>NC_053390.1:569724564-570062474 GCF_905171765.1 Bufo bufo
CCTAAATAGGGATGAGCGAACCCGAACTGTATAGTTCGGGTTCGTACCGAATTTTGGGGTGTCCGTGACACGGACCCGAACCCGAATATTTTCGTAAAAGTCCGGGTTCGGGTTCGGTGTTCGGCGCTTTCTTGGCGCTTTTTGAAAGGCTGCAAAGCAGCCAATCAACAAGCGTCATACTACTTGGCCCAAGAGGCCATCACAGCCATGCCTACTATTGGCATGGCTGTGATTGGCCAGTGCACCATGTGACCCAGCCTCTATTTAAGCTGGAGTCACGTAGCGCCGCACGTCACTCTGCTATGATCAGTATAGGGAGAGGTTGCAGCTGCGACATTAGGGCGAGATTAGGCAGATTAACTCCTCCAAAAGACTTCATTCTGTGATCGATCTGCAGCTGTGGATCATTGAAGTGCTATTATTGACTTGCTCACTTTTTTGAGGCTGCCCAGAGCGTTTTTAGATCACTTTTTTTTCTGGGGTGATCGGCGGCCATTTTGTGACTTGTGGTCCGCCAGCACGAGCTATCATCAAGTGTATTTAACCATCGATAGTGTGGTTATTTTGTGCTATATCCTACATCAGCTGCAGGCTGAGCCTGTGTCACCGAAGTGCATTTAACCATCAACAGTCTGGTTATTTTTTGGCCATATACTACATCAGCTGCAGGCTGAGCCTGTGTCACCCAAGTGCATTTAACCATCAACAGTCTGATTATTTTTTGGCCATATACTACATCAGCTGCAGGCTGAGCCTGTGTCACCCAAGTGCATTTAACCATCAACAGTGTGGGTTTTTTTTGGCCATATATTACATCAGGGGCAAGTTGAGCCTGTCACCCAGCGCCTAAAAAATAGACCTGACATTTCTATTCAACCAAATCTGCACAGTTTTAGCTGGTCAAGTTATTTGTAGTGACCGTAAAAGCAGACTTTTTGTTCTGGGTTAAAAAAGCATTCCCAAATTTGCCATTCTGAAAATAACTAGTTTGTGGTATTTGAGGCCTACTTGAAATCTATCCCAAAAAGAAAATCTTACATTGAAGGTATTGATAGTGTCATACAGAAAAACCTAAGACACACGCTAGCGTGCTGATAGAAGTGTCATTCTGTGATTAAACCTATAACTGTCACACAGCGCAAAAAAAAACAGGTCTCACATCTCTATTCAACCAAATCTGAACAGTTTTAGCTGGTCAAGTTATTTGTAGTGACCGTAAAAGCAGACTTTTTGTTCTGGGTTGAAAAAGCATTCCCAAATTTGCCATTCTCAAAATTGTGGTGAACGGGAACAATGAGGAAAACATCTAATAAGGGACGCGGATGCGGACGTGGACATGGTCGTGGTGGTGTTAGTGGACCCTCTGGTGCTGGGAGAGGACGTGGCCGTTCTGCCACAGCCACACGTCCTAGTGAACCAACTACCTCAGGTCCCAGTAGCCAGCAGAATTTACAGCGATATTTGGTGGGGCCCAATGCCGTTCTAAGGATGGTAAGGCCTGAGCAGGTACAGGCATTAGTCAATTGGGTGGCCGACAGTGGATCCAGCACGTTCACATTATCTCCCACCCAGTCTTCTGCAGAAAGCGCACAGATGGCGCATGAAAACCAAGCCCATCGGTCTGTCACATCACCCCCATGCATATCAGGGAAACTGTCTGAGCCTCAAGTTATGCAGCAGTCTCTTATGCTGTTTGAAGACTCTGCTGCCAGGGTTTCCCAAGGGCATCCACCTAGCCCTTCCCCAGGGGTGGAAGAGATAGAATGCACTAACGCACAACCACTTATTTTTCCTGATGATGAGGACATGGGAATACCACCTCAGCATGTCTCTGATTATGACGAAACACAGGTGCCAACTGCTGCATCTTTCTGCAGTGTGCAGACTGAACAGGAGGTCAGGGATCAAGACTGGGTGGAAGACGATGCAGGGGACAATGAGGTCCTAGACCCCACATGGAATGAAGGTCGTGCCACTGACTTTCACAGTTCGGAGGAAGAGGCAGTGGTGAGACCGAGCCAACAGCGTAGCAAAAGAGGGAGCAGTGGGCAAAATCAGAACACCCGCCGCCAAGAGACTCCGCCTGCTACTGACCGCCGCCATCTGGGACCGAGCACCCCAAAGGCAGCTTCAAGGAGTTCCCTGGCATGGCACTTCTTCAAACAATGTGCTGACGACAAGACCCCAGCGGTTTGCACGCTGTGCCATCAGAGCCTGAAGCGAGGCATTAACGTTCTGAACCTTAGCACAACCTGCATGACCAGGCACCTGCATGCAAAGCATGAACTGCAGTGGAGTAAACACCTTAAAAACAAGGAAGTCACTCAGGCTCCCCCTGCTACCTCTTCTGCTGCTGCCGCCTCGGCCTCTTCTGCTGCCGCCACCTCGGCCTCTTCCTCTGCCTCTGGAGGAACATTGGCACCTGCCGCCCAGCAAACATGGGATGTACCACCAACACCACCACCTGCGTCACCAAGCATCTCAACCATGTCACACGGCAGCGTTCAGCTCTCCATCTCACAAACATTTGAGAGAAAGCGTAAATTCTCACCTAGCCACCCTCGATCCCTGGCCCTGAATGCCAGCATTTCTAAACTACTGGCCTATGAAATGCTGTCATTTAGGCTGGTGGACACACACAGCTTCAAACAGCTCATGTCACTTGCTGTCCCACAGTATGTTGTTCCAAGCCGCCACTACTTCTCCAAGAGAGCCGTGCCTTCCCTGCACAAACAAGTGTCCGATAAAATCAAGTGTGCACTGGGCAACGCCATCTGTGGCAAGGTCCACCTAACCACAGATACGTGGACCAGTAAGCACGGCCAGGGACGCTATATCTCCCACACACACTGGGTAAATGTAGTGGCGGCTGGGCCCCAGGCTGAGAGCTATTTGGCGCACGTCCTTCCGCCGCCAAGGATCGCAGGGCAACATTCTTTGCCTCCTGTCTCCTCCTCTTCCTACTCAGCATCCTCCTCCTCTTCTTCCACCTGCTCATCCAGTCAGCCACACACCTTCACCACCAACTTCAGCACAGCACGGGGTAAACGTCAGCAGGCCATTCTGAAACTCATATGTTTGGGGGACAGGCCCCACACCGCACAGGAGTTGTGGCGGGGTATAGAACAACAGACCGACGAGTGGTTGCTGCCGGTGAGCCTCAAGCCCGGCCTGGTGGTGTGCGATAATGGGCGAAATCTCGTTGCAGCTCTGGGACTAGCCGGTTTGATGCACATCCCTTGCCTGGCGCATGTGCTGAATTTGGTGGTGCAGAAGTTCATTCGCAACTACCCCGCCATGTCAGAGCTGCTGCATAAAGTGCGGGCCGTCTGTTCGCGCTTCCGGCGTTCACACCCTGCCGCTGCTCGCCTGTCTGCGCTACAGCGTAACTTCGGCCTTCCCGCTCACCGCCTCATATGCGACGTGCCCACCAGGTGGAACTCCACCTTGCATATGCTGGACAGACTGTGCGAGCAGCAGCAGGCCATAGTGGAGTTTCAGCTGCAGCACGCATGGGTCAGTCGCACTGCGGATCAGACCCACTTCACCACCAATGACTGGGCCTCCATGCGAGACCTGTGTGCCCTGTTGCGCTGTTTCGAGTACTCCACCAACATGGCCAGTGGCGATGACGCCGTTATCAGCGTTACAATACCACTTCTATGTCTCCTTGAGAAAACACTTAGGGCGATGATGGAAGAGGAGGTGGCCCAGGAGGAAGAGGAGGAAGAGGGGTCATTTTTAGCACTTTCAGGCCAGTCTCTTCGAAGTGATTCAGAGGGAGGTTTTTTACAACACCAGAGGCCAGGTACAAATGTGGCCAGACAGGGCCCACTACTGGAGGACAAGGAGGACGAGGATGAGGAGGAGGTGGAGGAGGATGAGGATGAAGCATGTTCACAGCGGGGTGGCACCCAAAGCAGCTCGGGCCCATCACTGGTGCATGGCTGGGGGGAAACACAGGACGATGACGATACGCCTCCCACAGAGGACAGCTTGTCCTTACCTCTGGGCAGCCTGGCACACATGAGCGACTACATGCTGCAGTGCCTGCGCAACGACAGCAGAGTTGCCCACATTTTAACGTGTGCGGACTACTGGGTTGCCACCCTGCTGGATCCCCGGTACAAAGACAATGTGCCCACCTTACTTCCTACACTGGAGCGTTATAGGAAGATGCGTGAGTACAAGCGCACGTTGTTAGACTCGCTACTGAGAGCATTCCCAAATGTCACAGGGGAACCAGTGGAAGCCCAAGGCGAAGGCAGAGGAGGAGCAAGAGGTCGCCAACGCAGCTGTGTCACGCCCAGCTCCTCTGAGGGCAGGGTTAGCATGGCAGAGATGTGGAAAAGTTTTGTCAACACGCCACAGCTAAGTGCACCACCACCTGATACGGAACGTGTTAGCAGGAGGCAACATTTCACTAACATAGTGGAACAGTACCTGTGCACACCCCTCCACGTACTGACTGATGGTTCGGCCCCATTCAACTTCTGGGTCTCCAAATTGTCCACGTGGCCAGAGCTAGCCTTTTATGCCTTGGAGGTGCTGGCCTGCCCAGCGGCCAGCGTTTTGTCTGAACGTGTATTCAGCACGGCAGGGGGCGTCATTACAGACAAACGCAGCCGTCTGTCTACAGCCAATGTGGACAAGCTGACGTTCATAAAAATGAACCAGGCATGGATCCCACAGGACCTGTCCATCCCTTGTGCAGATTAGATATTAACTACCTCCCCTTAACAATATATTATTCTACTCCAGGGCACTTCCTCATTCAATACTATTTTTAATTTCATTTTACCATTATATTGCGGGGCAACCCAAAGTTGAATGAACCTCTCCTCTGTCTGGGTGCCGGGGCCTAAATGTGTGACAGTGGCCTGTTCCAGTGGTGGGTGACGTGAAGCCTGATTCTCTGCTATGACATGAATACAGATTCTGCGCTGACATAAGGCCAGATTCTCTGTTACGGGACCGCTCTCCTCTGCCTGGGTGCCTGGGCCTAAATGTCTGACAGTGGCCTGTTCCAGTGGTGGCTGACGTGAAGCCTGATTCTCTGCTATGACATGAAGACAGATTCTGCGCTGACATAAGGCCAGATTCTCTGTTACGGGACCGCTCTCCTCTGTCTGGGTGCCGGGGCCTAAATGTGTGACAGTGGCCTGTTCCAGTGGTGGGTGACGTGAAGCCTGATTCTCTGCTATGACATGAATACAGATTCTGCGCTGACATAAGGCCAGATTCTCTGTTACGGGACCTCTCTCCTCTGCCTGGGTGCCTGGGCCTAAATGTGTGACAGTGGCCTGTTCCAGTGGTGGCTGACGTGAAGCCTGATTCTCTGCTATGACATGAAGACAGATTCTGCGCTGACATAAGGCCAGATTCTCTGTTACGGGACCGCTCTCCTCTGTCTGGGTGCCGGGGCATAAATGTGTGACAGTGGCCTGTTCCAGTGGTGGGTGACGTGAAGCCTGATTCTCTGCTATGACATGAAGACAGATTCTGCGCTGACATAAGGCCAGATTCTCTGTTACGGGACCTCTCTCCTCTGCCTGGGTGCCTGGGCCTAAATGTGTGACAGTGGCCTGTTCCAGTGGTGGGTGACGTGAAGCCTGATTCTCTGCTATGACATGAATACAGATTCTGCGCTGACATAAGGCCAGATTCTCTGTTACGGGACCGCTCTACTCTGTCTGGGTGCCGGGGCCTAAATGTGTGACAGTGGCCTGTTCCAGTGGTGGGTGACGTGAAGCCTGATTCTCTGCTATGACATGAATACAGATTCTGCGCTGACATAAGGCCAGATTCTCTGTTACAGGACCGCTCTCCTCTGTCTGGGTGCCGGGGCCTAAATTTGTGACAGTGGCCTGTTCCAGTGGTGGGTGACGTGAAGCCTGATTCTCTGCTATGACATGAATACAGATTCTGCGCTGACATAAGGCCAGATTCTCTGTTACGGGACCTCTCTCCTCTGCCTGGGTGCCTGGGCCTAAATGTGTGACAGTGGCCTGTTCCAGTGGTGGGTGACGTGAAGCCTGATTCTCTGCTATGACATGAATACAGATTCTGCGCTGACATAAGGCCAGATTCTCTGTTACGGGACCGCTCTCCTCTGTCTGGGTGCTGGGGCCTAAATGTGTGACAGTGGCCTGTTCCAGTGGTGGGTGACGTGAAGCCTGATTCTCTGCTATGACATGAAGACAGATTCTGCGCTGACATAAGGCCAGATTCTCTGTTACGGGACCTCTCTCCTCTGCCTGGGTGCCTGGGCCTAAATGTGTGACAGTGGCCTGTTCCAGTGGTGGGTGACGTGAAGCCTGATTCTCTGCTATGACATGAAGACAGATTCTGCGCTGACATAAGGCCAGATTCTCTGTTACGGGACCTCTCTCCTCTGCCTGGGTGCCTGGGCCTAAATGTGTGACAGTGGCATGTTCCAGTGGTGGGTGACGTGAAGCCTGATTCTCTGCTATGACATGAAGACAGATTCTGCGCTGACATAAGGCCAGATTCTCTGTTACGGGACCTCTCTCCTCTGCCTGGGTGCCTGGGCCTAAATGTGTGACAGTGGCCTGTTCCAGTGGTGGGTGACGTGAAGCCTGATTCTCTGCTATGACATGAATACAGATTCTGCGCTGACATAAGGCCAGATTCTCTGTTACGGGACCGCTCTCCTCTGTCTGGGTGCCGGGGCCTAAATGTGTGACAGTGGCCTGTTCCAGTGGTGGGTGACGTGAAGCCTGATTCTCTGCTATGACATGAAGACAGATTCTGCGCTGACATAAGGCCAGATTCTCTGTTACGGGACCTCTCTCCTCTGCCTGGGTGCCTGGGCCTAAATGTGTGACAGTGGCCTGTTCCAGTGGTGGGTGACGTGAAGCCTGATTCTCTGCTATGACATGAATACAGATTCTGCGCTGACATAAGGCCAGATTCTCTGTTACGGGACCGCTCTCCTCTGTCTGGGTGCCGGGGCCTAAATGTGTGACAGTGGCCTGTTCCAGTGGTGGGTGACGTGAAGCCTGATTCTCTGCTATGACATGAAGACAGATTCTGCGCTGACATAAGGCCAGATTCTCTGTTACGGGACCTCTCTCCTCTGCCTGGGTGCCTGGGCCTAAATGTGTGACAGTGGCCTGTTCCAGTGGTGGGTGACGTGAAGCCTGATTCTCTGCTATGACATGAAGACAGATTCTGCGCTGACATAAGGCCAGATTCTCTGTTACGGGACCTCTCTCCTCTGCCTGGGTGCCTGGGCCTAAATGTGTGACAGTGGCCTGTTCCAGTGGTGGGTGACGTGAAGCCTGATTCTCTGCTATGACATGAAGACAGATTCTGCGCTGACATAAGGCCAGATTCTCTGTTACGGGACCGCTCTCCTCTGTCTTGGTGCCGGGGCCTAAATGTGTGACAGTGGCCTGTTCCAGTGGTGGGTGACGTGAAGCCTGATTCTCTGCTATGACATAAAGACAGATTCTGCGCTGACATAAGGCCAGATTCTCTGTTACGTGACCGCTCTCCTCTGTCTGGGTGCCGGGGCCTAAATGTGTGACAGTGGCCTGTTCCAGTGGTGGGTGACGTGAAGCCTGATTCTCTGCTATGACATGAAGACTGATTCTGCGCTGACATGAAGCCAGATTCTCTGCTATGGCATGAAGAGACTGATTCTCTGCTGACATGAAGCCAGATTCTTTGCTATGGCATGAAGAGACTGATTCTCTGCTGACGTGAAGCCAGATTCTCTGCTATGGGACCTCTGTCCAATTGATATTGGTTAATTTTTATTTTTTTAATTTTAATTTTAATTCATTTCCCTATCCACATTTGTTTGCAGGGGATTTGCCTACATGTTGCTGCCTTTTGCAGCCCTCTAGCTCTTTCCTGGGCTGTTTTACAGCCTTTTTAGTGCCCAAAAGTTCGGGCCCCCATTGACTTCAATGGGGTTTGGGTTCGGGACGAAGTTCGGTTCGGGTTTAGTTCCCGAACCCGAACATTTACGGGAAGTTCGGCCGAACTTCTCGAACCCGAACATCCAGGTGTTCGCTCAACTCTAATTCTAAATGTAAAAGGCTAATTTCCCTGGGTTGAGGGCAGCATTTCAGAGCATAGACTGGGTGCAGCTTCTGTCACATAATAATACTGAGGATAAATGGGAGAGCTTTAAATCCACATTGAGTAATTGCACAATTTTTTTTATTTCTTTAGGTAACAAGTATAAACGGCTAAAATTAACCCCCCCCCCCCCCCCCCCCCCATGGCTTTCAGCTACTGTAAAAAGGGCAATAAAAGACAAAAAAGGGCATTTTAAAAATACAAATCTGAGTGGTCAGCTGGAGCATTTGAAGATTACAAAGGGCTTAATAAAATCTGTAAAAAGGAGATAAAATTAGCAAAAATACAAAATGAAAAGTAGATAGCAAAAGAGAGCGAAACAAATCCCCCAAAAATTATTTCAATATATAAATGCTAAAAAAAAAACTAGGTCTGAGCAGGTAGGTCTACTAAATAATAGTTAAGGGGGGTAGTCACTGGAGATAAGGAAAAGGCAGAGTTACTAAATGTTTTTTTTTTTAGCTCTGTATATACAAAAGAAGAGAAAGGAGCTGGTATCTGTGGTGCTGGGGCTGTTAGTACATCCACTACTATACTTAATTGGCTAACTGTAGATATGGTCCAAGACAAGTTAAATAGGGTAAATGTGAACAAGGCTCTGGGTCCAGATGGATTACACCCAAGAGTACTTAAAGAGCTCAGTTCAGTCATTGCTGTGCCCCTGTTTATAATTTTTAAAGATTCTCTAGGTACTGGTACAGTGCCAAGTGATTGGTGCAAGGCAAATGTGGTGCCCATATTTAAAAAAGGATCAAGGTCCTTCACAGGTAATTATAGACCAGTTAGTTTAACTTCTGTTGTGGGGAAAATGTTTGAAGAACTCTTAAGGGACTATATACAGGAGTATGTGACTGTAAATAATATTATAAGTGATAACTAACATGGGTTTACCAAGGATAGAAGTTGTCAGACTAACCTGATTTGTTTTTATGAAGAGGTGAGTAGTAGCCTGGACAGAGGGGCGGCTGTGGATGCAGTGTTTCTGGATTTCGCAAAGGCTTTTGATACTGTCCCTCATAGATGTTTAATAGGTAAAGTAAGGTCTATAGCAGGGATGCTCAACCTGCGGCCCTCCAGCTGTTGTAAAACTACAACTTCCACAATGCCCTGCTGTAGATTGATAGCTATAGGCTGTCCAGGCATGCTGGGAGTTGTAGTTTTGCAACATCTGGAGGGCCGCAGGTTGGGCATCCCTGGTCTATAGGCTTGGAAAGTATAGTTTGTAATTGGATTGAAAACTGGCTGAAGGACCGTGTCCAGAGAGTTATGGTCAATGATTCCTATTCAGAATGGTCCCAGGTTAGAAGTGGTGTAACCCAAGGTTCAGTGCTGGGCCCTTTATTATTTAATTTATTTATTGATATTGAGGGCGATATTGATAGCACTATTTCTATTTTTGCAGATGATACTAAGCTATGTAGAACTGTACAGTCTATGGAAGATGTCCATATACTACAAGCTGACTTGAACACTCTGAGTGATTGGGCATCAACTTGGCAAATGAGGTTCAATGTGGACAAATGTAAAGCTATGCATCTTGGTAGTAATAACCTCTGTGCTTCATATGTCCTAGGTGATGTAACACTGGGAGAGTCACTTATAGAGAAAGAATTGGGTGCCCTTGTGGATGGTAGATCAAATTACAGCATACAATGTCCATTAGCTGCTTCTAAGGCCACCAGGATATTGTCATGCATTAAACGAGGCATGGACTCGCGGGGCAGGGATGTAATACTACCACTTTACAAAGCGTTGGTGCAGCCTCATCTGGAATATGCAGTTCAATTCTGGGCACCAGTCCATAGAAAGTACACACTACAGCTGGAAAAAGTACAGAGGAGAGCGACTAAATTAATAAGGAGCATGGAGGGTCTTAGTTATGAAGAAAGATTAAAATAATTAAATTTATTTAGTCTTGAGAAGAGACGTCTAAGGGGGAGGGACATGATTAACCTTTACAAATATATACAGTCAGGTCCATAAATATTGGGACATCAACACAATTCTAACATTTTTGGCTCTATACACCACCACAATGGATTTAAAATGAAACAAACAAGATGTGCTTTAACTGCAGGCTATCAGCTTTAATTTGAGGGTATTTACATCCAAATCAGGTGAATGGTATAGGAATTACAACAGTTTGCATATGTGCCTCCCACTTGTTAAGGGACCAAAAGTAATGGGACACAATAATAATCATAAATCAAACTTTCACTTTTTAATACTTGGCTGAAAATCCTTTGCAGTCAATGACAGCCTGAAGTCTGGAACACATAGACATCACCAGATGCTGGGTTTCATCCCCGGTGATGCTCTGCTAGGCCTCTACTGCAACTGTCTTCAGTTTCTGCTTGTTCTTGGGGCATTTTCCCTTCAGTTTTGTCTTCAGCAAGTGAAATGCATGCTCAATCGGATTCAAGTCAGGTGATTGACTTGGCCATTGCATAACATTCCACTTCTTTCCCTTAAAAAACTCTTTGGTTGCTTTTGCAGTATGCTTTGGGTCATTGTCCATCTGCACTGTGAAGCGCCGTCCAATGAGTTGTGAAGCATTTGGCTGGATATGAGCAGATAATATTGCCCGAAACACTTCAGAATTTACCCTGCTGTTTTTGTCAGCAGTCACATCATCAATAAATACAAGACAACCAGTTCCACTGGCAGCCATACATGCCCACGGCATGACACTAGCACCACCATGCTTCACTGATGAGGTGGTATGCTTAGGATCATGAGCAGTTCCTTTCCTTCTCCATACTCTTCTCTTCCCATCACTCTGGTACAAGTTGATCTTGGTCCCATCTGTCAATAGGATGTTGTTCTAGAATTGTGAAGGCTTTTTTAGATGTCGTTTGGCAAACTCGAATCTGGCCTTCCTGTTTTTGAGGCTCACCAATGGTTTACATCTTGTGGTGATCCCTCTGTATTCACTCTGGTGAAGTCTTCTCTTGATTGTTGACTTTGACACACATACACCTATCTCCTGGAGAGTGTTCTTGATCTGGCCAAATGTTGTGAAGGGTGTTTTCTTCACCAGGGAAAGAATTCTTCTGTCATCCACCACAGTTGGTTTCCGTGGTCTTCCGGGTCTTTTGGTATTGCTGAGCTCACCGGTGCATTCCTTTGTTTTAAGAATGTTCCAAACAGTTGTTTTGGCCACGCCTAATGTTTTTGCTATCTCTCTGATGGGTTTATTTAGTTTTTTCAGCCTAATCAGCCTGATAGTGACAGCTCTTTGGATCTCATCTTGATAGTTGACAGCAACATATTCCTAATGCAAATAGCACACTTGAAATGAACTCTGGACCTTTTATCTACTCATTGTAATTGGGATAATGAGGGAATAGCACACACCTGGCCATGGAACAGCTGAGAAGACAATTGTCCTATTACTTTTGGTCCCTTAACAAGTGGGAGGTACATATGCAAACTGTTGTAATTCCTACACCGTTCACCTGATTTGGATGTAAATACCCTAAAATTAAAGCTTACAGTCTGCAGTTAAAGCACATCTTGTTCACTTCATTTCAAATCCATTGTGCTGATGTATAGAGCCAAAAATGTTAGAATTGTGTCGATGTCCCAATATTTATGGACCTGACTGTAAATGGGCTATACAAAAAATATGGTGAAAAACTATAAGACGAGGGGGCACTGCCTCCGATTGGAGAGGAAAAAGTTTAGTCTCCGGAAGCGTCAAAGCTTCTTTACTGTAAGAACTGTGAAGATGTGGAATAGACTTCCTCAGGATGTGGTCACAGCAGGAACAGTGGACAGTTTTAAAAAGGGTTTAGATGAATTCTTAAAAGTAAACAGCATTTATGCTTATGAAAACGTGGAGAAATCTGAGTCTCAATTCCTTCTGGGATTTGCATCCCTACCTATCACTTGGTTGAATTTGATGGACTTATGTCTTTTTTCAACCGTATTAACTATGTAACTATATAATAATCTTGAACCAGGAGGTGGGGGTTCAAGTGGAGTAGCAGGTTCCAGTGCAGGGTGTTAGGTAGTGTGATAGGAATTACTGTACTGTGCATTTTCTCCAGTCTCAGGAAACTTCTAGCAGCTTGAAAAATGTTGCAAAAGTGAGCCACGCCTGTATTGTGCGCGCAATAAGTGCATATTACATTGTCGATTTTCACAATCAGGAAAATAATGACTGGAGATCACGAATTCTAGAATTTGCAAATTTATGGCGAATGTTAGGCCAAAAATTTGCGAAATATCGCAACATGAATATTGCCTATGCTGCTCATCACTAGAAGGAGGTAGCCAACACAGTTTTTGTGTTTTTTTATTTTTATTTTTTTTATTTGGGAAGGCCCTAAAACATTGGGACATGGCAAACAGAACGAACAAACTGCACTGAAGTATAACAATAGCTGGGTGTGGCCGGTATACTTGTCTACTCAGCTCAAGGTACAAAAAAGTCCTGTAGGATCCATGCCTGGTTCATTTTAATGAACACGAGCATGTCCAAGTTGGCCATGGACAGGTGGATGCGCCAATCCGTAATCACCTCCCCTGCCATGCTAAACAGATGTTCGGACAATACACTTGCCACAGGGCAGGCCAGCACCTCCAGGCCAAAAAGGGAAATCTCAGGCTATGTGTCCAAATTGGAGACCCACCAGTCAGTACCATGTTGCTGAAATGCTGCCTACTGCTAAGATGGTCTGTATCAGATGGTGGTGATGGATGTTGTGGCGTGCTGACAAGGGTTTTCCACATTTCAGCCATGCTAACCTTCCCTTCTGAAGTGGTGGCAGTGCGCCAGCTGCATTGGCGACTTCCTCCTCTTTCTCTGCCTCATTCTTCCACTGAGCCCCCGCTGTCAGGTGGGAACGCGGTCAGTAGTGCATCTACCAGCATGCGTTTCTATTCACGCATCTTCTAATCACACTCCAGTGATGGAAGAAAGGATGGTACGTTATCCTTGTAGCTGGGATCGAGCAGGGTGGCCACCCAGTAATCAGCACTGGTAACAATCAGGGCAACTCGGTGGTCATTGCACAGGCACTTCAGCATGTACTCGTTCAAGTGTAGCAGGCTGCCTAGAGGCAACGACAAGCTGTCCTCGGTGGAAGGTGTATTGCCTTTGTCCTCTGTATTCCCCAGCCATGCTCCAGTGATGCCCGTCAGCTGCTTTGGGTGCCACCCTGCTGTGAAAATGATTCATCATCCTTCTCATCATCATCCTCCTTATCCTCCAAAACTGTGCCCTGGCTGGAGAGTTGTGTACCTGGCCACTGTTGGTATAGGAAACCACCGTCCGAGCCACCTATGGACGACTGGCCTGATAACTGTGGAATGATCTCTGTTCCTCCTCCTCTCCCTCCTGTGCCACCACCTCATCCATCAGTGCCTGAAGCGTTATTTCAAGGAGGCATAGAAGTGGGATAGTAACACTGAGGACAGCGTCATCTGCACTGGCCATGTTGGTGGAGTACTCAAAACAGCGCAACTTGGCACACATGTCCAGCATGGAACCCCATTCACACAGTCTTTCCAGCATGTGCAAGGTGGAGTTCCACCTTGTGGGTACGTTGCATACGATGCGGTGAGCAGCAAGGCAGAAGTTACTCTGCAGAGCAGACAGGTGAGCAGCAGCAGGGTGAGAACACCAAAAGCACGCACAGATGGTCCACACTTTCTGCAGCAGCTCTGACATCTCTGGGTAATTTTTCAGGAAGCTCTGCACCACCAAATTCAACACAAGCGCCAGGCAAAGGGATGGGTGTCAAACCGTCGAGGCCCAGAGCTGCTGCGAGAATTCGACCATTATCGCCCCCCCACTAGGCCGGACTTGAGGCTCAGCAGTACTAACCACTCATCGGTCTGTTCTTTGATGCCCATCCACAGCTCCTGCGTGGTGTGAGGTTTCTCCCCCAAACAGACGAGTTTCAGAACAGTCTGCTGTCATTTCACCCTGGCTGTGCTGAAGTTGGTGGTGCAGGTGTTACGCTGACTGGATGAAAAGGCAATGAGAAAGGTCCAGCAAACCGTCTCAGGCCCAGCCATCACTACATTTACCCAGTGGGCAGTTAGGGAGATCTACTACTGCATACTACTACATATACTAGGTGTCATACCAACCTCCATTAAATTCAGGGAATGCAGGTTCCACATGCTTGCTGAGCCCACACTGTATTGTACCTCTTTTGGTGCCCCTCTGGCCTACATTATGTTCAGGGAATGCAGGTTCCACATGTATGGGGCAGGCAGGTTAATCAGGAGTGCACGACTAATGGAGTCAGCCATACCTTCAATGCAGACTGCAAAGAAAATTGAGGGTTAGTCACGATCTACGCACTGGGATGTGCTGAATAACCCCAAATTTTTTATTTGCAGTTTGCTTTGGAGGTATGGCTTACTCCATTGGTGGTCATGCACTCCTAACTAACGTATTAGCTTATTTTAATTAGTGCGAGTATAAAGCTGTAGTCTGCTCTCCCTGCATTTATTGGAGGCCATTTGGCACCAGGAGCGTTAAAATACAGAGTGAGCTAAGCATGCAGGTGGAGCCTGCATTATCTAAATTTAATGGAGGCCATTGGGGCACCAAAAGAGGTACTGTATAATACAGTGTGGGCTCAGCATGCTTGTGGAACCTGCATTCCCTTAATTTATTGGGAGGCTAGTATGGCACCAGAGAAGATGATAATTAGTGTAAGTTCCTATCCTAAAGAAATTGCTTTGTCATTGATGGACAAGCACAAATCATTTTGTATAAAATGTATTTGTCAAGAATCTCGCATTTATAATGTAGCATTAGCGTTAGTTCATTTTTTACTGGTAACTATACCTGTAACTTTTACATTTTTTATTTACTTATTTCACTTTTTACTCATTTTTCATGATTTTTTGTTTTTTATTTGTTTCTTTTTTTAATTTGTATTAAATTATTTTTAAAATAAAAAAGTGAATTAACCTCTTTCTGCCACAGAAAGGGCAAAAATGTGTTAATTCCCAGCCTGCAGGTTCACAGTTACTTTTACAGCCAGCAGGGGTGCTCTCACATTGAGAAGATGATGATGATGATGATGATGATGATGTATAGTCTTGTGTACACGCAGTCTTACCCTTAGGGCCTTGATGCGCTTAGCTGGCTGATTCAAGAAGAAGGCATGACACATTGCCATGGGCCGCAAAGGCCTAGAGAATAAGGCACCTATTCCAGAGACCAATTCCCTAGCACTTATCAAATGGAGAATCAAGAAAAAGGGAGGGAAGGTAGGGGGATCTCAAGGTTCAAAGGGTTCAGACGAGATATAGAGAATGTGAAGAAAACAAAATTAATAAACGTGAGGAAAAAGTATCTTTAAAATAGAAGGGACATTACCAACCGTGAATTTATAGACTAAAATTTAGGAAAACCCCCAAAATTATATGAACCAAAAATAAGTGTTATATAGGATGATCAAACGCCTGTTTGAAAAGTAAGGTTTTCAGTGCAGAGAAGACTGGGAATAATTTTCAGGGCCAGAGGTAGGTGGTTCCAAAATCTGGCCCCTTGAGCCGAAAAGGATCTACCTACACTTCTGATCTTGTTAACTTGCGGGATGTTAAAATTTGCAGAGTTACTAGACCTCAATGTCCTGGTACCTGGTGAATTTACGTCACAGGTACAGGGGCCCCACACCATGGAATACCCTATGCATGAAGCATCCAATCTTGAACATCACCCATTGTTGGACGGGGAGCCAGTGCAAGGCATTAAGAGAAGGTGTGATATGGTCTCGACGAGCAATACCCGTTAGTAGCCTTGCTGCGGCATTCGGCACAAGTTGAAGTCTATGCAAGTTATTCTTAGGGAGTCCCATGTAAGGCATTACAATAGTCCAACCGATTGCTGATCGCTGCTCCGATCAAGGCTTTCCTGAGAGGTTATTCGATGTATTTTAAGATCCTCCTCAGAAGTTTCAGCCTGTAGTGGCAGGTACTTACCACCTTATTTATCTGAGGAGCCAAGGTTAATCTGGAGTCCAAGACCACTCCCAAGTCCCTGACCTGGATGGCTGTCTCAAGGACAGGTCCAAAAGACAATGGCCATTGGGGTGCTGAGGGTATAATTTTCTGGTCACTGAATGTTATACATTCAGTTTTGGTGCCATTAAGCTTTTGATGATTGGCACTCATCCAGTGATCGATCTCCAAGAGACATCCGGCCAGATCGACTTGATCAACTGTTCCTTTGGCAAGTCTAAAGTACAGTTGTGTATCATCCGCATAAACATGAAACTGAAGATTGTGGCTCCTGATGATGTCGGCCAATGGTCTCAGGTAGATGTTGAACAAGACTGGAGATAGTGCCGAGCCTTGTGGTATTCCACAGAACAGTGGGAGATCGGCTGAGTGAAATACCCCCAGCTTCACTCGTTGTACCCTGTCCTGGAGAAATCAGACCATCCATGCCAAGGTCTTTCCATCTAATCTTTCAACCAGTTCAGTAACACTTGATGGTCAATAGTGTCAAAAACGGATGATAGGTCCAGAAGGACTAGGACCTCAGAGTCGTTCTGGTCTAATGCCATCAGTAGATCGTCCTGGACATTGACCAGAGCGGTCTCAGTACCCCTTCCGGGTCGGAATCCCGACTGGAAGTCGTCAAGAATGTGATTGGCCTCCAGATATCCCTGTAGTTGTGCAACAACCTCTCTCTCGCCTATCTTTGCAGCGAACGGCAGTCCCGAAATCAGTCTAAGGTTACTCAGATCAGTCACATGTAGCGCCGGTTTCTTAGGCAGGGGTGTTACCACTGCCTGCTTCAGAATAGCCGACACCTGACCGCTGGAAAAGGAACTATTTATAATGTCTCGAATGTATGGTGCCATTGCAACCGTGGCGGAATTCACCACGGCTGCTGGGCATGGGTCTAGAGGCGAGGAGGAGGATCTAAGAGCTCGAATGATTTCAATCATTCTCTCCTCAGAGATGGGCTAAAATTCTGTGAGGGAATCGGGTAAGATTGAGAGTGAAGAAGAAAGTATCTCGTCCATCCTATGAACCATAGGGATATTGTCCCTAAGTTTCTAGATTTTTTTCAGCAAAGAAGTCATCCATTTGCTGGCACAGTGCTTGAGAGTGCTCCGTCGTTGCAATCTTACATCTAGGATTGGCTAGTTCTTTAGCCACTTTGAAAAGTTCTCTGGTGTTGTTAACCGCATTGCCTATTTTATTTGAGTAGTATGTTCTTTTGGTATTTTTAATATTATCTCTATACTTTCTCATACTTATTTTGTATTTAATTTTGGTGTCTTCTATGGGATTTTTTCTCCAGGCATTTTTCAAGGGCTCTGGTAGTCTTTTTATCCTCTCTTAATTACGCAGTGAATGCAAGGCAGGTTTTTATTAGGGGGACGAGGTTGCTGTTTATGTTTCATAGGTGCTAAGGTGTTTAGTGTAGCCTCTATACAATCATTAAAAGCTGTTAGCTTTGCTTCCGTGGATTCTATGGAGCGGAATAAATCTATATTCAGATTCTCCTTAAAGCTATTGCCAAATTCCTCCAAATTAAGAATTTTCTCATTTATTTGTTGGGTGAGAGTCTTATCTCTCACTGGAAAATGGGGAGCTTTTTTTAAAGGGGGGATAATTTAAGTAAAAAGTATATTTTTATGATCAGTCCACACCAGATCATGTATGGATTGGACCTGTATCTCCACCCCCGGATGTCAAAATCCAGTCCAGGATGTGGCTGCCCCTGTGAGTCGCGGAGGTCACCTCCTGCATGAAGCCAATGGTCTCAAGGGATATTAATAATTGCTGGGTTTGGATGTTAGACACATCATCGGCCCAGCAATTTATGTCGCCCACAATGATGTTCTTCTGACTATCTAGGAAGGCCGATGTGGCCAATTCCAGCAGTTCATCATCAAATCCTGTTTTTAAATCTGGGGGGTAATAGACAATATAGATTGAGAAGGCCTCTTCTGGCATTTGATAGCTAGGTGTTCGAAAGTTTTGAAAATTGGGCCATTCTTAAGGGCTGTCATCACTAGATGCTCACGAAAGACCATTGCAACACCTCCACCTCTAGTGGCCCTGTCTATGTGAAGAATTTTGTACAAGGGGGGACCAATTCATCCAACATAGGATCCACCCCCTTCGAAAACCACACTTCAGTTAGGCACAAATAGTCTAGATTATTAGATAAAATCAAATCGTAAATGTTGGCTGCATTCTTAACTGCAGAACGGCAGTTTAGAAGTGCCCCTTTCAGCAAATGCTGGTTCTGAGTTGGATTCGGCCCCGAAGATGTAATCTTTTTTGGGAAGCTTTTCCTTCTTCTTAAATGCCTATGGGTTTTTTGGCAAGATGGCGGATTTCCACAAATGATGTGTGGTTAATTTCCTTGTCTAATAAAAGAAAGTCAGTCACGTAGTTCTTTTGGATACTATTGAATACCACACCAGTTTCCAATACGTTAAAGTGAAGAACCGCACTGCCTAAACAAGGAATTTATTCCACCATGCTATAAGCCCACCGAGTTGATACAGGATAACAGTGCTACCCAGTTCAGGATTCCAAACGCACCTCCTGGATTCCTCTGCAGGGCACCAAAAATCACACCATAGTGAAGCACTTCAAATGCAGGTAAAAAAACTTGTGGTTTATTATACTCACAAAGAGCTAAAATATATAGCATATATAAAATCCTGGTAGTAACACTCCGCTGCCTGACCCAAGTTACGCACTCAAGCTTCGTCAGGGGCGAAATCTATGGACATTGGGAGGCATGTCCTTTTAACCCCCCCACCCCCTCCCCCACCCTCCATCACAATATGGCACAATATAAAACAAAATATAAAACAAAATACAAAAGACTTCAGCAATCATCTGACCCACCCTCTTATTTCAACCCATAAAATCCACAATAAGATCCACAGTAAAAGGCACAAAATTACTCCTTTGTTTCTATTAATACCAATGTATCCACATTTTTCATTCATAAACCGGTCACATGTTGCGATCAGCCAATCTGAAGTTTACAACCCCATTCATTCAGCACACACCCTCCTCCAACAGGTGCAAGGAGTATCCTCATTGAGCGCCAACATTCATCTTTTTATTCAACATAATGGCTCCAGTATATTTAGTCTTATTTTCTCACATGATGTTATGTATCCCTGTTGGATCCCTTTCACAGGATGGATACTACAATCATACCAAACATGATTTTATATCAAACTCTGCATTTAACCCTTTTGGTTGCAGTGTGTTTAGTCGGTATATCCACTCGACTTCCCTACGATTTATCTGCGCTACCGCATCCCCCCCACGCCAGTGTGTTTTGACCACTTAGATTCCTGCAAATATTAATCCTTTTAGGTTCTTTTCATGACACATTTTAAAATGCAGTGAAACACTATGTGTGGTTAAACCTTTTTTTATGTTTCTAATGTGCTCTTGAATGCGCACTTTTAATTTTCGCAAAGTGTGCCCCACATATTGAAGCCCACATGGGCATTCCAGCAGATATATGACCCCTTCATTTTCACAGGTGCAGCTGTCTTTTAGTTTGAATATTTGTCCATTGTTGTTGGATTTAACGCTCTCAATGGATTGGACCCTATTGAGAGAGCTTCTATTTTTACAAGCCAAACAGAAACCGCACCATGTGAATTTGCTCATACCATTTTTTGTCCTCACTGGCAGTAGTCCACTATGAACAAGGTGAGTTGCTATATTAGGAGCTTTCTTAAAAATAATATCAGGATGAGCTGGTACATCTTTACCAATGACTATCGTTTTTTAGGACAGACCAATTTTTCTTTATTGCGTTCTATATATGCATTAACATCTGTTTTCTTGAAATGTGTTTTGGTCTTGAATCTCCCCTCCTCTATTATAATGCATAAATCTAGGAAATTGATCATTGTGGCACTAATGGAGCTCGTGAAGTGCAGGTTCCAGTTGTTCACATTTATATTGGATATAAACACCTCAAGTCCCTCCCTCTCCCCCTCCCATAGTACCAAACAATCGTCGATAAATCTTTTCCAGAGAGTAAATTTCCCTCTGGAATTTTCCTCTCCGAGCTGTGGGGTAATAATCTCCTCCTCCCAGTACCCCATAAATATATTGGCGAAACTCGGGGCGAATTTTACGCCCCAATCGCCGTCCCAATGCATTGTACGTAGAAGGAGTTGTTGAACCAAAAGTAGTTATGGTGCAAACAGAATACCAGGCAATCCAAAATTTATTTGCCCTGGATTTCTGTAATTTGAGGATTACTCATTAACCTGTTCTCTACTGCTTTTAGTCCTAATGAGTTGGGTATGACAGTGTACAGAAAGGTTACATCTATTGTGGCCATCCAGATTTTATTATTACATGGACCCAAATTTTGTATCAGATCAATTACACTACCAGTGTCCTTCAGGTAGGACGAGTTCTTTGAGACATACCTCTGTAGGAAGAAATCAATGTATTCAGTTATATTGCTTGTCAGGGAGTTAATCCCTGACACTATCGGTCTTCCTGGGGGGTTTACTGGGTTTTTGTGCACCTTAGGTAGATGGTATATGACGGGCATCACTGGGTTCTGCACAGTCAGGTATTCCAGCTCCTTCCGATTCAGAATACCTTTTTCAAATCCCTCCTTCAGCAATCCATCTAATTTCTTTTTATATTCAAAGACTGGGTTACTCCTTAGTTTTTTATATGTTTTGTCATCTGACACTAATCTGACCATTTCTTCTTCATATTTCTCCTTATCCATTATTACCACTCCCGCCCCCCCCCCCCCTTTATCCGCTGGTTTTATGACAATTAGGGGGTTGGTTTCTAGATCTTTTAGGGCCTTTCTCTCACCAACTGTCAAATTGTTGTTGTTTTTCCTCTTTCCAATTTCCTCAAATTCTTTTAATAGCCCCCTTTTTGAATGCCTCATCCATTGAGAGCGTTAAATCCAACAGCAATGGACAAATATTCAAACTAAAAGGAAGCTGCACCTGTGAAAATGAAGGGGTCATATATCTGCTGGAATGCCCATGTGGGCTTCAATATGTGGGGTGCTCTTTACGAAAATTAAAAGTGTGCATTCAAGAGCACATTAGAAACATAAAAAAAGGTTTAACCACACATAGTGTTTCACTGCATTTTAAAATGTGTCATGAAAAGAACCCAAAAGGATTAATATTTGCAGGAATCGAAGTGGTCAAAACACACTGGCGTGGGGGGGATGCGGTAGCGCAGATAAATCGCAGGGAAGTCGAGTGGATATACCGACTAAACACACTGCAATCAAAAGGGTTAAATGCAGAGTTTGATACAAAATCATGTTTGGTATGATTGTAGTATCCATCCTGTGTGTCATGGTCTTACCTTCCTGCTGTTCTCCTTCGTTTGACATGTGCTGGCGGCCATCTTGGTTTCTGGGTTTCTTGTAGCCTTCCACCCTGCGGCTCCTCCTTCCCACTGGGAGGAGCTGGATGCCTAGCTCATATATATAGGAGGTCTGTGGCTTCAGTTCCTTGCTTGGTCCTCTTGTGTTCACATGCTTCTAAGACTGCTGCTGCTTCTGGTTCCTGATCCTGGCTTCGTCTGACTACCCTGCTGGTTCCTGATCCTGGCTTCGTCTGACTACCCTGCTGGTTCCTGATCCTGGCTTCGTCTGACTACCCTTCTGGTTCCTGACCTCTGGCTTCGCAAAGACTCTGCTCGGTTTCACCATCCGTTTGGACTTTTGCTTTACAGCTTTATTTTCAATAAAGCCTTCCTATTTTCACTTATCTCTTGTTGTACGTCTGGTTCATGGTTCCGTGACATTAGGACCAAGCCATGAATTCTGACGGTACAGGGCCATCCTCGCTACCCACGCTGGTTGCCAGACTTGATCAGCAGGATCACCTGTTGGGTCGGTTCGCTGTGGCGTTGCAAACCCTGCTTGAACGCACGGCTCATTTCGCTCCCGTTGCCGATGGGTCGGTTGTCGCTCCTGGGCTCGCTCCTACTGCCGCTCCGGTTGTTGCGCCAGAGTCTACCCCGACACCTGTTGTTGCGCCTGCGGTGTTTCGGGGTATGACCGGTTCTGCCCCTCTTCCACAGCGCTTTGGGGGAGAGCCAACTCAGTGCCGAGGTTTCCTTAACCAGGTGGGCATTTATTTCGAGTTGCTGCCACATGCCTTTCCTACTGAGAGATCAAAGGTGGGCTTCTTGATCTCGCTGCTCTCGGACAAGGCCTTGGCCTGGGCCAGCCCTTTATGGGAGAACAACAATCCGGTGGTTGCCGAGTTTTCCGGTTTTGTTGCTTCTCTTCGGAAGGTATTCGATGTGCCGGCTCGTGCTGCCTCTGCTGCGAAGCTCCTTATGTCCATCAGACAGGGTTCACGATCCGTAGCTGAATACGCCATTGAGTTTCGTACCCTGGCAGCAGAGGTGGGCTGGAATAATGAGGCTCTGGTCGCTGCTTTCTCTCATGGTCTCTCGGATGCCTTGAAGGATGAGGTTGCAGCTAAGGACCTACCAGTTGAGCTCGAGTCTCTTATTTCTTTCCTGATTTTGATTGACACCAGACTCAGGGAGAGACCTTCCTTTAAGGAGAACCTGCGGAGGTCTTCTAACAGATTGGTGCCTACGTTTGCTGTCCCACCCGTGCCTCCCTCTCCTCCCACGCCTCCTGGGGATGACTTGTCTGGGGGTGAACCCATGCAGCTGGGGTTTGCTCGCCTGTCCGAGGGGGAGAGGGCACTCCGGAGACGCGAGGGCCGATGCATGTACTGTGGTCTCGGTGGGCATTTTCAGTTGGCATGTCCGAATTGTCCGGGAAAACGCTCGTACCTGAGATCCTGTCGGGGGCAGATCTTGGGTGGAGTCTCCTCGTCCCCGGTTTCCCGTGTTGACAAACCACTGATCACTGTTGTCCTCTCCTGGGTCGGGGGCTCGGTGACGACCCAGGCGTTGGTGGACTCTGGTGCTGGTGGTTTGTTCATTGATAGTGTGTTCGCTGCCGCCAATTCCATTCCTCTGCAGGCTCGAGGTTCCCCACTGGCTCTTGAGGCGATAGACGGCAGACCCCTTCTGCCGCCACACGTGACTCATGAGACCCTTCCAGTGGGGATAGCCATTGGTGCCGTTCACAGAGAGTCGGTCTGCCTCCAGGTTATTTTGTCTCCACACTACTCGGTGGTCTTGGGGTACCCCTGGCTCCAGAAGCATAATCCGACTTTCGATTGGAGATCGGTCGAGATCCTCTCGTGGTCACCGCAGTGTGGGGCTAGTTGCATCCATGGGTCTGTCAAGTTGCTGTGTACTTCATCGGACTCTCTGTTGCCTCCTGAATACGAGGAGTACCGGG
Source organism: Bufo bufo (assembly GCF_905171765.1). Lineage (NCBI taxonomy): Eukaryota > Metazoa > Chordata > Amphibia > Anura > Bufonidae > Bufo > Bufo bufo. Next base: position 569,747,984 of record NC_053390.1, read on the forward strand.
ATGTATTCGATAAGGTGCGCGCGGTTGCCCTACCTCCGCACCGCCCATACAATTGTGCCATAGAGTTACAATCTGGTGCCGTTCCTCCTCGTGGCAAAGTCTATCCACTGTCGGTAGCGGAGAATGAGGCCATGGAGGAGTACGTGAGGGAGGCGCTTTCACGCGGACACATTCGCAAATCTTCGTCCCCGGCAGGGGCTGGATTTTTCTTTGTGAAAAAGAAGGGCGGTGAGTTGAGGCCTTGCATCGATTACAGGGGTCTCAATCGCATCACGATCAAGAACGCTTACCCGATACCCTTGATTTCCGAGCTGTTCGATCGCCTTAAAGGGGCCACGGTCTTTACCAAACTCGACCTGAGGGCGGCATATAACCTGGTAAGGATCAAGGCGGGCGATGAGTGGAAGACCGCGTTTAACACCAGGACCGGTCATTATGAATCCTTGGTTGCCCTTTGGGTTGTGCAATGCGCCCGCAGTCTTTCAGGAATTCATCAACGATGTTTTCCGTGACCTGTTGCAGCAGTGTGTGGTGGTCTATTTGGATGACATCTTGGTATATTCTGAATCCATGGAGGCCCACATTCTGGATGTCAGACGAGTGTTACAACGGTTACGAGAGAACAAGCTGTTCGGTAAGCTTGAGAAATGCGAATTTCACCGATCCCAGGTAACCTTCTTAGGTTACATCATTTCCGCTGAGGGGTTCTCCATGGATCCTGAGAAGGTTTCGGCTGTCTTACAGTGGCCCCAGCCCAGTGGTCTTCGTTCCCTGCAGCGCTTTTTGGGCTTCGCCAATTATTATCGGAAGTTCATCAGGGACTTTTCCATGCTGGCCAAGCCTCTCACGGATCTGACCAGGAAGGGCAGTAATTCCCAGGTCTGGCCGCTCGAGGCCATCCGAGCTTTTGAGGCCCTAAAGTCCGCCTTTGTGTCGGCTCCGATTCTGTCGCATCCCAACCCTGGGTTGCCCTTTGTCCTCGAGGTGGACGCGTCTGAGACGGGAGTAGGCGCCCTTCTGTCTCAGCGTAGAACACCAGAGGGTCCTCTGCTTCCCTGTGGGTTTTACTCCCGGAAACTGTCTTCCGCGGAGTGCAACTATCAGATTGGTGACAGGGAGTTATTGGCCATCGTGCAGGCCCTTAAAGAATGGAGGCACTTGCTCGAGGGTTCGGTGGTTCCGGTTCTCATCCTGACGGACCACAAGAATCTGACCTACCTTTCTGAGGCCAAGAGATTGACACCACGTCAGGCCAGATGGGCTCTGTTCTTGTCACGTTTTAATTACGTGGTCTCCTACCTACCCGGTTCCAAGAACATCAGGGCGGATGCCTTATCACGGCAGTACTCCGAGCTGTCCAGGGAGGAGTCGATTCCGACTTCGGTCATACCTCCGAATCAGATCCTGGCCGCCATTCGCACCAGCCTGACCTCTCCCCTGGGTGAGCAGATTTTGGCGGCTCAATCTGGTGCTCCCTCTGGGAGACCCAACGGCAGATGTTTTGTGCCTGAGGAGTTGCGCACTCGGTTGTTGCGAACCTACCATAACTCCAAGACCACGGGGCATCCTGGAAAGAATCAGCTGTCCTGGGCTGTTTCACGTCTGTTCTGGTGGCCTTCCCTACGTTCCGACATCGCCGCATATGTAGCGGCATGCTCCGTTTGTGCCCAGAGTAAGTCCCCTCGGCACCTTCCGTTGGGCCTTCTGCAACCCATAGCCACCGGGGAGCGCCCATGGTCACACCTGGGGATGGATTTCATTGTGGACCTCCCTGCATCCCGAGGCCATACGGTTATTCTCATGATTGTGGATCGGTTTTCCAAAATGTGCCACTGTGTTCCTCTCAAGAAGTTACCCTCTGCACAAGAGTTGGCCACGATGTTTGCCAGGGAGGTCTTCCGGTTGCACGGTTTGCCCAAGGAGATTGTGTCGGATCGGGGGAGTCAGTTTGTGTCCAGGTTCTGGCGCGCCTTTTGCTCCCAGTTGGGGATTCATCTCTCCTTCTCCTCGGCCTACCACCCTCAGTCCAATGGGGCCGCAGAACGATCCAATCAGGCCTTGGAGCAATTCCTTCGTTGCTATGTCTCCGATCACCAAGACAATTGGGTTGACCTCCTGCCTTGGGCTGAGTTTGCCAGGAACACGGCGGTGAACTCTTCCTCTGGGACGTCTCCCTTCATGGCCAATTATGGGTTCCAACCTGCCGTGCTACCGGAGGTATTCTCTCCCCAGGATATTCCGGCTGTGGAGGATCACCTTTCCGTCCTACGTGCTTCTTGGGTACAGATCCAGAAGTCCCTTGAGGTCTCTGCGCAGCGCCAGAGACTCCAGGCTGATCGCAGACGAGCGCCTGCTCCTTCCTACCAGGTCGGAGACCGTGTATGGTTGTCCACCCGCAACCTCAACCTTCGAGTGCCCACTCCCAAGCTGGCGCCTCGCTTTGTTGGTCCCTTCCGAGTGCTTTGCAGGGTAAACCCGGTAGCCTATGCCCTTGCGCTTCCTCCTGGCATGCGGATCTCCAACGTGTTTCATGTCTCCCTGTTGAAGCCACTGGTGTGTAATCGTTTCACTTCCTCGGTTCCTCGGCCTCGTCCGGTCCAAGTGGGCAATCGTGAGGAATATGAGGTGAGCAATATCCTGGACTCACGCCTGGTCCGCGGTCGGTTGCAGTTTTTGGTCCATTGGCGTGGTTATGGTCCAGAGGAGCGTTCCTGGGTTCCCTCCGCAGATGTCCATGCTCCTGCCTTGCTCCGAGCCTTCCACGCACGCTTCCCTCAGAAACCGTTTTGTGCTCCGCGGAGGAGGGGCCCTTGAGGGGGAGGTACTGTCATGGTCTTACCTTCCTGCTGTTCTCCTTCGTTTGACATGTGCTGGCGGCCATCTTGGTTTCTGGGTTTCTTGTAGCCTTCCACCCTGCGGCTCCTCCTTCCCACTGGGAGGAGCTGGATGTCTAGCTCATATATATAGGAGGTCTGTGGCTTCAGTTCCTTGCTTGGTCCTCTTGTGTTCACATGCTTCTAAGACTGCTGCTGCTTCTGGTTCCTGATCCTGGCTTCGTCTGACTACCCTGCTGGTTCCTGATCCTGGCTTCGTCTGACTACCCTGCTGGTTCCTGATCCTGGCTTCGTCTGACTACCCTTCTGGTTCCTGACCTCTGGCTTCGCAAAGACTCTGCTCGGTTTCACCATCCGTTTGGACTTTTGCTTTACAGCTTTATTTTCAATAAAGCCTTCTTATTTTCACTTATCTCTTGTTGTACGTCTGGTTCATGGTTCCGTGACACTGTGAAAGGGATCCAACAGGGATACATAACATCATGTGAGAAAATAAGACTAAATATACTGGAGCCATTGTTGAATAAAAAGATGAATGTTGACGCTCAATGAGGATACTCCTTGCACCTGTTGGAGGAGGGTGTGTGCTGAATGAAGGGGGTTGTAAACTTCAGATTGGCTGATCGCAACATGTGACCGGTTTATGAATGAAAAATGTGGATACATTGGTATTAATAGAAACAAAGGAGTAATTTTGTGTCTTTTACTGTGGATCTTATTGTGGATTTTATGGGTTGAAATAAGAGGGTGGGTCAGATGATTGCTGAAGTCTTTTGTATTTTGTTTTATATTTTGTATTATATTGTGCCATATTGTGATGGAGGGTGGGGGAGGGGGTGGGGGGTTTAAAAGGACATGCCTCCCAATGTCCATAGATTTCGCCCCTGACGAAGCTTGAGTGCGAAACCCGGGTCGGGCAGCGTAGTGTTACTACCAGGATTTTATATATATGCTATATATTTTAGCTCGTTTGTGAGTATAATAAACCAAGTTTTTTTACCTGCATTTGAAGTGCTTCACTATGGTGTGATTTTTGGTGCCCTGCAGAGGAATCCAGGAGGTGCGTTTGGAATCCAGAGCTGGGAAGCACTGTTATCCTGTAACAACTCGGTGGGCTTATTGCACGGTGGAAAAAATTCCTTGTTTAGGCAGCGTGGTTCTTCACTTTAACGCATTGGTCAATTTCCTTGTTGTTTGTGCGGGCAAAAGTGACAATGTGGCCCCATTCAGAGCAATTAGCGTGTGTACATCATCATATCGATAACCATCCTAAAAAATCCGTTATTGGAATAAAATTACTGTAAAGTCATAATAAAAATTAAAACTACAATAACAATAGTAATTAGTACCTTATAACAAACAAAGACATTAAAATGTCAATTGTGTTACCCAAGTTCTCCAATCAGACCAGGCGAGCGTTTCCCAATAATGGAGAAATCTTGGTGATGGCCAAGGGCGCACCGGCAATGTCAGTTAGTCTAATAATCCGTCTGCGCCCGGATTATTAGACTAACGCCGACGGCGCCCGCAGCGATGGCACAGTGGGGCCGGGTTAATAAGGGTACTTAACCAGGCCACACCCACAGTGTCTCTGTCGGGGCTCCGCCCAGAGTGGTGTTCTTAGGATTCCTAGGAGATAGGCTCTGGCAGGAGGAAGTCTCTTATATTTGAGGTAGGTGCTGGAAGTTCAATCTGGATAAAGTGCTCATGCTTCTCAGCTGGTGCAAGGTGTAAACAGATCTGGGATCTACTGCCCGCTCACCCACTGGGGGGAGTCAATTAGCCACTGCGCTGGCGAAGTGGGGCCGGGTTAATAGGGTACCTAACCAGGCCACACCCACAGTGTCTCTATCGGGGCTCCGCCCAGAGTGGTGTTCTTGGGATTCCTAGGAGATAGGCTCTGGCAGAAGGAAGTCTCTTATATTTGAGGTAAGTGCTGGAAGTTCAATCTCGATAAAGTGCTCATGCTTCTCAACTGGTGCAAGGTACAAGGTGCAAACAGATCTGAGATCCACTGCCCGCTCACGCGCTGGGGGGAGTCAATTAGCCGCTGCGCTGGTGCAGTGGGGCCAGGTTAATAAGGGTACCTAACCAGGCCACACCCACAGTGTCTCTGCCGGGGATCCGCCCAGAGTGGTGTTCTTGGGATTCCTAGGAGATAGGCTCTGGCAGAAGGAAGTCTCTTATATTTGAGGTAGGTGCTGGAAATTCAATCTGGATAAAGTGCTTGTGCTTTTCAGCTGGTGCAAGGTGCAAGGTGCAAACAGATCTGGGATCCACTGCCCGCTCACCCGCTGGGGGGAGTCAATTAGCCTCCTTTGCTGGCTTTTACAATTTACATTCCAATGGATCATTGTAGCAATGATGACAGCGCAGTCCCAGCAATCGGAAGTACTGTGGAGCACCTGCAGATCGCAATATAACCCAATGCTTTTATACGTCAGGTTACAGTTAAAGCTTAATTCCACGACTTATAAAGTTATGCGGTGGTAGACAAGAATTTAAAGTTGTGGTATTAGAAATGAAATTTCTCTCTGCATGCGTGACTACTAGGGGGAATTTGGGTACTTACTACATACTCATTTATGAAATCCAGTGGCAATGTACGGTATGCAGTAAGCACCTCCTATTTGAGGATGCAAGGAGATAATATTTATTCATTTAACTATATACTGTAGCTATACAAAGAAGTTGGAACCGTGAACTCGAACAATATTGCTCTTACGGCTACAAATAACTTGAAAATAATCAACACAAAATTTTGGAGAAAATTCAAAACAAAAGGTTGTAACTTTTAACAACTGCTAAACGTCATCAAAAGGCATCATCATAAATATTAAGCATGTCTGCAATTACAGTTTCTAATTCCAGTAATAAAAATGTGGAAAAAAATGTTTTTCTTGTGCATAAATGCAAATTAAATTTTTCATTATAAATTAAAAATGGAAACATAATTGTAAAATAAAGTCTGACAATATTTCCAGAGGCCAGCCACTGACTTTGTTAGCTCTCTGCCATTTGAAATGCTTCATGTTCTGGTTCATATTCTCTCTGTGTAATTCTGCCAGTAAATGCATCCAATTAACCTCACTAATGAGCTAATCAGCAGTATAAAATCTGTGTAAAATCACAAGGAGTATTTGATAAATTGAAATGCACTGAACTCTTTCCATTTGAAAAGTACTTTATTGCACTTATAAACACAGACCTGGCTTCTGTCACAAAGCATAATTTGTCACTGGGGTACATAGCAGTGCTGTGCCCTGATAAGGAAGATGTGACAATAAACCCATCATAAAATGATTACACAAGAATAAAGAGCAATTAAAATGCCCATGCAACAGAGCTCATGGCTACAAAACAGATGGAAAATCTGGATGATAATATGGTCTGTCCATGATTGACTTTTAACTGCAGGTACTCCAAATTTTTACAGCCATAGATTCTCTCTAAAATAACATTTATTTAGTGATTGAGCAAGAAGTTAAGTTCCTTGTAACAAATCTGAAGGTGGTATTAGGGTAACCCTTAACTGTTTGCATATATGCAAATATTTAAGCACTGAACTATGTTGAAGCTCATAGCATAAACATATTTTACAAGGTCTCATGTATAATACATGGCTCCACTCAAAATCTGAGTTGTACAGCATTTTAATTCAGCACACATACAGTGCCTTGCAAAAGTATTCACCCCACCCCCTTGACTTTTTTCATGTTTTGGTGCCTCACAACCTGGAATTAACATGAATTGTTTGAGGATTTGCATTATTTAATTTACAGAACATGCCCACAACGTTGAAGATGTTTTTTTTTTATTTATTTTTATTGTTAAGCAAACAATAAATAGGACAAATAACAGAAAAAGTCAATGTGCATAACTATTCCCCCCTAAAGTCAATACTTTGTAGATCCACCTTTTGCGGCAATCACAGCCCCAAGTCGCTTTGGATAAGTCTCTATGAGCTTGCCACATCTTACTACTGAGATTTTTGCCCATTCCGCCTTGCAAACTGCTCCAGCTCCTTCAAGTTGGATGGTTTGCGCTTGTGAACAGCAATCTTTAAGTCTGACCACAGATTTTGTATTGGATTGAGATCTGGGCTTTGACTAGGCCAGTCCAACACATTTATGTTTCCCCTTAAACCACTTAAGTGTTGCTTTAGCATTGTGTTTGGGGTCATTGTCCTGCTGGAAGGTGAACCTCCGTCCTAGCCTCAAATCACGCACAGAGTGGTATAGGTTTTGCTCAAGAATATCCTGTATTTATCACCATCCATCTTTCCCTCAACTCTGACCAGTTTCCCAGTCCCGGCAGCTGAAAAACATCCCCACAGCATGATGCTGCCACCACCATGTCTCACTGTGGGGATGGTGTTCTTTGGGTGATGTGAAGTGTTGGGTTTGCGCCAGACATAGTGTTTTCTTTGATGGCCTAAAAGTTCAATTTTAGTCTCATCAGACCAGAGCACCTTCCTCCATACATTTTGGGAGTCTCCCACATGCCTTTTCGTAAACTCACAATGTGCCTTTTTGTTTTTAACTGAAAGTAATGGCTTTTTTTCTGGCCACTCTGCCATAAAGCCCAACTCTATGGAGCGTACGGCTTATTGTCGTCCTATGTACAGATACTCCAGTCTCTGCTGTGGAACTCTGCAGCTCCTCCAGGGTTACCTTAGGTCTCTGTGCTGCCTCTCTGATTAATGCCTTCTTTGCCTGGTCTGTGAGTTTTGCTGGGTGGCCATCTCTTGGCAGGTTTGCTGTTGTGCCATGTTCTTTTCATTTGGTTACGATAGATTTCATAGTGCTCCTGGGGATCATCAAAGATTTGGATATTTTTTTAATACCTAACCCTGACTTGTCCCCTACTTGTTGGAGAGTTCCTTGGTCTTCATGGCAGTGATTGCTTAAGGTGTTGCAGCCTCTGGGGCCTTTCAAAAAAGGTGTGTATATGTAATGAAAGATCATGTGACACTTACATTGCAAACAGGTGGACATCATTTCACTAATTATGTGACTTCTGAAGGTAATTGGTTGCACCAAAGCTTTTTATGGGCTTCCTAACAAAGGGGGTAAATACATACGCACGTGCCAAATTTCTGTTTTCTATTTCTAAATAGAGTTGAGCGAACACCTGGATGTTCGGGTTCGAGAAGTTCCGAACCCGACCCGAACTTCGTCCCGAACCCGAACCCCATTGAAGTCAATGGGGACCCGAACTTTTCGGCACTAAAAAGGCTGTAAAACAGCCCAGGAAAGAGCTAGAGGGCTGCAAAAGGCAGCAACATGTAGGTAAATCCCCTGCAAACAAATGTGGATAGGGAAATGAATTAAAATAAAAATAAAATAAATAAAAATTAACCAATATCAATTGGAGAGAGGTCTCATAGCAGAGAATCTGGCTTCACGTCAGCAGAGAATCAGTCCCTTCATGCCATAGCAGAGAATCTGGCTTCACGTCACCCACCACTGTAACAGTCCATTGTCATATATTTAGGCCCCGGCACCCAGGCAGAGGAGAGAGGTCCCGTAACAGAGAATCTGGCTTCATGTCAGCAGAGAATCAGTCTGCATGTCATAGCAGAGAATCATGCTTTACGTCACCCAACACTGGAACAGTCCATTGTCAGATATTTAGGCCCAGGCACCCAGGCAGAGGAGAAAGGTCCCGTAACAGAGAATCTGGCTTCATGTCAGCAGAGAATCAGTCTGCATGTCCTAGCAGAGAATCATGCTTTACGTCACCCAACACTGGAACAGTCCATTGTCAGATATTTAGGCCCAGGCACCCAGGCAGAGGAGAGAGGTCCCGTAACAGAGAAACTGGCTTCATGTCAGCAGAGAATAAGTCTTCATGTCATAGCAGAGAATCAGGCTTCACGTCACCCACCACTGGAACAGTCCATTGTCAGATATTTAGGCCCAGGCACCCAGGCAGAGGAGAGAGGTCCCGAAACAGAGAATCTGGCTTCATGTCAGCACAGAATCAGTCTTCATGTCATAGCAGAGAATCAGGCTTCGCGTCACCCACCACTGGAACAGGCCACTGTCAGATATTTTTAGGCCCCGGCACCCAGACAGAGGAGAGAGGTCCCATAACAGAGATTCAGGCTTCATGTCAGCAGAGAATCAGTCTGCATGTACTAGCAGAGAATCATGCTTTACGTCACCCAACACTGGAACAGTCCATTGTCAGATATTTAGGCCTAGGCACCCAGGCAGAGGAGAGAGGTCCCGTAACAGAGAATCAGTCTGCATGTCATAGCAGAGAATCAGGCTTCACGTCACCCAACACTGGAACAGTCCATTGTCAGATATTTAGGCCCAGGCACCCAGACAGAGGAGAGAGGTCCCGTAACAGAGAATCTGGCTTCATGTCAGCAGAGAATCAGTCTGCATGTCATAGCAGAGAATAAGGCTTTACGTCACCCAACACTGGAACAGTCCATTGTCAGATATTTAGGCCCAGGCACCCAGGCAGAGGAGAGGTCCCGTAACAAAGAATCTGGCTTCATGTCAGCAGAGAATCAGTCTGCATGTCATAGCAGAGAATCAGGCTTCACGTCACCCACCACTGGAACAGTCCATTGTCATATATTTAGGCCCAGGCACCCAGGCAGAGGAGAGAGGTCCCATAACAGAGATTCAGGCTTCATGTCAGCAGAGAATCAGTCTTCATGTCATAGCAGAGAATCAGGCTTCACGTCACCCACCACTGTCACAGGCCACTGTCACATATTTAGGCCCAGGCACCCAGGCAGAGGAGAGAGGTCCCATAACAGAGATTCAGGCTTCATGTCAGCAGAGAATCATTCTTCATGTCATAGCAGAGAATCAGGCTTCATGTCACCCACCACTGGAACAGGCCACTGTCAGATATTTTTAGGCCCCGGCACCCAGACAGAGGAGAGGTTCATTCAACTTTGGGTTGCCCCGCAATATAATGGTGAAATGAAAATAAAAATAGGATTGAATGAGGAAGTGCCCTAGAGTACAATAATATATTGTTAAGGGGAGGTAGTTAATGTCTAATCTGCACAAGGGATGGAAAGGTACTGTGGGATCCATGCCTGGTTCATTTTTATGAATGTCAGCTTGTCCACATTGGCTGTAGACAGGCGGCTGCGTTTGTCTGTAATGACGCCCCCTGCCGTGCTGAATACACGTTCAGACAAAACGCTGGCCGCCGGCCAGGCCAGCACCTCCAAGGCATAAAAGGTTAGCTCTGGCCACGTGGACAATTTGGAGACCCAGAAGTTGAATGGGGCCGAACCATCAGTCAGTACGTGGAGGGGTGTGCACAGGTACTGTTCCACCATGTTATTGAAATGTTGCCTCCTGCTAAAACGTTCCATATCAGCTGGTGGTGCAGTTAGCTGGGGCGTGGTGACAAAACTTTTCCACATCTCTGCCATGCTAACCCTGCCCTCAGAGGAGCTGGCCGTGACACAGCTGCGTTGTCGACCTCTTGCTCCTCCTCTGCCTTCGCTTTGGGGTTCCACTTGTTCCCCTGTGACATTTGGGAATGCTCTCAGTAGCGCGTCTACCAACGTGCGCTTGTACTCGCGCATCTTACTATCACTCTCCAGTGCATGAAGTAAGGTGGGCACATTGTCTTTGTACCGTGGATCCAGCAGGGTGGCAACCCAGTAGTCCGCACACGTTAAAATGTAGGCAACTCTGCTGTCGTTGCGCAGGCACTGCAGCATGTAGTCGCTCATGTGTGCCAGGCTGCCCAGAGGTAAGGACAAGCTGTCCTCTGTGGGAGGCGTATCGTCATCGTCCTGCGTTTCCCCCCAGCCGCGCACCAGTGATGGGCCCGAGCTGCGTTGGCTGCCAGCCCGCTGTGAACCTGCTTCATCCTCACCCTCCTCCACCTCCTCCTCATCCTCGTCCTCCTCGTCCTACAGTAGTGGGCCCTGTCTGGCCACATTTGTACCTGGCCTCTGCTGTTGCAAAAAACCTCCCTCTGAGTCACTTCGAAGAGACTGGCCTGAAAGTGCTAAAAATGACCCCTCTTCCTCCTGTGCCTCCTCCTGTTCCATCATCGCCCTAAGTGTTTTCTCAAGGAGACATAGAAGTGGTATTGTAACGCTGATAACGGCGTCATCGCCACTGGCCATGTTGGTGGAGTACTCGAAACAGCGCAACAGGGCACACAGGTCTCGCATGGAGGCCCAGTCATTGGTGGTGAAGTGGTGCTGTTCCGCAGAGCGACAGACCCGTGCGTGCTGCAGCTGAAACTCCACTATGGCCTGCTGCTGCTTGCACAGTTTTTCCAGCATGTGCAAGGTGGAGTTCCACCTGGTGTGCACGTCGCATATGAGGCGGTGAGCGGGAAGGCCGAAGTTACGCTGTAGCGCAGACAGGCGAGCAGCGGCAGGATGTGAACGCCGGAAGCGCGAACAGACGGCCCGCACTTTATGCAGCAGCTCTGACATGTCGGGGTAGTTGTGAATGAACTTCTGCACCACCAAATTCAGCACATGCGCCAGGCAAGGGATGTGCATCAAACCGGCTAGTCCCAGAGCTGCAACGCCCATTATCGCACACCACCAGGCCGGGCTTGAGGCTCACCGGCAGCAACCACTCGTTGGTCTGTTGTTCTATACCCCCCCACAACTCCTGTGCGGTGTGGGGCCTGTCCCCCAAACATATGAGTTTCAGAACGGCCTGCTGACGTTTACCCCGGGCTGTGCTGAAGTTGGTGGTGAAGGTGTGTGGCTGACTGGATGAGCAGGTGGAAGAAGAGGAGGAGGAAGCTGAGTAGGAGGAGGAGGAGATAGGAGGCAAAGAATGTTGCCCTGCGATCCTTGGCGGCGGAAGGACGTGGGCCAAACAGCTCTCCGCCAGGGGCCCAGCCGCCACTACATTTACACAGTGTGCAGTTAGGGAGATATAGCGTCCCTGGCCGTGCTTACTGGTCCACGTATCTGTGGTTAGGTGGACCTTGCCACAGATGGCGTTGCGCAGTGCACACTTGATTTTATTGGATACTTGGTTGTGCAGGAAAGGCACGGCTCTCTTGGAGAAGTAGTGCTGGCTGGGAACAACATACTGTGGGACAGCAAGCGACATGAGCTGTTTGAAGCTCTCTGTGTCCACCAGCCTAAATGACAGCATTTCATAGGCCAGTAGTTTAGAAATGCTGGCATTCAGGGCCAGGGATCGAGGGTGGCTAGGTGGGAATTTACGCTTTCTCTCAAATGTTTGTGAAATGGAGAGCTGAACGCTGCCGTGTGACATGGTTGGGATGCTTGGTGACGCAGGTGGTGGTGTTGGTGGTACATCCCATGTTTGCTGGGCGGCAGGTGCCAACGTTCCTCGAGAGGCGGAGGAAGAGGCCAAGGCGGCGGCAGCAGCAGAAGAGGCCGAGGCGGCAGCAGCAGAAGAGGTAGCAGGGGGAGCCTGAGTGACTTCCTTGTTTTTAAGGTGTTTACTCCACTGCAGTTCATGCTTTGCATGCAGGTGCCTGGTCATGCAGGTTGTGCTAAGGTTCAGAACGTTAATGACTCGCTTCGGGCTCTGATGGCACAGCGTGCAAACCACTCGGGTCTTGTCGTCAGCACATTGTTTGAAGAAGTGCAATTCCAGGGAACTCCTTGAAGCTGCCTTTGGTCCCAGATGGCGGCGGTCAGTTTCAGGCGGAGTCTCTTAGCGGCGGGTGTTCTGCTTTTGCCCACTGCTCCCTCTTTGTCTTTTGCTACGCTGTTGGCTCGGTCTCACCACTGCCTCTTCCTCCGAATTCTGAAAGTCAGTGGCACGACCTTCATTCCATGTGGGGTCTAGGACCTCATCGTCCCCTGAATCGTCTTCCACCCAGTCTTGATCCCTGACCTCGTGTTCAGTCTGCACACTGCAGAAAGACGCAGCAGTTGGCACCTGTGTTTCGTCATCATCAGAGACGTGCTGAGGTGGTATTCCCATGTCCTCATCATCAGGAAACATAAGTGGTTGTGCGTTAGTGCATTCTATCTCTTCCACCCCTGGGGAAGGCCTAGGTGGATGCCCTTGGGAAACCCTGCCAGCAGAGTCTTCAAACAGCATAAGAGACTGCTGCATAACTTGAGGCTCAGACAGTTTCCCTGATATGCATGGGGGTGATGTGACAGACTGATGGGCTTGGTTTTCATGCGCCATCTGTGCGCTTTCTGCAGAAGACTGGGTGGGAGATAATGTGAACGAGCTGGATCCACTGTCGGACACCCAATTGACTAATGCCTGTACCTGCTCAGGCCTTACCATCCTTAGAACGGCATTGGGCCCCACAAAATATTGCTGTAAATTCTGCTGGCTACTGGGACCTGAGGTAGTTGGTTCACTAGGACGTGTGGCTGTGGCAGAACGGCCACGTCCTCTCCCAGCACCAGAGGGTACACTAACACCACCACTACCATGTCCGCGTCCGCGTCCCTTACTAGATGTTTTCCTCATTGTTACCGTTCACCACAATAAGAAAAATATTATTCGGGCCAATGTATTGAATTAAAATTCAGGCCTTTTTTTACAGACACCTAACACTATCTGGCTATCTATTTAGGTACCGTATTACACTAATACAGGCACACCAGTAATGACAGATTTAGCTGAATATAAATTTGAGGCCTATTATTTAAGCGCTGGGTGACAGGTATACGTTTACGGACAGATATTGACTTGGATCTGCACTGTAGCGTGTGTGTGAAGTTCTTGAGAATTACCCTATCAGCACCTTGAATCTAATATACCCTTTTAGGGATAGATTTAAAGTAGGCCTGATACAGCAGAAACCACTAATTTTGAGAATTGCAAATTTGGGAATTGTTTTTCAACCCAGAACAAAAACTGTGCTTTGACGGTCACTTAAAATAACTTGACCAGCTAAAGCAGTAATGACAGATTTGGATTAATATGAATGTGAGGCCTATTTTTTAGGCGCTGGGTGACAGGCTCAACTTGCCCCTGATGTAGTATATGGCCAAAAAATAACCACACTATTGATGGTTAAATGCACTTTGTGACAGGCTCAAATTGCCCCTGATGTAGTATATGGCCAAAAAATAACCACACTATTGATGGTTAAATGCACTTGATGAAAGCTTGACCCTGATGTAGGATATAGCAAAAAATAACCACACTATTGATGGTTAAATGCACTTGGGTGACAAGGTCAGCTTGCCCCTGATGTAGTATATGGCCAATAAATAACCACACTATTGATGGTTAAATGCACTTGATGAAAGCTTGACCCTGATGTAGGATATAGCAAAAAATAACCACACTATTGATGGTTAAATGCACTTGGGTGACACAAGCTCAGATTGCCCCTGATGTAGTATATGGCCAAAAAATAACCACACTATTGATGGTTAAATGCACTTGATGAAAGCTTGACCCTGATGTAGGATATAGCAAAAAATAACCACACTATTGATGGTTAAATGTACTTGGTGGCAGCTTGTGCTGGCGCACAAGCAAGCCACAAAATGGCCGCCGATCACCCCAGAAAAAAGTGACTGAAAAACGCTCTGGGCACCCTAAAAACACTGAGAAATTGAATAGCAGCAGTTCAATGATCCACAGCTGTAGATCGATCACTGAATGAAGTCTTTTGGAGTAGTTAATGACAGCCTAATCTCGCCCTAACGTCACAGCTGCAACCTCTCCCTACACTTGTATCAGCAGAGTGACGTGCAGCGCTACGTGACCCAAGCTTATATAGAGGCTGAGTCACATGCTGCACTGGCCAATCACAGCCATGCCAATAGTAGGCAAGGCTGTGATGGCCTCTTGGGGCAAGTAGTATGATGCTTGTTGATTGGCTGCTTTGCAGCCTTTCAAAAAGCGCCAAGAAAGCGCCGAACGCCGAACCCAGACTTTTACGAAAATGTTCGGGTTCGGGTCCGTGTCACGGACACCCTAAAATTCGGTACGAACCCGGACTATACAGTTCGGGTTCGCTCATCCCTACTCAAGAACTTGTTTATGCGTCGGGCGTTTTTCAGCGCTGTAAAACGCGAAAATGTGAACCAGTCCCATAGGGAAGCATTGGTTTGCATCGGTTATGCGTTTTACAGCGCGTTTGAATGCGCTGTAAAACGCTCAGGTGTGAACTTAGGGTAACAGAGCTTCAGAGTTCTGTTTGCAAATGGGAGAATCTCTGTAGCATTCCTCTGATTAGCTTTTAGTGGCCATACAAAGCCACTCCTTAGTAAAAAGTGCATGACAGCTGACTTACAGTTAAGACACCCAAAAACTTTCAGATCACAAGATTAAAAATTCTTTGGTCTGATAAAAAACAAAGATTGAAGTCTTGGCCTAAATACCTAACATCTTGTCTGGAGAAAGCAAGGCACTACTCATCACCTCTCCAATATATTACTATTGTAAAGCATAATATATTCAGCATTATACATTAGGGAAGTTTGGTAGCTGCAGGAACTAAGAAAGTTGTCAGGATCTATGAATGATGCATAGAGCAAAATTCACCTTCCAAAAGAACAACAACAATAGTCACACAACGGGAAAAAACACAGTACTGGATTTGGAACAAGTCTGTGATGAATGTGCTTGAGTCGCCCATCCGGATTTTGGATTTAACATTTCTGAAGAAGCATGAAAAATTAGCTATGCATCAACATACTTCACATTCAACCTAGGAATTTGATAGTTTTTTGGCAAAAACTTAATCCATCTTTTTTAACTCAATGTAACCACTAACCTACGAAAAATAATCTTTCCAAGTCTGGTGCCCATAACCTTTAAATTAAAGTAACATTTATTTATTTGTATAATTTTAATAAACACATTTTACAAATCTTTTTTAGCTTTGCCCAAATAAATATCTATTTTAGAAAAGTCTGCATATTTACAGCTCTAGCCCTAGCTTTATTACATAAACAATATGGATATGATATGCAAAATAATTGCAAAGTACATTCATATTTTAGTAAGCACAGTTAATCCTTGACAGTATAAGTGGCTATAAAATAAAAATTCGAAAAATATAGAGCCTTTTCATTTTATGTACACCTTGGTTTTGAAAAAAATATAGAATGGTTGTACAAAGTAATATATGTTTAGTAGAAGAATCATTCATTGTAATTATTGGGAACATACTCTAAAGGTGTGCTAATGTGTCATGATTAATACTTGAAGTCAGTTCATAAGTGAATTCATTAGTACATTCATTAGACAATTCCATTTATAAAAGTGCTCTTTTATTTCAGCAAATAAAGGGTGTCACATTAGTCAATGTAACATGAATCAGATGTGTTAAGTTGATTTAAAAACCAAAACCTTAGCATCAATAAGCGCCATAGATCTAAGATAATGAACAAATTTTTACAAGGCATACATGATTTAGTTCTCTATTACTGTGTTCAAACTAAAGGGCATTTATGTAATAACAATGAGCTTTTTTTTATTTTGTATCAAGCTTCAACTATTCCTGAGATCAATAGCAAAATAGGTACAACACTTTCATACTTTTATTGTTGTTTCATCTTGCTTTCATTTTAAAACATTGTCATACTCTGAAAATACTAAAATTTTGTTCATTTTTTTTTCAGTATAAACCAGATTTGAACATTTGATTTGATATATAAGTAGAGGATTTAAATGTTATGTTGTTTTTGGAAGTGGCATTTTTTCCCCTATATGGTTCTGTATTATTTTTTTACAGATCTTTCTAGAAGGTAGAGGTGTATTATTTTTTTCCCTCTGTTAAAGAACTCTTAATGGCCTGAATAGCTGTGGAATTAGAAGACAACATTCAGTCACTACTAGTGTTGCCGTATCAATTTATCACATACCAAGTTATTATTCAGTTTACTGTATGACATATACAATAAGCTTCTATGCCCCCTAGTAGTGGATGTAGACATATTCTTATCATTTAACTACAGTATACAGTATGGGGTGAATTTGTCATGACTCTGAGGATAATTTCAGTCAGTTTTGCTTGAGTGTGCATTGGCATACTTTGCACCAAATTTGTCAAACAGTATATGTTGTTTGATACATTTGTTGTATCTTTAAACCCAACACTTTTGTCTAGATATGCTACTCCAGTTTATACGGCTCATTTGAAACGCTGTATTAGAAAAAAAACTGCTTTAAATATGTAGTTTACAATTAATTTTTGCAGAATGCTGAACCTGTTGCTTAAAGGGGTTGTCTCACGTTCATGATCTCCTTTCAGTCTATTCCTTTCCCTCCAATAAGCATTTCTTCAGTATATTTATATTATCTAAACAGGATGTAAATCCTGTTATTGACATATTTATGTGGGGGGTTCAGTCAGCACAACCCTGTATGCAGGTGCACATCGCTATGGCGAAATACATATACAAAGAAAAACACATATGCAATAGCACTCTGCAACCAGCACTCCGCCCTGCCTCTATGCTGGATGTTGAATGAGGCATTGGTGTACATTTTGGCCAAAGCGTAATAAGCCACTCACCACGTCAAGGTCGCCTCTAAAAGTGGTCCCTAACACTAGTTCCTACCTGTTTATGGGCCATGACAGCCACACAAAGTCCAGGGAGCGCAGGTACAGCATGAACGCCAGGCACACTCTGCTTTTAACCCCGTCTGGTGCCGTTACAGCTTTCATCGGATCCAGGGATGCAAGTACCAACATGCATGCTGAGCCCACTATATACTTCTCCTGGAGCCAAATGGCTACTGGTAGGCCCTGTAGAAGTAGACTCAGTTTTATACTGACTTTAAAACCAGCCTCCAGGGCAGATTAACTGGTCAGGTGTGCATGACTGCATGGAGATCGCCACGCCTCCAATATATACTACAAACGAAAAATGTGGGGGGTTCAGTCAACACAACCCTGTATGCAGGTGCACATCGCTATGGCGAAATACATATACAAAGAAAAACCCAAATGCAATAGCACTCTGCAACCAGCACTCCGCCCTGCCTCCATGCTGGATGTTGAATGAGGCATTGGTGTAGAGTAGAGTCGTTCTGTTAAAAAAGTGTTTGTTTAGCTGTGTGAATTTTACTTTTTACTTTCACTAGTAATCTTTATCTTTAATTTACTAATAGGTCATAAACACTTATTTAAGCCACATTCTTATCAGTAAGATAAGAATTTAGCTATAATGACTGTTTATAATTATAGCAGAGATAAGGAGCCGCCAGATTAGCTGGCTGCCTGAGCATAGAGAAACTTCAGATTCCTCTGTTAGAACATCTCAGCCCTGTACAGAAAAAAGGGTTCCATGTTTGTAATAAAGACCAATTAAAAAAAAATATATATTTTTAGCTCAAAATGAGTACAATACAATAATAAAAAAAAATGCCCCAAAGGTGTACATAGCCTGCTAAAAACAAGTAAAGAAGCTACACTCACCCATTTAATCCCTGCTCATTTCTTCCCCTTCAGTCTTTGTATACTCGGCTTCAGTGATGACATATACCTTCATATACCTCACATGACTCCTGCAGTCAATCACTGGTCTCAACAGTCTTGTGCCACCACTGAGGCCAATGATTTGCTACAGCAGTAACATATGGTATACTGGCACATCATTTCTGCAGCTATATAAACAAAGCCCAGTGGGGAAGACTGAAGCAGCAGTGCTAAGAAGCACTGGGAGATTGAAGGGGTGGAACCCACACTGGTGCCTTGCAGCTCTGGGATCCTAGGTTCAAAATCGAACATGCATGGGTTTCCTCTGAGTACACCACTTTCCTCCCAAGACATACTGATAGGGAATTAGATTGTGAGCCCCACTGGGGACAGTATGATGCTAATGTCTGTAAAACACTGTGGAATACATCAGCGCGATATAAGTGAGTAAAATAAATAAATATCCATGCAAAGACCCTTTACATAAATTTATTATCTCAGAAAACCACTTTTATCTGCACAGAGGCGATCCTAGTCAACTAACTGCTGAGTGGAGCACTGCAGCAGTTCCTTTTACAGCAGGTGACTAGGAGCCCCATTGTGCAGAGAAAAAACTGTAAAAAAGTGAGTACAGTTGTATTCAGTAGTTCATTTAGGCTAACTGTATGAAAAAGTTGATCTTCTTAGATATGTGAAAATACAATTGTCATATGTGTTACTGAAATATACACATCTTTTCTATGCTACTTTGTGTGGTAACTAAATTCACTTGTATCCAATCCACTGAATAAATTCACCTGTATTTAAATTTGCCTGAATAAAGTTGCCTGCATTTAAATGTACTGAAGCGGAGTAACAATATGAGTGGGTACATAACCTTGGAAACACATGGTCACATTCTAAATACCAGCTATAAAAAGTGAGCAAAGAAAATGCTAGATGGTAAGTACTTGCCACTGAGGCTGCTACCGTTTGGTGTAAATCTTGGAAGGATTTGGGCACTGAGCAACATTTAAGTTGCTAAGTGTATTAATCTGGGAGTGGCTGCAGAAACTGGATGGAATGGCCACTGTCATACTACACTCCGGGTTTTTACCCCAATTTAGCACAACTAGGGTTTCTACACTTTTTTACGCCTTGCTCGGCAAGGAGTGGGGCTCAGCAGATAGGTGCATAGCTTCACAGGAAAAGTGGCATGGCCTAAGATGGTCAATTTTGTGTCAAGATTTCACCATTATCCTGGTCTAAAATTCTACATCAAAGTAAGTCAACCAATAGTTGGTATAGAGTTAAACAAAAATATTTATCCCTACCACCACATTTATCATCCAGCCTGAGGCCCTGTGATAAACCCAGTGCATGTCTAGATGGCTTAACTGAGCTTACACCATCTTTAGAAATAGCAATTCTGGGCCTGTGTGTTCAGAGATACAGAAAAGCTCTGCTGAAAACAAACCACTGCCATGCTCAGAATTACTTCTGGTGACCTTCACAGGTTGAACCTAGCTATGCTATCATGCTTATGTGAAGATATGGACTATGTGATACTTGTCTAAGCAAAAGTGCTAAAATTGTTTTCATCTGCTGAAGAAATCAATGCCTATGTTGTACTTTATGTGCTGCTTGATGAGTATACAGTTTATTTTGCCTTTAATAAACTGTTCTACTGTATCCTAACTTGCCTATGCCCACCATTTTATGGAACAGTATACGTAAAACAGTCACCTCCAAAATTGTTGCATTAGTTTTAATATAGTGGATTTCGATGATTTGATGCAGACACATCACTACACCTTTTCTCCTGTTGCCCTCTGCTTTTTGAAGGTTATATAGTAGCTTTGATCGTAGCATTAATATAATTAAGAGACAGACTGCACGTTAAAAGGTTACTTTGCTCCTTTGCCTTTGAAATTGTTAAAGTATGATTATGTTTCGCTATGTCATTCTCCCTACAAGAAATCCTTTTCTTCATTATTATGACTTCTATCTGCATCTCTCAGACTGCTTGTCCTCTATAGCAATGACTGTGATTATCCGAACCCCCACTGGCAGCAGATGGAATGAGGCTGTGCGATAAGCCAATGTTTCAGATCTATACTGGAGGAAAGGGAAAGCTTGCCTTCATAGGGAACCCAAGTGGGAGCCATTTTAAACAAGTGTGAAGAAAATATTGGGGGAATTACCAAACACAAGGAGGGGGTCTGCAGCTATCAACCGTAGTGAGAATGGATTTTAAAATTCATTTAGCAGATTAGTTGATTCATTCTTGGCAGTGAATCTTTTAAAATAATTTATGTACAAACTCTGCACTGAACGCTAGAATAGATAAACCGAGACATTGTTTGCTATATACGGTATAGTATGTATACTTGCATGTTGTCTTTCTTCTGAAGATAAATTGCTATGACATCTCCATGCTTCTTATCAAAATCTATAGGATCATTGTTCATTCACTGAAGTGCGCTGAATTAAAAATGATGGTTATAAGATTATACCCACTGATCATAACTCTAATGCACAACTTCCACATTTCACAATACAGTGCTGTCTGAAAAATGTTAATGTTATTGCAATATACATGTTCCTGTTAATGCTAAAATTGTTGAGGAGGCATGGTCAAAGTTTTTAATTCAGCCATTTTTAGTTTCTAAAATGGTGCCAACATTCATATATTCTAAAATGCTGCCCAGAACTCCAGAGACTTTTCACACTTCATATCAGTACCTGTCTTTAATTGTTTTCGCAATATACGCACTTAGATATGCACTATGGCCAAAATCATGCAAACCCACAGTATAAGTATATTTTATGGGCTGTTCAAGTCATGTTTAACATGAACGTTGGAAAAAAAAAAAGATGGAAAAAAGTAGTACACTATGTTTTTTTCCTTCCCACAGAGTCCAGCAAAAACTGTATATGTTAACATACTTTTTTTTTTTTTCTTACAATGGAACCCTATGGTGACTGAGGCATCTATTTAAAGTATACATCATACAGGGCCAGCAGATTTGGCAAATTTCTTTGCATTTACACCAGAAATCTATGGCAGCTAGGAAACTGTCGTAGATTTTAGTCTGTCACACAACCAACAAGAGGATACACCAAATCTATGAGAGGCCTGCTCAGAGGAAATCAAGCTGCATTTTAATCGTCAGTCCCCCTATGTGAGTACTTTAAATGTAGGGAAAAAAAACATGATGGTGAACACAGACTAAGAGAAAACCAGGGAACAAGAGCAGAGCCACACAAACACTGGCTCTTTGTCAGAGCCCGAGACCTTTTAATCAAAAAGTCAAAAAAGAGGAACGGCAACAGTGTTGTTAATTATAATTATGTTAAATGTTATATTATTATAGTGACTGCTAAGAAGTCATGGTAAAGATGCTGCAACAGGGCCAAATAGAATTTTATATTCTTATCTAAAATATATTTTGAGTTGTGGAGTTTTTGCTCATAGTCCTCACAAATATCAGTCTGCAATAGCACAAGACTGCAAAATTGCAACCAATTTAAATTTTAATTTAAAAAATCCAATAAATCCAGGAACCGAATGATGCATATTGGATGATTAAGTATTATATATTTTGTGATGTGGTAAACTATAGATGGAGATTATCATACAGGAAAACATGTCATTAACAATAGATCACTGTAGTCGATCCCTCTTGATCTGGCTACTGATCAGCTGTTGTTGCCGGGTTAAAGACTAAGTTCAATGATAAAACATGACTGGATTGCAGTTATTTTAATCTGCTCCACATGGCATCACTTTCAGTATCTATGATCATGCAATATAGCATTTTAATAGGCCTAAGGAGTCTTTTACGTGAGCAGATAATTGTCTGTTATGGAGTTTGAATCCAAGTCCTGGGATAAAGTTGGAAATACACTTTCAACCAGTGTTGGACTCGGGTGCTGAGGGCCCACCAATAAAATTCATTTTGGTGGACCACTGTAAATCTACATGCAAGCACTACCTGCTCACGCAGTGGGAGCTGAGAGGTGCTAGAAGATAATTACTTCAAGAGGGAAGGTCACTGGCAACAGAGAATATAGTCTAGCCTGACTCCTTACCTAGAAGTCATCTCTGCAACCCAATTGCATCTATAATAATTAGGTACTTTGATAAAAGTCTATCCAGTTTTTTAATGAACATAGGCTTGTTGAGATGCTGTACACTGCCTATCCATCCTTTGGCCAGTCCGAGCCTGATTTCAACCGACTGACTTATTCAGCTGACAGTTATCTCTCTTGACCCCAACATACACATGCACACTAGTATTGAGCAAATTGAGCTTCAATTGAGAATCCAAGATCCGAAGTCGATTAGCTCAAAACTGCTTTTTAATGCTGTACGGAGTCCAGCATTAAAATGTATGGCCTCTGGTGAGGGGAAATTAGTGATCACCAAAGTCTCACAAGACTTCGGTGAATAAGTTAGGCATTTTTTAAACTTTAAAACCATTTGAAAACAGGAATCCGAAGTCGGCTTTGTTACTGGTTGGTACGACTTTGGATCCAACTTTGAAAATGGTTTTCAAATTCTAAAATCGAAGTCCGAAGTTATTCCCTAAAATCCTGCAAGATTTCGGTGATAACGAATTTCCCTCGCCGGAGCCCATACATTTGAATGCTGTATGGAGACGAAGCTCGATTCGCTCAACACTAATGCATTTCCCAAAACTAACTGCCATTGCTTCATATTATAACAAACATACTGAGCACTGTATCTCTTAATAATAAGGGAGTGTTGTGCAATGTTAATTACTTAAATTCATGTACTAATAGTTCATAAATTGTATGCTGTATATTTAGTATACTATAAGTTCATTCAGTATAAAAAGAAGCTTATATGCCCCAATACAAAATCTGTAACAGGGCCCCCACCTAAAAAAATACCATTTATAATACAGTACAGTTTTTTTTTTTTTTTTAAGTGACAATGTGACCTTTGTTCCCCCTAAGGCAGTGGTGGGCAACCTTTTTTTTCAACTGAGCCAAATCTCGCCAAAACCACGATTGAAATTTATTTTGAGAGCCACATTTTTAAAACCGAAAATACATAGGATGGTACACTGTTTTTAGTTTCAATAAGTTTTTATTGAGAATATTGTGCATGCAAGTATCCACATAGGTCGGGTACTGTGGGACTCTTTGCACCGGCCCTGTCACGTGGACGTGACCAGAGCCTGTGCAAGGATTTTTTGGCAACACAAGCGAAGCTACATCTCGGTGACCCCCTTCTCCCACCGCCCCGCCCGCAGCTCACCTGGTCCTGGTTCTGTCTGCAGCAGCTGGCTTCTCCTCTGTGTGGTCCTGATATCTTCGATCTGGTTTGAGGACTGTACTTTTCGCCCTATAAGATGCACATAGGTTTTAGAGGAGTATAATCAGAAACAATATTTTCCATTATACCTCAGGTCAGACCACCAATCAGACCCCCAATGTTAATCATACCTCAGATCAGCCCCCTATATCAGCAGTCAGCACCCCATCCATCATGCCCATGTCAGCCCCCATCCATCATGCCCCCATGTCAGCCGTCATGCCCCTATGTCAGCCGTCAGCCCCCCATGTCAGCACCCCATCTATCATGCCCATGTCAGCCGTCAGCACCCCATCCATCATGCCCATGTCAGCCGTCAGCACCCCATCCATCATGCCCATGTCAGCCGTCAGCACCCCATCCATCATGCCCATGTCAGCCGTCAGCACCCCATCATGCCCATGTCAGCCCCCATCCATCATTACCCCCCATGTCAGCCATCAGCCCCCCATGTCAGCCATCATGCCCCCCATGTCAGCCGTCAGCACCCCATCCATCATGCCCATGTCAGCTGTCAGCCCCCATCCATCATGCCCCCCATGTCAGCCGTCATGCCCCTATGTCAGCCGTCAGCACCCCATGTCAGCCGTCAGCCATCAGCCCCCCATGTCAGCACTCCATCCATCATGTCCATGTCAGCCGTCAGCCCCCATCCATCATGCCCCCCATGTCAGCCATCATGACCTTATGTCAGCCGTCAGCACCCAATGTCAGCACCCCATCCATCATGCCCATGTCAGCCGTCAGCACCCCATCTATCATGCCCATGTCAGCCATCAGCACCCCATCATGCCCATGTCAGCCCCCATCCATCATTACCCCCCATGTCAGCCATCAGCCCCCCATGTCAGCCATCATGCCCCCCATGTCAGCCGTCAGCACCCCATCCATCATCCCCATGTCAGCTGTCAGCCCCCATCCATCATGCCCCCCATGTCAGCCGTCATGCCCCTATGTCAGCCGTCAGCACCCCATGTCAGCCGTCAGCCATCAGCCCCCCATGTCAGCACTCCATCCATCATGTCCATGTCAGCCGTCAGCCCCCATCCATCATGCCCCCCATGTCAGCCATCATGACCTTATGTCAGCCGTCAGCCCCCCATGTCAGCACCCCATCCATCATGCCCATGTCAGCCGTCAGCACCCCATCCATCATGCCCATGTCAGCCGTCAGCACCCATCCATCATTACTCCCATGTCAGCCATCATGCCCCCCATGACAGCCGTCAGCCCCCATCCATTATGCTCCCTAATGGGGGACAATGTTGGAGTCTGCACCATCGGGGGGGTGACATGATGAGGGACAATGTTGAAGTCGGTACCTGATATATCACTGGGGTCTGGCTGGAGTGGGGTCGGTCTGGTCCTGGCTCCAATCTCAGCTGGCTCTGCCTTAAGGTGTCTTCTCCAGAGTCCAGACTAGAGTCCAGCAGGGTCGGCCAAGTTCCAACAAGTCGTGCCTCAGTGTTACTCTGTGACTGTGTTCTTCTGCTGCCAGCCTGGAGGGGCAGCTTTTACAGGTCATAGCAGACAGAGCAGCTCCGCCTCCTCGCCTCCCTCCGCCGCGGCCCCACTGACAGTCAGTGACGCCTCCTTTGGCCTGAGCGCCACACGGCACACATGTAGGCAGGACAGCCGCAGGCTGCCGCCCCCGAGAGGAGGGAGGGGAGCGGGCGCCGGGCACACAGAACAGTGCTCCAGACTAAAAAAAAATTCCAAGTAGCCATTGGCTCCTGAACTGAAAAATTTAGGAGCCAAATCAAATTTTTAGTTGCCAAATCGAAACTGAATCAAAATTTTGGCATCGTGACAACGCTACGCCGATCAGATCGGCGTAGGGTTGTTTTGAAACCAAAATTTTGATTCGCTTTCGTCACCATAAAAAAGTATTGTGATACTCAATACCGTGCAAAAAAAAAAAAACAACAAAAAAAGCTGTGTGCATTTCGCATTTTATGAAACATTCGGCCCATAATAGAACAGTCCTATGCTATTTTTTGGGGTGACAAGGTGACTAAAAAGGCTATGTAATATGTTTATTTATTTATTGTTTATATATTTTATATGTAAAATTGGGAAAGGGGGGATTTAAACTTAATATTTTAAAGTACTTTCACATTAGCGTTTTTCATTTCCGGCACTGAGTTCCGTCACAGGGGCTCTATACCGGAAAATAACTGATCAGTTTTATCCCCATGCATTCTGAATGGAGAGTAATCCGTTCAGGATGCATCAGGATGTCTTCAGTTCAGTCATTTTGACTGATCAGGCAAAAGATAAAACCGTAGCATGCTACGGTTTTATCTCCGGCGAAAAAAAATGAAGATTTGCCTGAATGCCGGCTCCGGCATTTTTCCCCATAGGAATGTATTAGTGCTGGATCCGGCATTCAAAATACCGGAATGCACCCGCACTAAATCCGGACCCATTCACTTCTATGGGGCTGTGCACATGAGCGGTGATTTTCACACATCACTTGTGCGTTGCGTGAAAATCGCAGCATGCTCTGTTGTGCGTTTTTCGCGCAACGCAGGCCCCATAGAAGTTAATGGGGCTGTGTGAAAATCGCAAGCAAGTGCGATTTTCACGCATGGTTCCTAGGATGAAAGTCTATTCACTGTATTATTTTCCCTTATAACATGGTTATAAGGGAAAATAATAGCATTCTGAATACAGAATGCTTAGTACAAGGTCAATATAATAAACATTGGTGGCGCAGTGCGCCCCCCCATCACCCCAATATAATAAACATTGGTGGTGCAGTGCGCCCCCCTCAATATAATAAACATTGGTGGCGCAGTGCGCCCCCCCCCATCACCCCAATATAATAAACATTGGTGGCGCAGTGCGCCCCCCCTCAATATAATAAACATTGGTGGCGCAGTGCGCCCCCCCATCACCCCAATATAATAAACATTGGTGGCGCAGTGCGCCCCCCCTCAATATAATAAACATTGGTGGCGCAGTGCGCCCCCCCCATCACCCCAGTATAATAAACATTGGTGGCGCAGTGCGCCCCCCCCATCACCCCAATATAATAAACATTGGTGGCGCAGTGCGCCCCCCCAACACCCCAGTATAATAAACATTGGTGGCGCAGTGCGCCCCCCCCATCACCCCAATATAATAAACATTGGTGGCGCAGTGCGCCCCCCCTCAATATAATAAACATTGGTGGCGCAGTGGGCAGTGCCAATGAGGGTTAAAAAATAAAAAAATAATTAACTCACCTCCTCCAATTGATCGTCTCCTGTTCTTACTTCTTTCTAGTTTCTTCAGGACGCAGGACCTGTGGTGACATCACTGTGCTCATCACATGATCCATCACCATGGTAATGGGCCATGTGATGAGCTCAGTGACGTCACCACAGGTCCTGAAGAAACTAGAAAGAAGTAAGAACAGGAGACCGGCAGCTACCTGATCAACTGGAGGAGGTGAGTTAATTTTCTTTTATTATTTTTAACCCTCATTGGCACTTCCCACTGTGCCACCAACGTTTATTATACTGGGGGAGGGGGGGCGCACTGTGCCACCAACGTTTATTATACTGGGGGGGGGGGGGCGCACTGTGCCACCAACGTTTATTATACTGGGGGGGGGGGGGGTGGCGCACTGTGCCACCAACGTTTATTATACTGGGGGGGGGGGCACTGTGCCACCAACGTTTATTATACTGGGGGGGGGGGGGCACTGTGCCACCAACGTTTCTTATACAAATACAGGAGGCGGGTGCCGGAATCAAATAGCCGGCACCCGACCTTTGTGACAGGGAGCTGCGATCAGCGGCAGTTAACCCCTCAGGTACCGCACCTGAAGGGTTAACTCAACTGCAGCGGATCGCAGCTCCCTGTCACAGAGGTCGGGTGCCGGCTATTTGATTCCGGCACCCGCCTCCTGTATTTGTATTAACAGGTCAGTTTTCTTCATTGGTGGCGCAGTGGCCACAGCCCCTCCCCTCCTCCTCCTGCCTCTTCTTATTGGCAGCGGCGGGGGCAGCAGCAGCACAGGGGGGAGGGAGAGACTCCTCCTGCGCTGCTGAGAACGATCATCTCCTGTGCCCGCCGCTGTATTGAGCAGAGCTGCGGCGGCGGGTCTAGTCGCTAATGGCATCTGGAGCCCTGCAGAAGAGCCGCATTAAAGTGTGTAAAGAGCCGCATGTGGCTCGCGAGCCGCGGCTTGCCGACCACTGCCCTAAGGCACCAAGGTGATACCTTTGCAACCCCTATGGCTACACCTCTATATGTTTACTTAGGTTTCTTTTATGTTTGTTCAAAATTACATTTAAAAATCAGTTACTGTTTTGTGTATAAAAATATACAATAATAATAATGGAAATTTTAAAGCAAATAGCAAATATGTCTAATATTATAGCACAACATGGCATAGTGTAAATAAGTTAATTAATACAATTTCGTTATAGGTTCACTTTAGTTCAGTACTGCCTTATTGTGGCATTACAGATTTCCTCTCCTAGCAGATAATGCAAGATATACAACATATTTTAATTCTAAGTGGCAAAGACTTAGTAATTTAATTTTTATTTTGGCAATCTAGAGCACCAGAATAGCAAACCTGGAGGAATATTTCATGTTTTGATTAGCGACATTGTGCTTCTGTACGTTCAAAAGCTTTTAGCTCCATTAGAGAAAATGTTTTTACATGATAAACTTTCATTATGTGAACAGCCTTTGATGTAAGATTACCTCAGTCAACATTAATTTCCAACTAATATGGAATCACTCCAGATCAGCTTATATGCTGCATGACTACTCTTAAAAATGACATTATAAATATATTGATCGATAACCAGATTGTTTTTGTTTCTGATATGAAGAAGTCATGAAAGGGACAATTCTGTGCTTCAAGATGACTGCAAACAATGAAATAACTTCATAAGGAATGATACAAAAATACTGAAGATAGAAAGATAAATGATAACACACAATCAGAATTGTATTTGGATCTTCTATAGTACTGCAACATTTTTCAGATATTGACTCCACTGGTTCAAGATTTATTTTGCTATCTTCAACCATGTGTGTAAAGTTTGGAGTCCTGACGGTTTTCTTAGGCCTCTTTCACACTTGCGTTGTCCGGATCCGGCGTGTACTCCACTTGCCGGAATTACACGCCGGATCCGGAAAAACGCAAGTGTACTGAAAGCATTTGAAGACGGATCCGTCTTCAAAATGCTTTCAGTGTTACTATGGCAGCCAGGATGCTATTAAAGTCCTGGTTGCCATAGTAGGAGAGGGGAGTGGGGGAGCGGTATACTTACAGTCCGCGCGGCTCCCGGGGCGCTCCAGAATGACGTCAGAGCGCCCCATGCGCATGGATGACGTGCCATGCGATCACGTGAACCATGCGCTTGGGGCGCCCTGACGTCACTCTGGAGCGCCCAGGGAGCCGCACGGACGGTAAGTATGCTGCTCCCCGCTACACTTTACCATGGCTGCCAGGACTTTAGCGTCCCGGCAGCCATGGTAACCATTCAGAAAAAGCTAAACGTCGGATCCGGCAATGCGCCGAAACGACGTTTAGCTTAAGGCCGGATCCTGATCAATGCCTTTTAATGGGCATTAATTCCGGATCCGGCCTTGCGGCAAGTCTTCAGGATTTTTGGCCGGAGCAAAAAGCGCAGCATGCTGCGGTATTTTCTCCGGCCAAAAAACGTTCCGTTCCGGAACTGAAGACATCCTGATGCACTCCATTCAGAATGCATTAGGATAAAACTGATCAGGATTCTTCCGGCATAGAGCCCCGACGACAGAACTCTATGCCGGAAGAAAAGAACGCAGGTGTGAAAGAGCCCCTAGACAGATAGATGATAGATAGATAGATAAATATTATTTTTAAACAGGAAGCATGTAGTGTTCTTAAAAAGAAAGTGGTTGATTTCATCTTTTATTATGAAGTAACTGATGTTTAAATGGCATGGAGAAAACCTGAGCCAAATAGAATGAATGCTTTCAGTTGGTACACTTCTTTTGAAATTAAGGAACCCCATATAAAGCTGGTCCACTATGATAGGCCAAGTGCAGAGCATGAGGGATCATTCGATTAATGTAATATTCAGAAGACATCAAAGTCAATCACTACCTTTTAAAGAAGACCGGTCACCGGGAAATGCAATGCAATCTACAGACATAATGTTATAAAGCAGGAGAAGCTGATCAGATTAATATATAGTTTTATGGGGCAAGATTTCGTGAAAGCTATAATTTATGCATTGAATTCGCTATTCTTTCCATGCTGAACATTTATTCAACTTTAAAAAAAATCAAAAATTCCCTAAAAATATTTTTTCTAATATACTTTAGTAAGTGATTTGGACTTTTTACTTACAAAATTTCAACCTAAAGTCCTGATTTCAACCATGCTTTAAATTTACTATTTTGGCACATTGCTGTCAGCGGTGTACGAAGTATGGGCTCTGCATCGTATCAATGTAGCCACAGCAAATGGTGTACAGGCAGGACCACACATTGCTGCTCTTACCTATGCCCCCTGAGGTTGGCTAAATACTGGAATAGCACATCAGTACCCTGTAACAATGTGCTATGCCAGGATTAGCTGAGTAGAGCAGGTTCCTGCCTTTGCTGGCTTTGCTAAACTAAAAGTCCTGCATGTACTGTAGGCAAAATGCATTGTCCATACACCACTGACAAGTCAGCAATGTACGAGAATAGTAAATTTAAAACGCAGTTGAAAGCAGGGCTTTAGGTGGAAATTTCATTAGTAAAACGTCAAAATCATTTAATAAAGTACATAAGAAAAATTATTTTTAGGGCGTTTGGGACTTTTTTTTTTTTTTGTTGAAGTTTATTTACTCTTTAAGACCACTCTGTGTATAACTTTCAGTGACCGCTATCTCTATACACTCACCTAAAGAATTATTAGGAACACCTGTTCTATTTCTCATTAATGCAATTATCTAGTCAACCAATCACATGGCAGTTGCTTCAATGCATTTAGGGGTGTGGTCCTGGTCAAGACAATCTCCTAAACTCCAAACTGAATGTCAGAATGGGAAAGAAAGGTGATTTAAGCAATTTTGAGCGTGGCATGGTTGTTGGTGCCAGACGGGCCGGTCTGAGTATTTCACAATCTGCTCAGTTACTGGGATTTTCACGCACAACCATTTCTAGGGTTTACAAAGAATGGTGTTGAAAGGGAAAAACATCCAGTATGCAGCAGTCCTGTGGGCAAAAATGCCTTGTGGATGCTAGAGGTCAGAGGAGAATGGGCTGACTGATTCAAGCTGATAGAAGAGCAACATTGACTGAAATAACCACTCGTTACAACCGAGGTATGCAGCAAAGCATTTGTGAAGCCACAACACGCACAACCTTGAGGCGGATGGGCTACAACAGCAGAAGACCCCACCGGGTACCACTCATCTCCACTACAAATAGGAAAAAGAGGCTACAATTTGCACGAGCTCACCAAAATTGGACTGTTGAAGACTGGAAAAATGTTGCCTGGTCTGATGAGTCTCGATTTCTGTTGAGACATTCAAATGGTAGAGTCCGAATTTGGTGTAAACAGAATGAGAACATGTATCCATCCTCTGATGGCTACTTCCAGCAGGATAATGCACCATGTCACAAAGCTTGAATGATTTCAAATTGGTTTCTTGAACATGACAATGAGTTCACTGTACTAAAATGGCCCCCACAGTCACCAGATCTCAACCCAATAGAGCATCTTTGGGATGTGGTGGAACGGGAGCTTCGTGCCCTGGATGTGCATCCCTCAAATCTCCATCAACTGCAAGATGCTATCCTATCAATATGGGCCAACATTTCTAAAGAATGCTATCAGCACCTTGTTGAATCAATGCCACGTAGAATTAAGGCAGTTCTGAAGGCAAAAGGGGGTCCAACACCGTATTAGTATGGTGTTCCTAATGATTCTTTAGGTGACTGTATATACACTGACACAGAAAATGCTATCAATCACTGATAACACCTCCCCTGTGTACAGCTATCCATACAGTGAGGAGGAGTTATCAGTGATTCATAGCATTATGTGTATAAGTGTGTTCACAGAGGATGCTATCAATTACTGATCGCACCTCCCTCATCTACATCTTACATTTACTGACAGCTATCTCTGTATACACACTTACATAGAGAATGCTCTCAATAATTGCTAACACTTCTCTCTTTTAACTTTTCAGCGACTGAGAGCAATTTTTGTTTACACATTTACACAGAAAATGCTATCAGTCACTAAAAACACCTCCTCCATTTACAGCTATCAATGTACTGTATACAGATTTACAAAGAGAATGCTATAAATCACTGATAAAACCTTCCAGTGT
This sequence comes from Bufo bufo, assembly GCF_905171765.1. Taxonomy (NCBI): domain Eukaryota; kingdom Metazoa; phylum Chordata; class Amphibia; order Anura; family Bufonidae; genus Bufo; species Bufo bufo. Next base: position 569,779,822 of record NC_053390.1, read on the forward strand.
GCAACGATCAGTGACTGACAGCTATCTCTGTATACACACTTACACAAGGAATGCTATCACTGATAACCCCTCCCCCGTCTACAACTATCAGTAACTGTTGGCTATCTCCGTATACAAACTTACACAGAGAATGCTATCAATCACTAATAACACCTCCCACATATACGCGTTTCAGTGACTGACAGCTATCTCTGTATACACACTTACGCAAAGAATGCTATCAATCACTAATAACACCTCCCCTGTGTACAGCTATCAGTGACCTACAGCTATCTATGTATACACACTGACACAGAGAATGCTATCAACCTCTGATGACACCTCCCCCATGTACAACTATCAGTGACTGACAGCTATTACTGTATACACACTTACTCAAAGAATGATTTTAATCACTGAGAAGTCCTCCCCCATGTACAACTATTAGTGACTGATAGCTATCTATGTATACACCGGGAATGCTATCAATCACTGATAACACTTCCTATGGGTGCAACTGTAGCTAGAAAAAAACTGAGATTTAAATGTTGAAATTATAGAATCATTGAATCTTTTTCCACAAAACTATATATCAATCTGTTCAACTTCTCCTGCTCTATAACATGCTGCGTACAGATTTCATTTTTGGTGACATGTTCTCTTTAAATCCATGCAGTAGGTATAGCACAGTGTATTCATTTTGTCTAAACTGTTCTTTTAAAAAGAATGTATAATCAGAAAACGGCCTATTGTTTAAATCATGTTTTTATATCAATTTGTTTTTAGAATTTATGGTGATTTTTGTTTTTATTTCACATGATTTAAAAAAATGAATTCAAAAGTTTTGAGAATGAATAGGCTTATGTGGGCTAAATTAATAAATATATTTACGAAGTGTGAAAATAGAGTAGTAAAAAGTAAATAATCATCACTGGCCTACATATAAAATATGTGAGGGACTCTGAGTCTGCCATGTCATAGCACATGGCTGACAGCCCAAGGTGTTACAAGGATAATTTCTTCAATAGAGTACAACCCACATTGTATGCGTAGACCAATAATGATTTTTTTTACTTCTTACTACTCTGTTTTGACAGTTAGCAAATACATTTATTCACTTAGCCTACATAAGCTTATTTATTCTCAAGTCTTTTGAATTCATGTTTGGTGTCAGAGAAGGATTTGAGCAAATGAATGCACTTATTTTTTATAGGGTAATACATACAGAGGGTAGTTTGGTATCGCTACTTTGAATAGGATCCTAGGCATTTACAGGAATGTAATAATCTGTGGGTGGAAAACAATGCATTGTCAAGATAGTGATTTATGGCACTAGCAAGACAAAAGTGACCATGTGTCTAGAATGATTAAGGAGGCACTTGTAATAAATGTTCAGAAATGAATGGTTTAAGCCTTTGTTATTCTAACGTTGTGTGTGTCCAAGTTGGAATGAGTTATGGCATTAGAGTAAGCGTTGGAATTCTGTAACAAGAAGTAACAATAAGCCTTTGTTACCTTAATGTTCTGTGTGTGTCCGAGTAAAAAAGACCAGTGGCCATAGCATAGCATTAGAGATTGTTCTGGAAAAAAAAAATTATGAGTAAGCATTGTACCTAGTGTGTGCCAATAGATTTGTGGTTAGCACTAAGAATATAGAAATGTTAGAAAAAAATGTCCCTGTTAAAATAGTTCTGGTTTCTGTAGACCGTTGAAGTTATATGACACCTCATAGACAGGAGTCTGTTGGAAGATATTTTTATTAAAAAGGTATATGTATGAAGTTACAAGGTTAAAGAAGAAATGTGTATAGATGATTTCCTTGAAGAATGGGTGGATATGTCTGGACTGTTAAGGGACATAGATGCACACAGATAGTGGTATGTTATGGCTCCATCACCCTTCTAGACTAAGCTTTTGTATAGCTATGTGTTTATCCCTCTGCTGAAGTGACCATGTGTCTCAAGAAAGTTGGATTAATGCTTGACAGATAAGAGTCAGGAAGGGTGTCTGAATGCTGCATAAACATTCCTTAGATAAAGGATTTTGGATTCTGCACAATGCTAATGGATTTGCTAAAAAGGGATAAAAAAAAGTAACTGGTTTAAGGCTACTTTCACACTTGCGGCAGGTCGGATCCGACAGGCTGGTCACCATGTCGGAACCGTCCTTCCGCTATTTCGCCATGCCGCTGGACCGCCGCTCCGTCCCCATTGACTATATTCTTGTTGTACAGTACACATTCACAAGCACCCTCTGTGTGGCACTATACATCCAACCAGCTTTGCTAGAAACACATATACCCACACCACACCCAGAATTGTATATGATCGCAATTGCAGTTCTACCATTACGTGCCAACGTCTTCTGGTCTTTACTCTGTAATCAAAAGCTTATGACAAGACAGCATACTAATCATTGTATATGCCACATGATCTTACTCAATTGGTAGGGCACATATATTATAATTTTTCTTTAAGGCTGGGTTCACACATGACAATTAGCTGCTTGGAAAAGAAGAAAGCAAAATTATTAAATAATCTTCAATCTTTTGTCTTGTAAAAAAGCATTACAAATCACTTACTGTACTAAAACACATGAGCAACATTTCAACCTTAGACTTTATTTTGTCTTTTCCTCTGTCTACTATTCATTCTATCCTCTCCTCCTCCAATTCATCCCTATGGAACAAATCTAGCTTACGGTACTTTCTGCATGTCCGACTTTTTAGTCTGGCGGCTTTCGCTGTGCACCACCGTGCTGCGCCGGAGCTACGCCCCCGTCCCCATCTGGGATTAGACGTGCATAAGTGACTGTCACATTTAGGCCAGAAATACAGATTTTTGGTTACTGGGGTGAAAAAACCCTCTGATATACTGCACATCTGGGATAAGACATGCATAAGTGAGTGTCACATTTAGGCCAAAAATACATCTTTTTGCTTACTGGGGTGAAAAAACCCTGAGATTAGACATGCATAAGTGACTGTCACATTTAGGCCAGAAATACATCTTTTTGCTTACTGTGGTGAAAAAACCCTCTAATATACTGCACATCTGGGATAAGACATGCATAAGTGAGTGTCACATTTAGGCCAGAAATAAGGCTTTTTGGTTACTGGGGTGAAAAAACCCTCTAATATACTGCATATTTGGTATTAGATGTGCATAAATGGCTGTCACATTTAGGCCACAAATACGGCTTTATGGTTACTGGGGTGAAAAAACCCTCTAATATACTGCACATCTGGGATTAGACGTGCATAAGTGACTGTCACATTTAGGCCAGAAATACATCTTTTTGCTTACTGTGGTGAAAAAACCCTCTAATATACTGCACATCTGGGATAAGACATGCATAAGTGAGTGTCACATTTAGGCCAGAAATAAGGCTTTTTGGTTACTGGGGTGAAAAAACCCTCTAATATACTGCATATTTGGTATTAGATGTGCATAAATGGCTGTCACATTTAGGCCAGAAATACGGCTTTATGGTTACTGGGGTGAAAAAACCCTCTAATATACTGCATATCTGGTATTAGATGTGCATAAATGGCTGTCACATTTAGGCCAGAAATACGGCTTTATGGTTACTGGGGTGAAAAAACCCTCTAATATACTGCACATCTGGGATTAGACGTGCATAAGTGACTGTCACATTTAGGCCAGAAATACGGATTTTTGGTTACTGGGGTGAAAAAACCCTCTAATATATACTGCACATCTGGGATTAGATGTGCATAAGTGACATTTTTGCAGCCCTCTAGCCAGGGCCGGGCCGACACAGAGGCTGGGGAGGCTCCAGCCTCAGGGCGCAGCTTGGGCTGGGCGGAAAAATAAACCTTTTTTTTTTATCTCTTACTTGTCAGCAGCGCAGCGCTGCCGGGCGCCCTCCCCAGCCAGTCTTCACTCTAAGCTGCGCTTGTGTTAAGCCACAGATAGGAGCAGGAGGCTGCTGATTGGCCAGTATCAGCTAGCTGCCCTGCCATTGGTCCATCCTTTCACACCCCCTTCTCTCTGGAGCTGAACACAGCAGGAGGCAGGCGTTCTCACAGTGGATCATGTGACCATGAAGGAGCATGTGACCAGTGACGTCACAGACCTCCTTCTAACAAATCCATTCTAGCATCTACCCAGCATGTATGGCAGGAGTCTGCTGAGCAAAGACCATGTGCCCAGGTGAGGTGACCACAGAAGTGCCCTGGCATCTGTCTGCTGCTGGAAGCTCAATGTGGAGCTTTATGAATGTAAAAACTAATACCCAAGAGGCTAAACAAAACCCTGCTTGTCTGCTTCTGACCCTAATCTTAACACATAACGTTCATTTGATTGCAATCTAACACCTAAAGGGATTTGTTTAAAGCCTGCTGTTTCTCTAGATGACCTTATGTTGATAGTAGTGTTAATAGAGTCTCAAAGGTCTGTAAGAATAGGGTAACTGCTTTTATAGACCCTTGAGACTCTATGAGGCTACTTTCACACCTGCGTTTAGGTCGGATCCGTCTGGTATGTGCCCAGACGGATCCGCACCTATAATGCAAACGCTTAGATCCGTTCAGAACGAATCCGTTTGCATTACCATGAACAAAAAAAAAAATATATATATTTTTTTTTTTTGTTCATGATAATGCAAACGGATCCGTTTTGACTTTACATTGAAAGTCAATGGGAGACGGATCCGTTTGAAAATTGAGCCATACTGTGTCAACTTCAAACGGATCCGTCCCCATTGACTAAGGCTACTTTCACACCTGCGTTCAGGTGTCCGCTCGTGAGCTCCGTTTGAAGGAGCTCACGAGCGGTCCCGAACGCAGCCGTCCAGCCCTGATGCATTCTCAATGGAGGCGGATCCACTGAGAATGCATCCGCCTGCCAGCGCTCAGCCTCCGCTCCGCTCAGTGAGCGGACACCTGAACGCTGCTTGCAGCGTTCGGGTGTCCGCCTGGCCGTGCGGAGGCGAGCGGATCCGTCCAGACTTATAATGGAAGTCAATGGGGACGGATCCGTTTGAAGATGACACAGTATGGCTCAATTTTCAAACGGATCCGTCCCCCATTGACTTTCAATGTAAAGTCTGAACGGATCCGTTTGCATTATCATGAGAAAAAAAGAAAAAAAATGGTTATGCAAACGGATCCGTTCTGAACGGATGCAAGCGTTTGCATTATAGGAGCGGATCCGTCTGTGCAGACACCAGACGGATCCGCTCCTAACGCAAGTGTGAAAGTAGCCTAAGGCCTCATGCACACGACCGTATTTTTTTGCGGTCCGCAAAACGGGGTTCCGTTTTCCCGTGATCCGTGACCGTTTTTTCGTCCGTGGGTCTTCCTTGATTTTTGGAGGATCCACGGACATGAAAAAAAAGTCATTTTGGTGTCCGCCTGGCCGTGCGGAGCCAAACGGATCCGTCCTGAATTACAATGCAAGTCAATGGGGACGGATCCGTTTGACGTTGACACAATATGGTGCCATTTCAAACGGATCCGTCCCCATTGACTTTCAATGTAAAGTCTGGAGTCCCTTTTATACCATCAGATCGGAGTTTTCTCCAATCCGATGGTATATTTTAACTTGAAGCGTCCCCATCACCATGGGAACGCCTCTATGTTAGAATATACTGTCGGATATGAGTGAGATCGTGAAACCTCATTTCCGACAGTATATTCTAACACAGAGGCGTTCCCATGGTGATGGGGACGCTTCTAGTTAGAATATACTACAAACTGTGTACATGACTGCCCCCTGCTGCCTAGCAGCATCCGATCTCTTACAGGGGGCCGTGATCAGCACAATTAACCCCTTAGGTGCCGCACCTGAAGGGGTTAATTGTACTATCATATCCCCCTGTAAGAGATCAGGGCTGCCAGGCAGCAGGGGGCAGACCCCCCCCCTCCCCAGTTTGAATATCATTGGTGGCCAGTGCGGCCCCCCCCCCCTCCTCCCTCTATTGTAATAATTCGTTGGTGGCACAGTGCGCCCCCCCCCCTTCCTCCCTCTATTGTAATAAATCGTTGGTGGCACAGTGTGCGCCCCCCATTGGCCCCCCTCCCTCTATAGCATTAACAACATTGGTGGCTAGTGTGCGGCCTCCCATCTTTCCCCCCCCCCCCCCGATCATTGGTGGCAGCGGGTTACTAGCAATAGTACAATAGTAAAAGATTCATACTTTACCTGGGAGCTTGGGAGCTGCGAGGTTCGTGTCCGGCCGGGAGCTCCTCCTACTAGTAAGTGACAGTTCATTTAGCAATGCGCCGCACAGACCTGTCACTTACCAGTAGGTGGAGCTCCCGGCCGGACACGAACATCGCAGCAGCAGCCTGGAGCAGGTAAGTATGAATCTTCTACTATTGTACTATTGCTAAGTAACCATGGCAACCAGGACTGTAGTAGCGTCCCGGTTGCCATGGTTACCGATCGGAGCCCCAGCGATTAAACTGGGACTCCGATCGGAACTCCGCTGCCACCAATGATGGGGGGGGGGGGAGAGATGGGAGGCCGCACACTGGCCACCAATGTTGTTAATGCTATAGAGGGAGGGGGGGCCGATGGGGGGCGCACACTGTGCCACCAACGAATTATTACAATAGCGGGAGGGAGGGGGGGGGGCGCACACTGTGCCACCAACGATTTATTACAATAGAGGGAGGGGGGGGGCCGCACTGGCCACCAATGATATTCAAACTGGGGAGGGGGGGGGGAGGGTCTGCCCCCTGCTGCCTGGCAGCCCTGATCTCTTACAGGGGGCCGTGATCAGCACAATTAACCCCTTCAGGTGCCGCACCTGAAGGGGTTAATTGTGCTGATCACGGCCCCCTGTAAGAGATCGGGTGCTGCCAGGCAGCAGGGGGCAGTCTTGTACACAGTTTGTAGTGTATTCTAACTAGAAGCGTCCCCATCACCATGGGAACGCTTCTGTGTTAGAATATACTGTCGGTTCTGAGTTTTCACGAAGTGAAAACTCAGCTTTGAAAAAGCTTTTATGCAGACGGATCTTCGGATCCGTCTGTATAAAAACTAACCTACGGCCACGGATCACGGACACGGATGCCAATCTTGTGTGCATCCGTGTTCTTTCACGGACCCATTGACTTGAATGGGTCCGTGAACCGTTGGCCGTGAAAAAAATAGGACAGGTCATATTTTTTTCACGGCCAGGAAACACGGCTCACGGATGCGGCTGCCAAACGGTGCATTTTCCGTTTTTTCCACGGACCCATTGAAAGTCAATGGGTCCGCGAAAAAAAACGGAAAACGGCACAACGGCCACGGATGCACACAACGGTCGTGTGCATGAGGCCTAAGGCTACTTTCAAACCTGCGTTTAGGTCGGATCCGTCTGGTATCTGCCCAGACGGATCCGCACCTATAATGCAAACGTTTAGATCCGTTCAGAACGGATCCGTTTGCATTACCATGAATTTTTTTTTTTTTTGTTCATGATAATGCAAACGGATCCGTTTTGACTTTACATTGAAAGTCAATGGGAGACGGATCCGTTTGAAAATTGAGCCATACTGTGTCAACTTCAAACGGATCCGTCCCCATTGACTTACATTGTAAGTCTGGACGGATCCGTTTGCCTCCGCACGGCCAGGCGGACACCTGAACGCTGCACGGCCAGGCGGACACCTGAACGCTCCGGAGGACAAACGGAGCCAGACTGATGCATTCTGAGCGGATCCGCATCCATTCAGAATGCATTAGGGCTGGACGGATCCGTTCGGGGCCGCTTGTGAGCCCCTTCAAACGGAACTCACAAGCGGAGCCCCGAACGCTAGTGTGAAAGTAGCCTAAGTTATTTAACTTAGCACTTTCACACTAGCGTTCGGGGCTCCGCTTGTGAGTTCCGTTTGAAGGCTCTCACAAGCGGCCCCGAACGGATCCGTACTGCCCCAATGCATTCTGAGTGGATGCGGATCCGCTCAGAATGCATCAGTTTGGCACCGTTTGGCCTCCGCTCAGCAGGCGGACACCCGAACGCAGCTTGCAGCGTTTTCGTGTCCGCCTGGCCGTGCGGAGCCAAACAGATCCGTCCAGACTTACAATGCAAGTCAATGGGGACGGATCCGTTTGACATTGACACAATATGGTGCAATTTCAAACGGATCCGTCCCCCATTGACTTTCAATGTAAAGTCAGGATTATACCATCAGATCGGAGTTTTCTCCAATCCGATGGTATATTTTAACTTGAAGCGTCCCCATCACCATAGGAACGCCTCTATGTTAGAATATACCATCGGATTTGAGTTACATCGTGAAACTCAAATCCGACAGTATATTCTAACACAGAGGCGTTCCCATGGTGATGGGGACGCTTCAAGTTAGAATATACTGAGAACTGTGTACATGACTGCCCCCTGCTGCCTGGCAGGTTCTGCCAGGCAGCAGGGGGCAGACCCCCCCCCCCCTCCTGTATTTAACTTATTGGTGGCCAGTGCGGGCCCCCCCTCCCTCCCCAGTATTAATTGTAACCAGTGCGGCCTCCCTCCCTCTATATTCATCGGTGGCCAGTGCGGATATTAAATATGAGCAGTGCGGTCTCCCCCTCCCTCCCCAGTATTAAATATGAGCAGTGCGGTCTCCCCCTCCCTCCCCAGTATTAAATATGAGCAGTGCGGTCTCCCCCTCCCTCCCCAGTATTAAATATGAGCAGTGCGGTCTCCCCCTCCCTCCCTCCCCAGTATTAAATATGAGCAGTGCGGTCTCCCCCTCCCTCCCCAGTATTAAATATGAGCAGTGCGGTCTCCCCCTCCCTCCCTCCCCAGTATTAAATATGAGCAGTGCGGCCTACCCCTCCCTCTATTCATTGGTGGCCAGTGCGGATTCAAAGTATTGTGATCAGTGCGGCCCCCCCCCCCCCCCCCGATCATTGGTGGCAGTGGAGAGTACCGATCGGAGTCCCAGTTTAAATCGCTGTGGCTCCGATCGGTTACCATGGCAGCCAAGACGCTATTGCAGTCTTGGCTGCCATGGTTACTTAGCAACAAATAGCAGCATTATACTTACCTGAAGAGCTGCGATCTATGTGACCGGCCGGGAGCTCCTCCTACTGGTAAGTGACAGGTCTATAGGCAATGCGCCGCACAGACCTTTCGGAGCCCCAGCGAACCGATCGGAGCCCCAGCGATTTAAACTGGGACTCCGATCGGTACTCTCCGCTGCCACCAATGAGGGGGGGGGGGGGGAGGCCGCACTGATCACAATACTTTGAATCCGCACTGGCCACCAATGAATAGAGGGAGGGGGAGGCCGCACTGCTCATATTTAATACTGGGGAGGGAGGGGGAGACCGCACTGCTCATATTTAATACTGGGGAGGGAGGGAGGGGGAGACCGCACTGGTCATATTTAATATCCGCACTGGCCACCGATGAATATAGAGGGAGGGGGGCCGCACTGGTTACAATTAATACTGGGGAGGGAGGGGGGGCCGCACTGGCCACCAAGTTAAATACAGGAGGGGGGGGTCTGCCCCCTGCTGCCTGGCAGCATCTGCCAGGCAGCAGGGGGCAGTCATGTACACAGTTCTCAGTATATTCTAACTTGAAGCGTCCCCATCACCATGGGAACGCTTCTGTGTTTAGAATATACTGTCGGATCTGAGTTTTCCGAAGTGAAAAATCAGATCTGAAATAAACTGTTATGCAAACGGATCCGTTCTGAACGGATGCAAGCGTTTGCATTATAGGAGCGGATCCGTCTGATGAAACATCAGACGGACCCGCTCCGAACGCTAGTGTGAAAGTAGCCTTACATTGTAAGTCTGGACGGATCCGTTTGCCTCCGCACGGCCAGGCGGACACCTGAACGCTGCAAGCTGCGTTCAGGTGTCCGCCTGCTGAGCGGAGGACAAACGGAGCCAGACTGATGCATTCTGAGCGGATCCGCATCCATTCAGAATGCATTAGGGCTGGACGGATCCGTTCGGGGCCGCTTGTGAGCCCCTTCAAACGGAACTCACAAGCGGAGCCCCGAACGCTAGTGTGAAAGTAGCCTTAACACTACTATAAATATAAGGTCACCAAGAGAAAGAGCAAGTTTTTTTAAATTATTTTTTTCCTTTAGGTGTTAAAACATAACTTTTTTGATTGCTTGAACACCTAAAAGAAAACAAATAAAAAACCTGCTGTTTCTCAAGATGACCTTATGTTGATAGCAGTGGTAATAGAGTCTGAAAGGTCTATAGAAGCAGTTACCCTATTTTTACAGACCTTTGAGGCTCTATTAACACTACTGTCAACATAAGGTCATCTAGAGACACAGCAGGTTTTTAAAATGATTTTTCCTTTAGGTGTTACAGCAATCAAATGAAAGTTATGTTTTAACACCTAAAGGAAAAACATAATTAAAAAAACCTGCTGTTTCTCAAAATGACCTGATGTTGATAGTAGTGTTAATAGAGTCTCAAAGGTTTGTAAAAATAGTGTACCTGCTTCTATAGACCTTTGAGACTCTATTACCACGACTTTTAGCATAAGATCATCTGGAGAAACATCAGTTTTTTTAAACTATTATTTTTTCTTCAGGTGTTAGAGCAATCAAATGGAGGGGGAGAAATGTGACATGGGTGAGGATGGGGTTACATGATGGGCCAGAGACAATGTCTGTAGCCTGCCTGTGCCATGGACTGGGAGAAATATGACATGGAGGGCTGATGGCTGACATGGGGGTCTGATCTGAGGCATTGGGGCTGTGCCTGTGAGCTGAGGTCTAATTAACATTGGTGGTCTGATGGCTGACCTGACCTGAGGTGGAATGAAAAATATTGTTTCCTATTATCCTCCTCTAAAACCTAGGTGCGTCTTGGGGTGGGAGATCATTAATAACAAACATACATATTTAAATGGCGTGGGGGGGGGGCTTGACTTGAGTCATCTACTGATCAGTGATCATCAGAGGATTAGAGCTGCAGGAATAAATAACATCTAAATGTCTGGTGGGGTAGATGGGGGTGATGGGGGGGGCGCACTTGGGCAGCTCAGCCTCTGTTAGTGGTGGACCTTGTCCCAGCCCTGCCTCTAGCCCTTTCCAAGACTATTTTAGAGCCATTTTAGTGCCCAAAAGTTCGGGTTCCCATTGACTTCAATGGGGTTCGGGTTCGGAGTCAAGTTCGGGTCCCGAACCCGAACTTTTTTTTCAAGTTCGGCCGAACTCGTCGAACCTGAACATCCAGGTGTCCGCTCAACTCTACTCATTACCTATTTTCTACCTTCTAACCCCCACTCTGTGATCTGTTGTCCTTTGTGCTCATAGTCCCCCACTTTTTTGCAGGTTCCATGTGAACTATCTTTCACCCCCCCTCCAAATCTTTTAATACTTCTTGTACAACTACTCATTATGGTACTGATCCTTCCAATATGGTTATTAGTTCCGGTTGATTTCTTCTTAGCTAGAATGTTGGTCTTTCTATATTTGCCACAATACATGTACTCAGCATTGATTTTTGCCTATGGCCAGATGAGATATGGCTGATTTAAACATTGTTTTCTACAATGTAAAAGATCTAAGGTCTCCCTCTAAACGTTGCCAAAAATTCTTCCTTCTATGGAAGGAAAAATGCTTGGTAGTGTTCCTCCAAAAGACCCACTATAAACATAACAATTACCCCAACCTTTCCTTCTCTAAATTCCCGATATGGTACCATTGTGGTGCAAATGGCACAGCTTCACGGGGAGTCAGTATTGGGCTTCATAGGGGCATTACCTTCACATATCTGAACCATATTCAAGACCCAGATGGTCATTATATTATCCTGAAAGGTCGGGTTGGCCAGACGCTTTATACCTTCGTTAATGCCTATGCACCCAATAGTGATCAACCCTGGTGGATTGCTGACCTTCTTTCCTTAATGCAGATACATAAGAAAGGCATCCTTATTTAAGCAGGTGATCTAAACCTAGCCTTTAATCCTCTGATTGACACCTCCTCAAAGAGGTCTGCCTTATCCTCTAGGGCGATCCATGCTACTCTGGCTAGATTGTTCAATCTTGGGTTAATTGATGTATGGAGATGTTTGAATTCAAATGTCATTGACTATTCTTTTTACTCCCCAGCTAACAACTCTTACAGCAGAATTGACTATATACTGGTGTCGAAGGAGCATCTGCAACTCTGTTCCTCAGCTAGAATCGGGGTTATGACGCTTCCCGACCATGCACCAATCTTTTGCACCCTCCGTCCTCCCTCCGGACTGGGTAGGTCATCTTGCTGGAGGTTCAACGAGTCCATTCTGGGTAATGAACTTCACAAAAATCGATTATCATCTCTCCTGAAAGAATATTTCACCCTTAACCAGTCCCCCTCCATTTTCCCCAATGTACTTTGGGACGCACATAAAGTTTATATCAGGGGTCAAAATATCAGTCTCTGCTCCTTTCTAAAGAGACAATCTGAAAAAAAGCTAAATTCCCTCCTCTCACGGATTAACTCTTGGGAAAAAGCCCACAAAAAGTTTTTCTACTTCAACTCCATCTGTCAAAACTGACATCCCTTAAATCGGAACTGAAGAACCTTCTCAATGAACGTTCTGCTAGGTTCTATTTATCCTCCCAACAAAAGTTCTTCGCCCATGGAGACAAAGCCACAAAATTTCTAATGCAGAGAATCAAGCGTAGAAGGCATACGATTGAGTATAATAGGGGTTCTATACCAGCGTGAGACTATTTTTAAGTGAGTTTCTTGTATTTTGGTGCTGATTGATTTAGATCTCGTATTTGCAATGATGTCTTTCATCTCGGAGCTATTTAACTCCCTACCTAGTTCTGCTGTCCATTTTTTCAAGGTATGAGGGGGGGGGGGAGGTGGGATTGTTGATAATGTTGTAGATAGAGGAGATAGCTTTTTTAACCGGGGTATTTGTTCTGATGCCTTTTTGTATAGGCATTAAGGCACCCTTTAACACTACATATGTTAAACGTAGCCAAGCTACTTATCCCTAAACTATGGAGGGAAAAAGAACCCCCATCCATCTCAGAGTGGCTGAAGGAGATGCATACCCTACATAATTACGAGAAACTAAGATTAATTAGAGATGATAATAAGCCAAAATACTATCAAACTTGGGACCCTTGGATCAAACTTTTAGAAAAAGATGCCATAACTGAACATCTTTAATTTCTCAGCTTCATCATCCTGACCCTGTACTCATAAGGTTAGATTAAACCTGACTCCCTCCCCTCCCATCCCCCGTGTTTCCCTTGTTAAATTGTTCTCCCCCCAAAGTTACTGTTCTCTTTGAGATATAGCTCGGATGACTCGACTAGGTCTGCCACACTCAGTAATTTAGAAGTTGGTTAAACTCCAAAGTATTAAGGACACTGTAGTGGTATAGGCATATAACAAATGGCCAACACAACTCATGTTGTCAATAAAGACTTCGGTCCTAACTTGATATTTGATTACCTGTCACCCCAGCGTCAATGGTTATAGGTTCAATAACTTTTGAGAACTGAAAATTTTCTTTCTTACATTAATACTTGATTGTTGTACAATTCCACTGTAATAAATGTCATGATATTTAATGCTATATAGACCAATCTTATTTATGTTTATAATATGGATTTTCATTATAATTTTATTGTAAAACAGAATTACTTTTTTGAACCTTAAAAATTTGAATAAAAAAGAATTTAAACAAAAATACAGTTTTTTGCTTACTGTGGTGAAAAAAAAACATCTGTTTCATATAGTGCACATCTAGGATTAGACGTGCATAAGTGAGTGTCACATTTAGGCCAGAAATACAGCTTTTTGCCTACTGGGGTGAAAACGAAACCATCTGTTTCATATAGTGCACATCTAGAATTAGAAGTGCATAAGTGAGTGTCACATTTAGGCCAGAAATACAGCTTTTTGCTTACTGGGGTTAAAAAAAAACCCACTGATATACTGCACATCTGGGATTAGACGTGAATAAGTGAGTATCACATTTATGCCACAAATACGTCTTTTTGCTTACCGGGGTTATAAAAAAACCTCTGATATACTGCACATCTGGGATTAGATGTGCATTAGTGAGTGTCACATTTAGGCCACAAAAATGGCTTTTTACTTACTGGGGTTAAAAAAAAAACTGATATACTGCATATCTGGGATTAGACGTGCATAAGTGAGAGTAACATATAGGCAAGAAATATGGCTTTTTGCTTACTAGGGTGAAAAAAAACCCATCTGTTTCATATAGTGCACATCTAGGATTAGACGTGCATAAGTGAGAGTAACATTTAGGCCAGAAATACAGCTTTTTGCTTACTGGGGTGAAAAGAAAAATATCTGTTTCATATAGTGCACATCTAGGATTAGACGTGCATAAGTGAGTGTCACATTTAGGCCAGAAATACGGCTTTTTGCTTACTGGGGTGAACAAAAAAAACATCTGTTTCATATAGTGCACATCTAGGATTAGACGTGCATAAGTGAGTGTCACATTTAGGCCACAAATACAGCTTTTTGCTTACTGGGGTTAAAAAAAAACCCACTGATATAGTGCACATCTGGGATTAGACATGCATAATTGAGTGTCACATTTAGGCCACAAATACGGCTTTTTGCTTACTGGGGTTAAAAAAAACTATAATATACTGCACATCTGGGATTAGACGTGCATAAGTGAGTGTCACATTTAGGCCAGAAATATGGCTTTTTGCTTACTGGGGTAAAAAAAACCCATCTGTTTCATATAGTGCACATCTAAGATTAGACGTGCATAAGTGAGTGTCACATTTAGGCCAGAAATATGTTTTTTTGCTTACTGGGGTGAAAAAAAACCCCATCTGTTTCATATAGTGAACATCTAGGATTAGACGCGCATAAGTGAGTGTCACATTTAGGCCAGAAATACAGCTTTTTGCTTACTGTGGTGAAAATAAAACATTTGTTTCATATAGTGCCCATCTAGGATTAGACGTGCATAAATGAGTGTCACATTTAGGCCAGAAATACAGCTTTTTGATACTGGGGTGAAAAAAAACCATCTGTTTCATATAATGCACATCTAGGATTAGACAGGCATAAGTAAGTGTAACATTTGGACCAGAAATACAGCTTTTTGCTTACTAGGGTGAAAAAAAAACATCTGCTTTATATAGTGCACATCTGGGATTAGACATGCATAAGTGAGTGTCACATTTAGGCCACAAATACGGCTTTTTGCTTACTAGGGTTAAAAAAAACATCTGCTTTATATAATGTACATCTGGGATTAGACGTGCAAAAGTGAGTGTCACATTTAGGCCACAAATACGGCTTTTTGCTTACTAGGGTTAAAAAAAAACTGATATACTGCACATCTGGGATTAGACGTGCATAAGCGAGTGTCACATTTAGGCCAGAAATATGGCTTTTTGCTTACTGGGGTGAAAAAAAAACCATCTGTTTCATATAGTGCACATCTAGGATTAGACGTGCATAAGTGAGTGTCACATTTAGGCCAGAAATACGGCTTTTTGCTTACTGGGGTTAAAAAAAACCCCACTGATATAGTGCACATCTGGGATTAGACATGTATAAGTGAGTGTCACATTTAGGCCACAAATACGGCTTTTTGCTTACTGGGGTTAAAAAAAAACTATAATATACTGCACATCTGGTATTAGACGTGCATAAGTGAGTGTCACATTTAGGTCAGAAATACGGCTTTTTTCTTACTGGGGTGAAAAAAACCCCATCTGTTTCATATAGTGCACATCTAGGATTAGACGTGCATAAGTGAGTGTCACATTTAGGCCAGAAATACAGCTTTTTGCTTACTGGGGTGAAAAAAAAGAACATCTGTTTCATATAGTGCACATCTAGGATTAGACGTGCATAAATGGGTGTCACATTTAGGCCAGAAATACAGCTTTTTGATACTGGGGTGAAAAAAAACCATCTGTTTCATATAGTGCACATCTAGGATTAGATGTGCATAAGTGAGTGTCACATTTAGGCCAGAAATACAGCTTTTTGCTTACTGGGGTGAAAAAAAAACCCATCTGTTTCATATAGTGCACATCTGGGATTAGATATGCATAAGTAAGTGTCACATTTAGGCCACAAATACGGCTTTTTGCTTACTGGGGTAAAAAAAAAAACTGATATACTGCACATCTGGGATTAGACATGCATAAATTAGTGTCATATTTAGGCCAGAAATACGGCTTTTTGCTTACTGGGGTGAAAAAAAAACATGTGTTTCATATAGTGCACATCTAGGATTAGACGTGCATAAGGGAGTGTCACATTTAGGCCAGAAATACAGCTTTTTGCTTGCTGGGGTGAAAAAAAAACATCTGTTTCATATAGTGCACATCTAGGATCAGACGTGCATAAGTGAGTGTCACATTTAGGCCACAAATACGGCTTTTTGCTTACTGGGGTTAAAAAAGACCCACTGATATAGTTCACATCTGGGATTAGACATGTATAAGTGAATGTCACATTTAGGCCACAAATACGGCTTTTTGCTTAATGGGGTTAAAAAAAAATTCTGATATACTGCACATCTGGGATTAGACATGTATAAGTGAATGTCACATTTAGGCCACAAATACGGCTTTTTGCTTAATGGGGTTAAAAAAAAACTCTGATATACTGCACATCTGGGATTAGACATGTATAAGTGAATGTCACATTTAGGCCACAGATACGACTTTTTGCTTACTGGGGTGAAAAAAACCCCCATCTGTTTCATATAGTGCACATCTTGGATTAGATGTGCATAAGTGAGTGTTACATTTAGGCCAGAAATACAGCTTTTTGCTTACTGGGGTGAAAAAAAACCCCATCTGTTTCATATAGTGCACATCTGGGATTAGATATGCATAAGTAAGTGTCACATTTAGGCCACAAATACGGCTTTTTGCTTACTGGGGTAAAAAAAAAAACTGATATACTGCACATCTGGGATTAGACATGCATAAGTAAGTGTCACCTTTAGGCCAGAAAAACAGCTTTTTTCTTACTGGGGTGGAAAAAAAACATCTGTTTCATATAGTGCACATCTAGGATTAGACATGCATAAGTGAGTGTCACATTTAGGCCAGAAATACGGCTTTTTGCTTACTGGGGTGAAAAAAAACCATGTGTTTCATATAGTGCACATCTAGGATAAGACGTGCATAAGTGAATGTCACATTTAGGCTAGAAATACATCTTTTTGCTTACTGGGGTGAAAAAAAACCATCTGTTTCATATAGTGCACATCTAGGATTAGACATGCATAAGTGAGCGTTACATTTAGGCCACAAATACGGCTTTTTGCTTACTGGGGTTAAAAAAGACCCACTGATATAGCGCACATCTGGGATTAGACATGCATAAGTGAGTGTCACATTTAGGCCACAAATACGGCTTTTTGCTTACTGGGGTTAAAAAAAAACTCTGATATAGTGCACATCTGGGATTAGACGTGCATAAATGGGTGTCACATTTAGGCCAGAAATACAGCTTTTTGATACTGGGGTGAAAAAAAAACATCTGTTTCATATAGTGCACATCTAGGATTAGACGTGCATAAATGGGTGTCACATTTAGGCCAAAAATACAGCTTTTTGATACTGGGGTGAAAAAAAACCATCTGTTTCATATAGTGCACATCTAGGATTAGATGTGCATAAGTGAGTGTCACATTTAGGCCAGAAATACAGCTTTTTGCTTACTGGGGTGAAAAAAAAAACCCATCTGTTTCATATAGTGCACATCTGGGATTAGATATGCATAAGTAAGTGTCACATTTAGGCCACAAATACGGCTTTTTGCTTACTGGGGTAAAAAAAAAACTGATATACTGCACATCTGGGATTAGACATGCATAAATTAGTGTCACATTTAGGCCAGAAATACGGCTTTTTGCTTACTGGGGTGAAAAAAAAACATGTGTTTCATATAGTGCACATCTAGGATTAGACGTGCATAAGTGAGTGTCACATTTAGGCCAGAAATACAGCTTTTTGCTTGCTGGGGTGAAAAAAAAACATCTGTTTCATATAGTGCACATCTAGGAACAGACGTGCATAACTGAGTCTCACATTTAGCCACAAATACGGCTTTTTGCTTACTGGGGTTAAAAAAGACCCACTGATATAGTTCACATCTGGGATTAGACATGTATAAGTGAATGTCACATTTAGGCCACAAATACGGCTTTTTGCTTAATGGGGTTAAAAAAAAACTCTGATATACTGCACATCTGGGATTAGACATGTATAAGTGAATGTCTCATTTAGGCCACAAATACGGCTTTTTGCTTAATGGGGTTAAAAAAAAACTCTGATATACTGCACATCTGGGATTAGACATGTATAAGTGAATGTCACATTTAGGCCACAGATACGACTTTTTGCTTACTGGGGTGAAAAAACCCCCCATCTGTTTCATATAGTGCACATCTTGGATTAGATGTGCATAACTGAGTTTCACATTTAGGCCAGAAATACAGCTTTTTGCTTACTGGGGTGAAAAAAAACCCCATCTGTTTCATATAGTGCACATATGGGATTAGATATGCATAAGTAAGTGTCACATTTAGGCCACAAATACGGCTTTTTGCTTACTGGGGTAAAAAAAAAAAATTATATACTGCACATCTGGGATTAGACATGCATAAGTAAGTGTCACATTTAGGCCAGAAAAACAGCTTTTTTCTTACTGGGGTGGAAAAAAAACATCTGTTTCATATAGTGCACATCTAGGATTAGACATGCATAAGTGAGTGTCACATTTAGGCCAGAAATACGGCTTTTTGCTTACTGGGGTGAAAAAAAACCATGTGTTTCATATAGTGCACATCTAGGATAAGACGTGCATAAGTGAATGTCACATTTAGGCTAGAAATACAGCTTTTTGCTTACTAGGGTGAAAAAAAACCATCTGTTTCATATAGTGCACATCTAGGATTAGACATGCATAAGTGAGCGTTACATTTAGGCCACAAATACGGCTTTTTGCTTACTGGGGTTAAAAAAGACCCACTGATATAGTGCACATCTGGGATTAGACATGCATAAGTGAGTGTCACATTTAGGCCACAAATACGGCTTTTTGCTTACTGGGGTTAAAAAAAAACCTCTGATATTGTGCACATCTGGTATTAGACATGCATAAGTGAGTGTCACATTTAGGCCACAAATACGGCTTTTTGCTTACTGGGGTTAAAAAACACTCTGATATACTGCATATCTAGGATTAGACGTGCATACGTGAGTGTCACATTTAGGCCACAAATACGGCTTTTTGCTTACTGGGGGTAAAAATCCCTCTGATATACTGCACATCTGGGAATAGACGTGCATTAGTTACTGTGAAATTTAGGCCACAAATTCCGCTGTCATAGAGTTTAAAAAAAAATTGCAATACCCTACATCAGGGTTTTTATTGGCGGTTAATTGTTTTTAACAGACTTAAGCACTTTTTACTTTGCTTTGTGAACGCTAACTATGAGGCAAACTTATAATAAGGGACTCGGTCATGGTCGTGGTGGTGGTGTTGGTGGAGCCTCTGGTGCATGGAGAGGACGTGGCCGTTCTTCCACAGCTACACGTCCTACTGAACCTACTACCTCAGGTCCCAGTAGCCGCCAGAATCTACAGCAATATTTGGTCGGGCCTAAGGCCGTTCTAAGGATGGTAAGGCCTGAGCAAGTACAGGCGCTAGTCAATTGGGTGGCCGACAGTGGATCCAGCACGTTCACATTATCTCCCACCCAGTCTTCTGCAGAAAGCGCACAGGTGGCGCCTGAAACCCATGCCCATCAGTTTGTCACATCACCCCCGTGCATATCGGGGAACCTGTCTGAGCTTCAAGTCATGCAGCAGTCTCTTATGCTGTTTGAAGACTCTGCTGGCAGGGTTTCCCAAGGGCATCCACCTAGCCCTTCCCCAGGGGTGGAAGACATAGAATGCACTGACGCACAGCCACTTATGCTTCCTGATGAGGAATTGGGAATACCACCTCAGCACGTCTCTGATGATTACGAAACACAGGTGCCAACTACTGAATCTTTCCGCAGTGTGTAGACCGAAAAGGATGTCAGGGAGGAAGACTGGGTGGAAGACGATGCAGGGGACGATGAGGTCCTAGACCCCACATGGAATGAAGGTTGTGCCACTGACTTTTAGAGTACAGAGGAAGAGGCAGTGGTGAGACCGAGCCAATAGCTTAGCAAAAGAGGGAGCAGGGTGCAAAAGCAGAGCCTCCATCGCCAAAACAGTTCGCCTGCTACTGGCCACCGTCACCAGGGACCGAGCACACCAAACGCAGCTTCAAGGAGTTCCCTGGCATGGCACTTATTCAGACAATGTGCTGACGACAAGACCTTAGTGGTTTGCACGCTGTGTTTTCAGGGCTTGAAGCGAGGCATTAACGTTCGGAACCTTAGCACAACCTGCATGACCAGGCATCTACATGCGAAACACGGGCTGCAGTGGAGTAAGCACCTTCAAAACTAAGAAAGGGCTCAGGCCCCTCCTGCTCCCTCCTCTGCTGCTGCCTCGGCCTCTTCCTCCGCTTCTGGAGGAACATTGGCACCTGCCGCCCAGCAAACAGGGGATGTGCTACCAACAACACCACCTCCTTCACCAAGCATCTCCACCATGTCACACGGAAGCGTTCAGCTCTCCATCTCACAAACCTTTGAGAGAAAGCGTAAATTCCCACCTAGCCACTCTCGATCCCTGGCCCTGAATGCTAGCATTTCTAAACTACTGGCCTTTGAAATGCTGTCATTCAGGCTGGTGGAGACGGACAGCTTCAAACAGCTCATGTCGCTTGCTGTCCCACAGTACGTCGTTCCCAGCCGCCACTACTTCTCCAGGAGAGCCGTGCCCTCCCTGCACAACCAAGTATCGGATAAAGTGTGCACTGCGCAACGCCATCTGTGGCAAGGTCCACCTAACCACAGATACGTGGACCAGTAAGTACGGCCAGGAACGATATATCTCCCTAACTGCACACAGGGTAAGTGTAGTGGCGGCTTGGCCCCAGGCGAGGGGTGTTTGGCACACGTCCTTCTGCCGCCAAGGATCGCAGGGCATCATTCTTTGCCTCCTGTTGCCTCCTCTTCCTACTCGGCTTCCTCCTCCTCTTCTACCACCTCCTCATTCGGTCAGCGACAGACCTTCACCACCAACTTCAGCACAGCCAGGGGTAAACATCAGCAGGCCGTTCTGAAACTGATGTGTTTGGGGGAGAGGCCCTAAACCGCGCAGGATTTGTGGCGGGGTATAGAACAACAGACCGACGAGTGGTTGCTGCCAGTGAGCCTCAAGCCCGGCCTGGTGGTGTGCGATAATGGGCGAAATCTCGTTGAAGCTCTGGGACTAGCCGGTTTGACGCATATCCCTTGCCTGGCGCATGTGCTGAATTCGGTGGTGCAGAAATTCATTCACAACTACCCCGACATGTCAGAGCTGCTGCATAAAGTGCGGGCCGTCTGTGCGCGCTTCCAGCGTTCACATCCTGCCGCTGCTCGACTGTCTGCTCTACAGCGTAACTTCGGCCTTCCCGCTCACTGCCTCATATGCGACGTGCCCACCAGGTGGAGTTTGGACACACCTTCTCATTCAAAGAGTTTTCTTTATTTTCATGACTATGAAGGCATCAAAACTATGAATTAACACATGTGGAATTATATACATAACAAACAAGTGTGAAACAACTGAAAATATGTCAATATGTCATATTCTAGGTTCTTCAAAGTAGCCACCTTTTGCTTTGATTACTGCTTTGCACACTCTTGGCATTCTCTTGATGAGCTTCAAGAGGTAGTCCCCTGAAATGGTTTTCACTTCACAGGTGTGCCCTGTCAGGTTTAGGGCTCATGCACACGACAGTATTTTGCGTTCAGTATACTGGCCGTTTTTTGAGTTCAGTATGCGGTACATATACTGAACCATTCATTTCAATGGTTCAGCAAAAAAAAACTGAAGTGTCTCCGTTTGCATTCCGTTTCAGTATTTCCATATTTCCGTACCGTGAAATAATAGAACATGTCCTATTCTTGTCCGCAAATCACGGTGCTTGGCTCCATTCAAGTCAATGGGTCCGCAAAAAAAAACGGAACACATACGGAAATGCATCCGTATGTCTTCCGTATCTGTTCCGTTTTTGCTGAACCATCTATTGAAAATGTTATGCCCAGCCCAATTTTTTCTATGTCATTACTGTATACTGTATATGGCATACGGAAAAACGGAACGGAGAAACGAATACACAACGGAAACAAAAAACGAAACAACGGATCCGATAAAACCGACCGCAAAACACTGAAAAGGCCATACGGTCGTGTGCATGAGCCCTTACTAAGTGGGATTTCTTGCCTTATAAATGGGGTTGGGACCATCAGTTGCGTTGAGGAGAAGTCAGGTGGATACACAGCTGATAGTCCTACTGAATAGACCTCTGGGAACTCCTTCAAGACTGTTGGAAGACCATTTCAGGGGACTACCTCTTGAAGCTCATCAAGAGAATGCCAAGAGTGTGCAAAGCAGTAATCAAAGCAAATGGTGGCTACTTTGAAGAACCTAGAATATGACATATTTTCAGTTGTTTCACACTTGTTTGTTATGTATATAATTCATAGTTTTGATGCCTTCATAGTCATGAAAATAAAGAAATCTCTTTGAATGAGAAGGTGTGTCCAAACTTTTGGTCTGTACTGTATGTCCCAATATTTTGGGGGATACCCCTATGTAAAAATGCAAAATAACCCACATCTGTGTTGGCTACCTATTCCTCCTTCGCCGCCGCTATCACCTAGACTGCAACGTGAGCCTACACGGCCACATCCACCCATTCACCGCCTCCTCAACCTCTTCTTACTACATCATTCCTAATTTTTATTTTTTTAAGGTCTTTTATGTTTTTTTAATTCATTTCCCTATCCACATTTGTTTGCAGAGCATTTGTCATGCTCTTGAGCACATTTTGATGCCTTTTGCAGCCCTCTAGCTCTTTCCAGGGCTATTTTAGAGCCATTTTAGTGGCCAAAAGTTTCGGTTCCCATTGACTTCAATGGGGTTCGGGATCAAGTTCGGGTAAAGTTCAGGTCCCGAACCCGAACTATTTTTTCAAGTTCGGCCGAACCTGCCGAACCCAAACATCCAGGTGTCCGCTCAACTCTACTAACATTTAATTAACTTAGTAATTTGCATAAATTGCAGTTCAATTAAAAAATAACGTATCTAGAGTGCTGTATTTTTATAGCACAAAATGGTGCCTGCACTATATATATTAGTACAGGAGCCATTTTGACCACTGTGGGGATTCGCTCTGGTAGGCAGGGTAAGCGGACGCAGTACAGAGGCAAAAACAAGGTTGTAAAGCAAAGTTCAGTGTTTATTCTCACACAGAAAGAAAACAAGCCAAAAGTAAGTGTTCATTTTTTTTGGTGCCTGTTCACACCACACAAAGTTCACAGTGCAAAAAGACTTCACCTGGTCAGCAGATGATTTCCACCCACAGTCCGCAGCAGGCTTTAGAGGCCTGTTTCCCCAGCCTATGGCTCTCACAAATAAATGTCTCAGTGTCTCAAACCACAGACTCCTCAGCTCCTCTGCCATGGAGGATAATCCACACCCAGCTGAGCTGCTGGCTGGGTTTTTAACCCCAGCCCAAAACCTGGCCTGCACGTGGGGAACAGCCACCCACCCTGCTCTTTGGCTGCTCCCAATAAGAACCGGCCCGGATCGGCTTTTCAGCCACACTAAGAATAAACAGTGTCAGCAAGCACTAGCTGCGGCTGACACATTAAATAACCGGTTCTTATCTCACCGAGGCCAGGAACCTCGGTGACACGTACCTTCCGTCAATGACGGACCCTTGCGCCTTCCTACATACCTCCCCCCTTTGTTCAACCTTGAGGGGGTGAACACACGCCAGACAGTGTACTCGGGACAGGGCATCCGCGTTTCCCTGTAACCGGCCTGCCCTGTGTTCTACTGTGAACTTAAAGTTTTGCAGCGATAAGAACCACATGGTGACCCGAGCATTCCTCTCTTTGGCCTGGCTCATCCACTTGAGAGGGGAGTGATCGGTCACCAGACGGAATTTCCTCCCCAACAGATAATAGCGGAGAGACTCGAGTGCCCACTTAATGGCCAGGCACTCTCTCTCCACTATACTGTACCGGGTCTCTGCTGGAGTGAGCTTACGGCTGAGGAAGACAACGGGATGCTCCTCCCCGTTGACTTCCTGAGACAGTATCGCACCGAGGCCCACTTCGGAGGCATTAGTCTGTACCACAAATTCCCTCTTGAAGTCGGGCGTCACCAAAACCGGGGACCCACACAGTGCCGACTTCAAAGCGGAGAAAGCCGCTTCCGCCTGGTCATTCCAGCGGACTATCACGGACTTACGTCCCTTTAAGAGCCCTGTCAACGGAGCCGCTAAAGTGGCAAAATGGGGGACAAACCTCATGTAATAGCCCACCATTCCCAGGAACGACTTTATTTGTCTAGAGGTGGCAGGTCGGGGCCAATTCCGTATCGCCTCTATCTTGCTCACTTGGGGTTTGATGACTCCGCGCCCAATGACATACCCAAGGTATTTAGTCTCCTCTAACCCTATCGCACATTTCTTTGGGTTAGCCGTTAGCCCCGCCTTTCGAAGGGAGTCCACTACGGCCTGTACTTTGGGCAGGTGACTTTCCCAGTCTGTACTGTGGATGATAATATCGTCCAGGTAAGCCGAGGCGTACCGCCGATGTGGACGAAGTACAATGTCCATTAGACGTTGGAAAGTGGCGGGGGCGCCATGCAGGCCAAAGGGTAACACTTTATACTGGTACAGCCCCTCTGGTGTAATGAAGGCAGTTTTCTCTTTGGCAGCCTCCGTCAAGGGTACCTGCCAATACCCTTTGGTGAGGTCCAGAACAGAAAAATACCTGGCTTGACCTAATTTCTCAATTAGTTCATCCACCCGAGGCATTGGATATGCATCGAACTTTGATATCTCGTTTAATTTCCGAAAATCGTTACAGAATCGTAACGACCCGTCTGGCTTGGGAATTAAGACTATAGGACTAGCCCACTCACTTTTAGACTCCTCAATGACATCCAGCCGCAACATGAGTTGCACTTCCTCCGAGATGGCTTTTCGCCGAGCCTCGGGTACTCGGTATGGCTTTAACCGGATTTTTGCCTGAGGCTCAGTGACAATGTCATGTTGGATTACGGAAGTGCGTCCAGGGAGGTCTGAGAACACATCCGTGTTCCGACTAACGAACTCCCTGGTTTCCTGAGCCTGTTTAGAGGAGAGGCTGTCAGCAATTTTTATGTTGGCAACCGCTTCCCTCGCATCAGACCTAGGAGCCGGAATCTCTTGTCCAAGAAAGCCCAGCCGCGGACTGTCTTCCGTACAGGTTTCCCTATCCTTCCAAGGTTTTAGCAAATTAACATGGTAAACCTGCTCCGGTTTTCGCCTCCCCGGCTGGTGTACTTTGTAATTTACTTCTCCTATTTTTTCACGTACCTCGTAGGGCCCCTGCCACCTGGCTAGGAACTTACTGTCCACTGTCGGCACCAGAACCAAAACTCGATCACCCGGGTTAAAGTTCCGGACCCGAGCCCGCCGATTATAGATCCGACTCTGGGCTCGCTGAGCGGCCTCCATATGTTCCTTGACAAGAGGCAAAACGGTCTCTATCCGCTGTTGCATCTTAGTAACATATTCCAGGACGCTTTTATGCGGAGTGGGTTGTTGTTCCCACGCCTCTTTGGCTACATCCAACAAGCCACGAGGATGTCTGCCATATAGCAATTCGAAGGGCGAGAACCCAGTAGAGGCCTGGGGCACCTCTCGCACTGCGAACATGAGATAGGGCAGAAGAAGGTCCCAATCCTTCCCATCTTTGGTCACCACCCTTTTTAACATGGTTTTTAGAGTTTTTTTAAACCTTTCCACCAGTCCGTCCGTTTGTGGATGATACACGGACGTCCGTAACTGTTTTATACACAGCAACTTGCAGAGTTCCCTCATGACCTTGGACATAAAAGGGGTCCCCTGATCAGTCAGGACCTCTTTAGGTAGCCCCACTCGGGAGAACATCTCCATTAGCTCTTTAGCTATAAGTTTTGCTGAAGTATGTCGCAGTGGCACTGCCTCCGGGTACCGAGTAGCGTAATCAAGGACAACCAAGATGTGTTGGTGTCCCCTAGCGGACTTTGGTACAGGACCTACTAGGTCCATAGCGATTCGCTCAAACGGTACCTCAATGATCGGGAGGGGTACCAAGGGACTGCGGAAAAGGTGCTGGGGGCTAGTTGCCTGGCAGGTCGGGCAAGACTTACAGAACTCGTCCACCTCTTTAAACACACTGGGCCAGTAAAACCGTTGTAGTATGCGGTCCTGTGTTTTCTGCATTCCCAGATGACCCCCAAGAACATGCTGGTGGGCTAACTCTAACACGAGTTTGCGATAAGCCTGGGGCACCACCAACTGTTCAACGGATTCACCTCGCAGCTGATTTACCCGATACAACATATCCTGATGAACCACAAAACGGGGAAACACTGATTCTGCCCCTGGTTGTTGTGGTTCACCATCTATTATTAGTACATTTTCCCAGGCTCGGGATAAGGTTGGATCCCGGTGTTGTGCGGTACCAAAATTATCCCCTGAGACATTGAGGTCTGCCAGCTCAGGCCCCGGTGGCAAGTCTTCCATGTCTCCCACCATTACACTTAGCGGGGTTGTTTCCCCCTCTTCCACCGAAGTGGCGGTCACCCCTACCGCGGGACCTTCGGACTCAGGTTCCCAGGGTTCTGGTCTCCCCCCTGAGCCGGGCCATTCTGCTAGGGTTACACCTGTATCATGCGTATCAGTCACTCTCGGAACCGGCCACAGTGCCGTGAAACCCGGGAAGTCTCTCCCTACTATAAGTTCATAGTGGAGGTGGGTTGCAACAGCCACCTCGTGGATCCACCTGCCGGAAACCGTAGACAGAGACACTATAGCAGTAGGATAGTCTTTCAAGTCCCCATGGATACACATGACTCCAACCTTACGGCCGGTGTACTCAGTGGAGCGTACTAGGGAAGCCCTTACCAGGGTCACCAGACTTCCTGAGTCCAACAGAGCCTCCGCTGGAGTGTCTCCCACCTCAACCTGGCACAGGTGGTTCAGAGACTCCGGAGCACCCACTGCACACAGTTTCCTGGCATATAATGACTGACGGAAGCCACAGTTTGTGTCCATGGGTTCCCCCTGACATGGACAGTCCGCTCGAACATGGCCTGGCTCTCGACACCGCCAGCAGATTATTGGAGCGGGGTCCACAGGGGTTATATCCCGGGCAGGTTTGATGGGCACCGGTTGTTGGGTCCGGGGTGGAGAGTTACGGGATCTGACTGCCCCCCTCCCAACAGAACCCCCCTGTATGTTCCGGGTAGCCTCATAGCGCTCCACCAGGTCGACCATCTCCAGTGCATTCCCTGGGGAGACCTGGCCAATCCATTGCTGGAGAGGGGGTGGCAGAGCCCTCCAGAACCTGTCTGCTAATAACCGGTCCAACATAGCCGTGGGGCTCAACACGTCAGGTTGTAGCCACTTTTGTAACAGGTTGAGCAGGTCATAATACTGGGGTCTCACGGGCTCCGCCGGGTTGAACCCCCACTGATGCACCCGCTGGGCCCGGACCAGCACATTCACCCCCAGTCTTGCCAAAATCTCCCCCTTTACCTTTAGGTAGTCGGCCGCTTGATCATCAGGCAAGTCGAAAAACACCCGCTGGGACTCTGATGTCAGAAAAGGAGCGACGATCTCAGCCCACTGGTCTTGGGGCAGCTTTTCCCTGGTGGCCACTTTTTCATACATCGCCAGGTAGGTCTCGATGTCGTCTGCGGGGGTCATTTTAGGGATCGCTGCACGTACTGCTTTCCGGGCATCGTGTACGCTTGGGGTTGCTCCTGCTGACTGTAACGCCATTACATGTTGTAGCAGCAACTGGTTGGTCTCCTGCTGCTGCTTATTAGCCTCGCGTTGTTGCAGGTTAGCCTCCACAAGGGCCTTCATAACAGCCTCCATTTCGTCTCTTGACACCGGTTTGAATCTAGCCGGTTTGATAAATGACATACAACCGTGAGAGAAAAAATAAAATTTCGGCGTTCACGCCAGCCTCACTGCGCTTGCCCGCTCCATCCTCCACCAATTGTGGGGATTCGCTCTGGTAGGCAGGGTAAGCGGACGCAGTATAGAGGCAAAAACAAGGTTGTAAACCAAAGTTCAGTGTTTATTCTCACACAGAAAGAAAACAAGCCAAAAGTAAGTGTTCATTTTTTTTGGTGCCTGTTCACACCACACAAAGTTCACAGTGCAAAAAGACTTCACCTGGTCAACAGATGATTTCCACCCACAGTCCGCAGCAGGCTTTAGAGGCCTGTTTCCCCAGCCTATGGCTCTCACAAATAAATGTCTCAGTGTCTCAAACCACAGACTCCTCAGCTCCTCTGCCATGGAGGATAATCCACACCCAGCTGAGCTGCTGGCTGGGTTTTTAAACCCCAGCCCAAAACCTGGTCTGGACGTGGGGAACAGCCACCCACCCTGCTCTTTGGCTGCTCCCAATAAGAACCGGCCCGGATCGGCTTTTCAGCCACACTAAGAATAAACAGTGTCAGCAAGCACTAGCTGCGGCTGACACATTAAATAACCGGTTCTTATCTCACCGAGGCCAGGAACCTCGGTGACACGTACCTTCCGTCAATGACGGACCCTTGCGCCTTCCTACACCACACATAGTAGTCTAATTTTTAAG
This sequence comes from Bufo bufo, assembly GCF_905171765.1. Taxonomy (NCBI): domain Eukaryota; kingdom Metazoa; phylum Chordata; class Amphibia; order Anura; family Bufonidae; genus Bufo; species Bufo bufo. Next base: position 569,808,525 of record NC_053390.1, read on the forward strand.
TTCAGAATGTTATGTATTTAGTTCTTTGTTTGGCATTAATAGCAGCCAAGCCTAACCTAGTGGGATCCAGAGAGGGGTTCACCCAGCCTTCACTCTGCCTGTCACCCCAACCTCAGATCAGACCCTCATCAGACCCTCCCAAATAAGTGTAAAGACACAGAGTGGGGCCTGAAGAAGACCAGGGAAGGTGAGGACAGCCAGTGCAGTGCTATTCTCATCTTCCTGTGTCTCCCGCATGCTAATGACCGCTTCTATAATTGAAGCGGTCATCAGCATTTTCATTATGTGTTCTGGCAGGGGACCAGAGGTTCCCCACCCATTTTAAGGACTGATGTGGAGAAATATTTTGATAGGGTAGTTTGGTCCTTTATACAAAGTACCTTATCTAAGTTTGGTTTCCCTCCTAAATTCATAAATGCCATACTCTCAATGTATGCCTCTCCTAGCACCCCTCTCCTATATAAAAGTCAACTATGCACTCTCCACGGTAGTCAAAATTAATAATGGTACTTTCTTATAGAGTGCAAGCACGGCCACTAATGATGGATTGCAGTGTGGTCGTAACTAGGGATGGGCGAATCGACTTCGGATGAAACATCCAAAGTCGATTCTCATAAAACTTTCTTTCAGTATTGTACGGAGCGAGCACTCCGTAAAGTATTAGAATGTATTGGCTCTGATGAGCCGAAGTTATTACTTCGCAAAGTCTTGCGAGACTTCGCATAATAACTTCAGTAATTGATTTATACTGTAAAAAAAAACATTTCTCCAACTCGGGTTTGGTACCAAGGTACCACTAACTTTGGCTCATCATAACCAATACATTCTAATACTGTACGGAGCAGGAGCAAAGTTTTGTGCGAATCGACTTCGGATATTTCATCCGAAGTCGATTCACTCATCCCTAGTCATAACTATGGAAACGAGAAGTGTATAATGTGATGGAAAGATTAATCCAGCCAGCAAAGTAAGCAATAGGGATAATAACAGTGAATAAGTGGTTTGTTTTAACTTTCTCTGCATAATAAATGCCACTTTCTGAAGTGACACAACCCATTTAAAGTTTAGCTTCTGGAGATATGAAGGCCTATGGATTGCTTCACATTCCCATTGATCACTGGTTGGTGGTGTTCAGTCCTCTGTGGTCATTATAATGCTTGCTTGAGTTCAATACCAACTTTTGATTCAATTCTATGCCTATATTCAAAATATCCCCCACCCTTTGTTACCTGATTCTCTTTTTTTTTGTAATCTTTTTCTGTTTTTCTTGTTTCTGCAGTCTTACCCCCAATGTGACATTAATACATTTCTTCTCTTGGTAGGGATAGGCTCCTTAATAGCTGGAACGATTGTATGTGTTATACTTGTATATCACAGTTTATGAGCTTTGGTGTCACTACGTTACTCTGGAGGCTATCACCTTAATATTACACTTTCACTGTGCCTTATTTGCATGTTATAATGTCACCCACTTGTACCTGTATGAGACTTTGTTTCTCTGGATTGTATAACGTACCTATGTTAAAATTAGTGTTGAGCTAATCAAACTTAGGATCCAAGATCTGAAGTCAATTAGTTAAAAACTTAATGTAAATGATGTATGGAGATTTGTCTCTGTACAGTGGTCAAATGTATAGGCACCAACGTCTCATGGGACTTCAGTGATAATGAATTTTCTTTGCTGGAGCCTATACTTTTAAATGCAGTATGGGGTGTTACTATAAATTGCATAATCAGAGTGAAAAATATTGAGTTTTTTTTTTTTTTGCTGGCAACTCTTGCTGCCATACAGGAAAATCTGCAAATATTACATTTTTACATTTCACCTCCATTTTCCTTTAATTATTGTGATACATATAAAGGGTTGACAAAGTTTGTAAAATCAGTTTAGAATAATTTGAGAGGTGTAGTTTCTAAAATGGGGTGGTTCCACAAAGTGACTTCATAAGTGAATAGGTCCGTAAATAAAAAAGTGGGTTTTGGAAATGTTCTTTAAAATTTTTAAAAATTGCTTCTGAAATTTTAAGCCGTAAAACTTTCTAAAAAAATAAATGACATTTACAAAATGATGCAGAAATAAAGTAGCATATGGTGAATGTTAACTATTTTATGAGGTATCACTTTCCGTCTTTAGAATGCCTTTTCTAAATTTTCCATAAATTTAGAATTTTTTTCATAAATAAAAGTAAGACATATTGACTCAAATTTACTCCAACATCAAGTACGATGTGTCATGAGAAAACAACATCAGAATCACTTGGATAAGTAAAAGCATTCCAAAGTTATTATCACATAAAGTGACATGTCAGATTTGCTAAATCTGTCCTGAAGGGGCTAAACTTTATAGATAAATAATGCAGAAAGTCAAAAACTGGGGGACAGAAAAACTGAATTAAAAAGAACTGTTAAATTGCTCTGTTGTTACTGTGATGGTGGTGGTGATTTTTCTTTTCTTATATATTTTTTTGTTGCGCAGAGACAGAAATAAAAGCTAAATTTGTCTCTAAACCATTTCTCATTTTTATAATTGCCTGCACACATTTCAGAAAAAAATAGTATATATATATATATATATATATATATATATATATATTATCGTGAAGGTTACTGCAAAGAAAGGATTAAATTGCTTAAGGGTTGATTTGAAACTAACCAGCTGTTGTCAATGAATGTGTATGTGTTATATCTGATATCTTGTGAATCATTTTTGGAAAATATTTTTCTCTTTTTGTTAGCTGAAATGCCTATTTTGAAAAATCTATACTTAATCATAGCTTTATAATAACATATTAGGATAAAGAGTTATTCTCCATACTTTTATTGAGCATCACCTAGTGAACTTGTGAATACAATTCATTTTTATTTTCAGTTTTCTCTATTAAATAAAGTCAATGAAGAACTTACCACTGGTAGGTTTTTCTGCAAGTAAATATACTGAATGTTAGAGATGGGGAATGTGGACCACACATGGATTCTATACCAAAATCAAGAGGCACAGTACAAGTACTATGTCTCCTACTGTAGCTAACCTCATTTTCTGCTGTAATGACTTAAAGCTGTTTTCAAAATAGGTTAAGGAAAGGCAAATCACCTGGATACTGATCATTGGGGTCCAACTGCAGAAATACCCAAGATCCTCAGAATTAGTGTTTAGCATAACAAAGCATTTGAAGCTAAATTTGTTTTGAAGTTTAGGAAAACTTTGATACACAACAAATCAGAATTTCTTTGCTTCGTGGTAATTAATCAGTTTCTCCTAAAATGGCGGCTGCATGTGTTGAAAAGTGTAAGTGTAGAGGAGACAAGCACGGGACTGCAAGATCACCTATAATGTAGTGCAGCAAACCAATCCATAGATAGCCATCCCCTCAAAGCACTATAAAATCCTCATCCCATGAGGTCTCTGCCATTGCCCTGTGAGCTGAGCATAGGAGAGATGTAGCAAATGCTCATGCACTAGGGACAGTGTTGCTGAAAACAATTAATAGAAGAATTCAATACCCAGATGGAAGTCTTCATTATTCCAGTGCCCAGCATGCCAACCAATACCATCTAGTCTGCATCCCCGTGAACTGTCTGTAGCAGTGTCATCAGTGTGTTTATGGAAAGAGAAGGACATTGTGTTGGGCCTCTCTGTCTTTAGTTTCCAGAAAGCAGATTTGCAAACCATTCCATACTTTGTGTGACTGTGTACATTTAGGCCCACAAAGGTTAGGGATACGGAAGGGTTCCAAACGAAAGACCCAGAGCCAGAATGTGGGTAGTAGCAGCAAAAGCTAACCAGCAAGAAGTAGTAGTAGTAACCTGTAGTTTTCCATGGTTTCAGAAAGGCACAACATTATCATTAGAACAAAGAGAATGAGATTGTGGATTGGATGGCTCATTCCTACTTGCAACAGGATGGTGTGGAGGTGACTTCAGAGTCTGACACCATGCCGTGGAGCCAGGAGTCACTGCATTCCTCCTGCTCCTTCTCCTTGCAGCCTCATAAAAGGCTTTTAGTGGAGTCCTCACTGTCTTCACTACCCCTTTCTAGTGGGGTGTCTTCCATTTTCCTAAGAAGTGGCAAGAAAACCCCACCATGCCCTATGGCAGACAATCAAGAGTGTCTTCCTGTTGACGACTTGTCGGAGAGCAGTCAGCATTTGTAATGACAGGAGGAACAGGTTGAGGAGGAAGCTTCATAGTTTGTTGTTGGTGGTAGTAGTGAAACCCGTAGCCATGGTATTGGCATTGGAGATAGCAACAGTGGCAAATTCAGGGCAAGGTAGTGGGGTCAAAGAAGCCACTATGTAATCACACAGTCTGATAAATGTTGCAGGGAGGATTAGGACTCCAAATGACAATTGTGTGCTGGACAGCACCTGGGAGCCAGATCTTGGGGCTGAGGAGGAGGAGGCAACATCATAGAAGGAGGGTGGTGGCAGCAATAAAGAGAAGAGGCTTCCACAAGAACAGCCAGGGCCATGTCTGCTTCAGGATCTGGTGATGCCTCTGACACTGTGGGTGGGTTAGGTCCAAAACGTGTCACAGCTAAGCCAAGCTCGGCTGCCCCTAGCTCTGTCTGAGCATCTGGCAGCTTTTTAACAGTATTGCAAGCTGTGCAAGGACTTGTGGCAGCTAGCCTGCATCCATAGGCAGTAAGGTTCTTTCATATTCTCACTGTGTGGCAAGGTTCACTCCTCGGTGGACACCTGGAGCAGCTCTTATGAGCAGGGACAGTACATATCTTTCAAGGCTCACTGAGTCAATGTTTTTTGCAGCGAGGCAGCACCTTGGCAACAAGGTCAGGTTCTTTTGACTCCCACGATTGTGTTGGCCTGGCTCCCACACAGGCAATTATCCATCTCCCCCTCCTCCATGGACACACTCCCCTTCTCAACAGCAGCAGGGGACAGTGTCACTCCCATTGCCTCTCCTTCCTATCATATGTGTCAAGTCCAGCATTGCCAAGCAGTGTTGGAGCAGATCAGCCTGGGTGAGAGTAGCCACACAGCTAAGCAGATTTTAAAGCATTTGTTCAGAAAACTGATCCCAGCCCCCCCAGATAAATTATTTAACCTATAAATGACCTGTGCCATACATCTACAGCACAGCAAACAAGGCATTCATGCATTGTGCCATACATGTACAGTGCAGTGATTGGGTAGGTAACAGAGGGAGGAGGCTCCCTCTCCCACCCCATAGTCTCCCTCTCCCACCCCATCCTCTCCCTCTACGTCTCTAAGTAAATTCCACTCTAAGTCTTTAAGTAAAGAGTTATGCCATAGAGGTTATAAATCACATTCACCAGTGACCACAATTGCAAATGGGTGAGTTTGAATATTGGTATTATTTATTTTTACTCTGATCTGGGCACAGTTATCACTATTTATTCCTGGCATTATTTGTAGCTACTGTATGTTGTTTACAGGGTACTATCCCAGTGGATGTAGTCCAGACCATACATTAAATATACCGTATTTTTTGCCCCCTAAAGACGCAAGTGGGGGGAAAATGCCCCTGCGTCTTATGGGGCGAATACTAATGAAGCACTTCCATTATGGAAGAGCTTCATTAGTACCGGAGGACCAGGAAGCGGTGAAGGTTCTGTACTCACCAATTCCTGGTCCTCTGCTTGGCTATCGGCTGTGCAGGGCTACGCACAGCATGAGGGCGCTCTGTGACCTCACACTGTGTGCCGCGATACACAGCCGACAGCAGGATGAAGAGGATTGCGATGGTGAGGAGCGGTGGCGTCCAGGAGCAGGAGAGGTAAATTAGTTTTTTATTTTATTTTATTTGCACTGGGGGCTGCTGGCTGACATATAGGGGCTGCTGGCTGACATATGGGGGCTGATGGCTGACATATAGGGGCTGATGGCTGACATATAGGGGCTGATATATGGGGCTGATGGCTGAATATATGGGGCTGATGGCTGACATATAGGGGCTGATGGCTGACATACTGTATGGGGGCTGAAAGCTGACATATAGGGGCTGATGGCTGACATATAGGGGTTGCTGGCTGACATTTGGGGCTGATGGCTGACATAAGAGGGATGATGGCTGACATATGGGGGCTGATGTTCTAACATGTTCAATACCTTGAAATTTAATGCAGTCCGTGGTGTCAGGGTGTTGCGTCAAGACGTGTTGAGCAATTGGTGAATCAGCTTTTTTAACGATGTCACATAAATGTTCACCAATGCGGTGCCTAATTCGCGCTTCGTCTTCCCTACATATTGCAATTTACAGATACATGTTGCTACATATATCACACCACAGGTTCTGCAATTACTGAAGGACCGGATCTCATATCTTTTGCCCGTGGTCGTACTCACCACCTCCTTTCCTTTCTTAATGGCCCTACACGCCATGCATTCACTACAATTAAAAGGTACCTGATGGTCAGTTGGGCAACCACGTATCAAATACTGGGGTGGAGAAAGAACTATAAACCAGTCTATCTCTCAAATTGCCACCTCTGCCGAATGTTATTAGGGGATAATCTCCCACCAGGTGTCCCACTATCGGATCAGACTGTAGAAGGCCCCAGTTGTCACTTAGAACCTTGCGCACTTCCCTATGTGCTAGATCAAATGTCCCTCATCAACATTTGTTTTCTCTATATTAGTTAATTTACCATATCTATAGGGAAAAAGGATTAAATACATTATAACCACTTTGTGTAATATGATTTTGATGCCTTTTTTTCCCTCCTTTTCTGCTGCCCATCTATCAGCTAGTAAGCATGTCATAGTATGATTTATAATCTCCATTACTAAAGGTGTTGTTGATAATAGCCAGTGATTTAATATACATCTTTTTGTAGCCAGCAATGCCACATGTACAGTCGTGGCCAAAAGTTTTGAGAATTACATAAATATTGGAAATTGGAAAAGTTGCTGCTTAAGTTTTTATAATAGCAATTTGCATATACTCCAGAATGTTATGAAGAGTGATCAGATGAATTGCATAGTCCTTCTTTGCCATGAAAATTAACTTAATCCCCAAAAAAACTTTCCACTGCATTTCATTGCTGTCATTAAAGACCTGCTGAGATCATTTCAGTAATCGTCTTGTTAACTCAGGTGAGAATGTTGACGAGCACAAGGCTGGAGATCATTATGTCAGGCTGATTGGGTTAAAATGGCAGACTTGACATGTTAAAAGGAGGGTGATGCTTGAAATCATTGTTCTTCCATTGTTAACCATGGTGACCTGCAAAGAAACGCGTGCAGCCATCATGGCGTTGCATAAAAATGGCTTCACAGGCAAGGATATTGTGGCTACTAAGATTGCACCTCAATCAACAATTTATAGGATCATCAAGAACTTCAAGGAAAGAGGTTCAATTCTTGTTAAGAAGGCTTCAGGGCATCCAAGAAAGTCCAGCAAGTGCCAGGATCGTCTCCTTAAGAGGATTTAACTGCGGGATCGGAGTGCCACCAGTGCAGAGCTTGCTCAGGAATGGCAGCAGGCAGGTGTGAGCGCATCTGCACGCACAGTGAGGCAAAGACTTTTGGAAGATGGCCTGGTGTCAAGAAGGGCAGCAAAGAAGCCACTTCTCTCCAAAAAAAACATCATGGACAGATTGATCTTCTGCAGAAAGTATGGTGAATGGACTGCTGAGGACTGGGGCAAAGTCATATTCTCCGATGAAGCCTCTTTCCGATTTTTTGGGGCATCTGGAAAAAGGCTTGTCCGGAGAAGAAAAGGTGAGCGCTACCATCAGTCCTGTGTCATGCCAACAGTAAAGCATCCTTAAACCATTCATGTGTGGGGTTGCTTCTCATCCAAGGGAGTGGGCTCACTCAATTTTGCCCAAAAACACAGCCATGAATAAAGAATGGTACCAAAACACCCTCCAACAGCAACTTTTTCCAACAATCCAACAACAGTTTGGTGAAGAACAATGCATTTTCCAGCACGATGGAGCACCGTGCCATAAGGCAAAAGTGATAACTGAGTGGCTCGGGGACCAAAACGTTGACATTTTGGGTCCATGGCCTGAAAACTCCCCAGATCTTAATCCCATTGAGAACTTGTGGTCAATCCTCAAGAGGTGGGTGGACAAACAAAAACCCACTAATTCTGACAAACTCCAAGAAGTGATTATGGGGGGGGGCGGATCTAGCGCCGGACCGAGATGGACGCATAGTGCACTGCTCTGTCAGGAAGATCGTCCCTAACACCAGCTTTATTTAGCCTACAAAAGCAAAGATGGTAAAAATCGGGAACCCCAAGCAAGGAGAACACCCTGCGATCCCCAAGGGCCAGATACCCAGCGGCGACATGGAGAAATTTCTCAAAAAGGCGGCCGCAACGATCGCATCACGGGAATCTAAAATGGCGCCGGCTCATCAGGCCAAGACCCTGAAGCGCGCCTCTGCACTTTCCCAGGGAGAAAGCGATTCGGAAGACCGCCAAACCAGCTCCGATTTACCTCTCACCAGAAAATATCTAGACAGAGCCCTCAGCAGAGTCATGGAGCCTATCTGTTACGACTGTGACTGATCCAGACAGGTCTAGGAGGAAAAGGTCGCAGCGACTTGCTACTCGCGATAGCTTGTGAGTTTGCTCCGTGGTTCAGGGTATGTTATCCGGGTTTTGCCTTGTGAATCTTTTTGTCCTGACTGGGAGTTTGTAGGCATCCTTCTCAGGTGAGTCCTGTCTGCCACTCCCAGCTACTATATTAGTTTCAGTTTCACTTGCAGTCATTGCCAGATATAGTCCTTACTTCCAGTACTATTCTGACCTTTGAAGGAGATTGTTTGACGGTGTTGCTGTGGAGCTCTTGTCCGGCGTGGACTGTTGTGTTTGGGATCGCCTTCTCTGCTCGTGACTGGATAAGTCTATCTCTGCTGTTGATTGTTTGTTTGTTGCTGTCTTCCCCTGTTGTTCTCCTAGACACGAGTGATGGTGACTAGTGCTCCCATCGGCCTTTCCCCAGTCTAGTCTTGTTAGGGTGACTGAGGGTTTAGGCATCCTGCTCGCCGCACGGGTTCACACCCCGTCTAGGGTATCAGGGCAGACAGGTGCCAGCTTAGGGTTAGTCAGGGGTGGTCATTCTATTTCCCATCCGTAGATAAGGGTCCCTATTCCCCTCCGCCTGGTGCGACACGACTGCTGCTGGGATAGCGGTCGTGACAGTATATCTGGCCTTTTAAAAAAAAAAAAGTGACATTGCTTTTTTTTTTTTGCTTTCTGTTTTGCTTTGTATTTTTTCTGTTCCACTATGGATCCGGTTACGGTTTTGGCAAAACAATTACAGGGGTTATCCCTTGAAGTGGCAGGATTAAAAGCAACAGTGCTGCAGCAGCAGCAGCAATCCTTGGGTTCCACCATTGCCACGGGAAACCAAGGTACTCCTGATACCTGATAGGTTCTCAGGAGGGAGAGACCAATGTGAAACCTTCAGAGAAGCTTGCAAATTGTTCTTCAGGTTACGCCCTAGATCCTCCGGCGGTGAGGAACAACGGGTGGGCATTGTAATTTCTCTCCTGCAAGGAGATCCGCAGGCTTGGGCTTTCTCCCTACCATCAGACTCTCTGGCCTTACGATCAGTGGAGGAGTTTTTTGAAGCCCTGGGTCTCATATATGATGACCCGGACAGGGTCTCACTGGCTGAGTCTAAGCTACGTAGACTTCGGCAAGAGAAACGGTCTGCTGAACTATATTGTTCCGATTTCCGTAGGTGGGCTACTGATACATTATGGAACGACTCGGCCCTTAGGAGTCAGTTCTGCCAGGGGTTGTCTGAAAAATTAAAAGACGCGCTGGCGGTATATGAGGTCCCTGGGTCTCTTGAGGCTGCTATGTCTCTGTCCATAAGAATCGACAGACGACTCAGGGAGAGACTATTAAATTTTACGGAGGCCTCTATAGGGCAGGGATCGGTTTGTTATGATCCAGTCGAACCAATGCAAATAGGGGGCGCCACTAGACGGGTGAATCCTCCTAAGTTCCGCCGTAGGTCAGAGGTTTGTTTTCGTTGTGGGGGGAGGGGTCATTTTGTAAAGGTTTGTCCCTCAGAACCCAAGAGACCACAAACAAAGGAGCCGCCGGAAAACTAGAGTCCCCAGATTGTGCGGAGGATAACAGTCTGGGCGTATTCGTTTCCTCCATACGCATGTCTCAGTTTTTGTTGTCCGCTTGTCACAGCCAGACAGCTGAGAGCTTCTCAGATCCTCCTCCTTGAATTTCTTTGTTTTGGTTTAGTTTCTCATCTCGTTAGTCTATCTCAGCTGTCATGCAGTTAGACTGATCGCTACCCTTTAAGTTCCTCCCCATAATGCAGTAGTGTGCGGCTGATACAACTTCCTGGAGTGTGTGTGCATGCTGTTCCCAGTTCCCAGTTCCCAGTTCCCTGTTCCCAGTCGTCAGTCGTCATTCGTTTGCAAGATTAGTGCTGTTTATGTATTTATGATTTTGTCTTTTCTGGATCCAGGTGACCCTGACTCCCTCCGTGTCAGTGTAGGGAGCCGGTAGTCGTGTCCCTTCACTATTGTAGGGTCTTCAGGTAATAGATAGCCGAGGAACGTGGATATGCGGCTATCCACCTTTGGGGTGTTCGCATTGGCTGAGCAGTGAGGGAGAGCGGCAAGTCTATTGCAGGGGTCTCCCTTTGTTCCTTAGTTGTGGATCCAGAGAGACATTGTTTATATGGTATTGTCTTGTTTCCTGTACACCATCCGTGACATTATCACCCGCCAAAACCGTCTCAAGCATGGATCCGGTTTCACTTTTGGCTGAACGCTTTCAGGGTCTTTCTTTGGAGGTTGCTGATCTCCGTAAGACTTTTTCTCAGTTTCAAGTGACTGGTTCAGCTTGCGTTCATGGAGTTTGTGCCGAGCCTAAGATCTCGCTCCCGGATACGTTCTCCGGGGGTAGTGAGAATTTTGTGCGTTTTAGAGAGGCTTTTGCAAACTCCATTTTCGCCTTCTTCCCCATTCTTCTGGTGATGAAGAACGGAGGGTGGGGATCATTATATCGCTGCTCAGGGGTAACGCTCAGTCCTGGGCCTTTTCGCTGCCGGAGTGGGCACGGCCCCTTCGTTCAGTGGATGAATTCTTTTTAGCCCTGGGTCAGATATATGATGATCCGGATCGTATTGCTCTGGCTGAGTCTAGACTACGTCTGTTATGCCAGGGTAAACAATCCGCAGAGATATACTGTTCAGAATTTCGGAGATGGGCAGCAGATACGGGTTGGAATGATGCTGCACTCCGAAGTCAATTTTGCTATGGTCTTTCAGAGGGATTGAAAGATGCATTTGCCTTTCATGAAAGACCTACCTCCTTGGATTCTGCTATGTCTCAGGCTGTTCGTATTGACAGGCGTCTTAGAGAGAGAGGAGAGATCTCTCCTTCCTGTCATACTCAGTCCCGGGACAGTGCAGCGGTCTCATTCTGTGCACAGGGGTCTCAGTCGCTGTCAGCCCCTTCTGAGCAGGAGTCCATGCAGCTGGGGTTGATTGCCTCTGACAATAGAAGATTCAGCCCGCAGGGGAGGGTTTGTTTTTGTTGTGGAGGTATAAATCATCTGGCAAATGTTTGTCCCTCTAGGAGATTCAGGCAGTTTTCTGGGAGTAATAAAGAGACAAAAAGGAAAAAATCTTTTAAAAATGTTCCGTCTGTTACTATTGGCAGGGTTGAGGCGGAAATTGAAGGTTTTCCGTTTGCTTGTAGTTCCCGTTTTGTCCTGCCTGCTAGGGTGGCGCTAGAGAGCAAGAGCATTTTTTGTGAGATTTTTGTGGATAGTGGAGCAGCTGTCAACCTCATTGATAATCAATTTGCAATAACTCATGGTTTCCAGGTATGCACTTTGGGAAAGGATATTCCTGTTTTTGCTATTGATTCAGCTCCACTTTCTCAGAAATCATTAAAGGGCATAGTTCACAATATCCGTTTAATTGTGAGTGATGCTCATGTTGAGGATGTGTCATGTTTCGTCCTTAGCGGTTTGCCTACTCCTCTAGTGTTGGGGCTACCCTGGCTCACTAAACATAACCCCACCATTGATTGGCAAGCGAGGCAAATAAATGGTTGGAGTAACTTTTGCAGAGAGAATTGCCTCATAACATCTGTTTCTGAGGTTTCTACTAAGACTGTACCACCTTTCCTCTCTGAATTTTTGGATGTCTTCTCTGAGAGTGGAGTTCAGGGTTTGCCTCCGCACAGGGAGTATGATTGCCCTATTAATCTCATCCCAGGCGCCAAGCTGCCTAAATCTCGTTTATACAATCTCTCCCAACCTGAGAGGGTCGCTATGCGGGCTTATATCTCTGAGAGTCTGAGAAAAGGACACATACGACCCTCGAAGTCACCTGTTGCCGCTGGTTTTTTCTTTGTTAAGAAAAAAGATGGTTCTTTAAGACCTTGTCTGGATTTCAGGGAGCTGAACAGTATCACTATTCGTGATCCTTATCCGCTTCCTCTGATCCCGGACCTGTTTAACCAGGTTGTTGGGGCTAAAGTCTTTTCCAAATTAGACCTAAGAGGGGCATACAACCTGGTTAGGGTCAGAGAAGGAGACGAATGGAAGAAGGCTTTCAATACCCCTGAGGGCCATTTTGAGAATTTGGTTATGCCTTTTGGTTTGATGAATGCCCCAGCCGTTTTTCAGCATTTCGTCAACAGCATTTTTTATCATTTAATGGGAAAATTTGTATTAGTGTATTTGGATGACATTTTGATTTTTTCTCCTGATTTCAAGACTCATAAGGAACACTTACGTCAGGTCTTGCTCATCCTGCGGGAGAATAAATTATACGCGAAACTGGAAAAATGTGTGTTTGCGTTTCCAGAAATCCAATTTCTGGGGTTTCTTGTCTCCGCTTCTGGTTTTCGCATGGACCCCGAGAAGGTCCGCGCTGTGCTTGAGTGGGAGCTTCCTGAGAATCAGAAGGCGCTGATGCGTTTTTTGGGCTTTGCCAATTATTACAGGAAATTTATTTTGAATTATTCCTCTGTTGTTAAACCACTTACTGATATGACCAGAAAGGGGGTAGATTTTTCTTCCTGGTCGGTAGAGGCGCGTAAGGCCTTTTCTAATATCAAGGAGAGTTTTGCTTCCGCTCCCATCCTAGTACAACCTGATATTTCGTTACCCTTCATAGTTGAGGTTGATGCTTCTGAGGTAGGGGTGGGTGCGGTCTTGTCTCAGGGTTCCTCTCCTGCCAAATGGCAACCGTGTGCCTTTTTCTCAAAGAAACTCTCCTCCGCAGAGAGAAATTATGATGTGGGAGATAGGGAATTGTTGGCCATCAAGTTGGCTTTTGAGGAATGGCGCCATTGGCTAGAGGGAGCCAGACACCCTATTACCGTGTTTACTGACCATAAAAATCTGGCCTACTTGGAGTCAGCCAAGCGTCTGAACCCGAGACAGGCCAGATGGTCTTTATTCTTTTCAAGGTTTAATTTTGTTGTTATGTCCGCCCTGGGGTTAAGAATGTGAAGGCAGATGCCCTCTCACGTTGTTTTCCGGGTGGTGGGAATTTTGAAGACCCGGGTCCCATTTTGGCTGAAGGTGTGGTGGTCTCTGCTCTTTTTCCTGAATTGGAGGCAGAGGTGCAGGCAGCCCAGTCAGAAGCTCCTGATCTTTGTCCTCCTGGGAGGTTGTTTGTGCCTCTCGCTTTGAGACACAAGATTTTTAAAGAACACCACGACACGGTCCTTGCTGGGCACCCGGGGGCAAGTGCCACACTGGATCTCATCGCTCGGAGATTCTGGTGGCCTGCGCTTCGTAAGTCGGTTGAGGGTTTTGTGGCAGCTTGCGAGACTTGCGCTCGTGCCAAGGTCCCTCATTCACGGCCATCAGGTCCTCTCCTTCCTTTGCCCATTCCTTCCCGTCCTTGGACACATCTGTCCATGGACTTCATAACGGACTTGCCTCGTTCCTCGGGGAAGTCTGTGATTCTGGTGGTGGTGGACCGTTTTAGCAAAATGGTGCATTTTATCCCTTTTCCTGGTTTGCCCAATGCTAAGACGCTGGCGCAGGCATTTATTGACCACATTGTCAAATTGCATGGGATTCCTTCCGACATAGTCTCTGATAGGGGCACGCAGTTTGTTTCCAGATTCTGGAAGGCCTTCTGTTCTCGCTTGGGGGTTCGGTTGTCATTCTCTTCTGCTTTCCATCCGCAGTCGAATGGCCAGACAGAGCGCGTCAATCAGAATCTGGAGACATATCTGCGCTGTTTTGTGGCGGAGAATCAGGAGGATTGGTGTTCTTTTTTGTCCCTTGCTGAGTTTGCTTTAAATAACCGTCGTCAGGAGTCCTCTGATAAGTCACCATTTTTTGGTGCATATGGGTTCCATCCGCAGTTTGGGACTTTCTCGGGAGAGGGCTCTTCTGGTTTGCCTGATGAGGACAGATTCTCCTCGTCTTTGTCATCTATTTGGCAAAAGATTCAGGATAATCTAAAGAGCATGAGTAAGAGATATAAGCGTGTGGCGGATAAGAGACGTGTGCCTGGTCCGGACCTGAATGTTGGTGATCTGGTGTGGTTGTCTACCAAGAATATCAAATTAAAGGTTCCCTCCTGGAAGTTGGGTCCTAGGTTTATTGGGCCTTACAAGATCCTGTCTGTCATCAATCCTGTTGCCTACCGTCTTGATCTTCCTCAGACTTGGAAGATCCATAATGTTTTTCATAAGTCCTTATTGAAACCTTATGTTCAACCTATTGTACTCTCGCCTTTGCCTCCTCCTCCGATTATGGTTGATGGAAATCTTGAATTTCAGGTCTCTAGGATTGTGGATTCTCGTCTTGTCCGCGGTTCCCTCCAGTACCTCGTTCATTGGGAGGGTTATGGTCCTGAGGAGAGGATGTGGGTCCCAGTGACGGACATTAAGGCCTCTCGTCTCATCAGGGCTTTCCATAGGTCCCATCCTGAGAAGGTGGGCCCTGAGTGTCCGGAGTCCACTCCTAGAGGGAGGGGTACTGTCACAGCCAGACAGCTGAGAAGCGCTCACAGGAGCTTCTCAGATCCTCCTCCTTGAATTTCTTGGTTTTGGTTTAGTTTCTCATCTCGTTAGTCTATCTCAGCTGTCATGCAGTTAGACTGATCGCTACCCTTTAAGTTCCTCCCCATAATGCAGTAGTGTGCGGCTGATACAACTTCCTGGAGTGTGTGTGCATGCTGTTCCCAGTTCCCAGTTCCCTGTTCCCAGTCGTCAGTCGTCATTCGTTTGCAAGATTAGTGCTGTTTATGTATTTATGATTTTGTCTTTTCTGGATCCAGGTGACCCTGACTCCCTCCGTGTCAGTGTAGGGAGCCGGTGGTCGTGTCCCTTCACTATTGTAGGGTCTTCAGGTAATAGATAGCCGAGGAACGTGGATATGCGGCCATCCACCTTTGGGGTGTTCGCATAGGCTGAGCAGTGAGGGAGAGCGGCAGGTCTATTGCAGGGGTCTCCCTTTGTTCCTTAGTTGTGGATCCAGAGAGACATTGTTTATATGGTATTGTCTTGTTTCCTGTACACCATCCGTGACACCGCTACCGTTGAGGCGGGCAATAAGACTGAGATCTGTTCCGTCTTTTTGGACAGTGGGGCGGGGGTCAACTTGGTGGATTCACGGTTTGCTCAGGCTCTGGGTTTTACTCTGGAACCGGTACGCAGAACTTTTCATGTTTTTGCCATCGACTCCTCCCCTCTTACTCAGAGAGAGTTAACTCAGATCATCCATAATATCCATCTGCAGGTAGCGGACCTCCATAAAGAGCATATCTCTTCTTATGTCCTGGACGGTCTTCCGGCTCCTATGGTATTGGGTCTTCCCTGGCTGGTGACTCACAATCCAGTGGTGGATTGGCAGGCCAGGGAGATTGTGGAGTGGAGTGAACATTGTAAGGACAACTGCTTGAGTAGTAGGTGCTCTACACTCTCTGTAACATCTTTACCTGCCTTTCTGTCGGATTTTATGGATGTGTTCTCTGAGAAGGGTTGTCAGGAGTTACCACCTCATCGTCCATATGATTGCCCGATTAATCTATTACCTAGGGCAAAACTACCTAAAACCCGGTTATACAATCTTTCCGGCCCGGAGAGGAAGGCTATGCAAGATTATATTTCGGAGAGTTTGGCTAAGGGACACATCAGACCCTCTTCTTCACCCGTGGCTGCAGGGTTCTTTTTCGTTAAAAAGAAAGATTGGGGCCTGCGTCCTTGCCTGGATTTCCGGGAATTAAACCGGATAACTATCCGAGATCCCTATCCTCTTCCTCTCATTCCCGACCTCTTTAATCAGGTTGCTGGTGCTAAATGGTTCTCCAAAATGGACCTCAGAGGAGCCTATAACCTGGTTCGCATCAAAGAGGGGGATGAGTGGAAAACGGCTTTTAATACTCTGGAAGGGCATTATGAAAATCTGGTCATGCCATTTGGTCTTACTAATGCGCCTGCGGTGTTCCAACATTTTGTCAATGATATTTTTAGTAACCTTATCGGGAGATTTGTTGTGATATATCTTGATGACATCCTGGTCTATTCCCCGGATCTGGATACACATAAGATCAATGTGAGACAAGTGCTGCAGATATTAAGGGCCAACAAATTGTTTGCTAAATTAGAGAAATGTGTGTTCGCCGTAAAAGAACTGCCATTTCTGGGGTATGTGTTGTCAGATTCAGGTTTCCGCATGGATCCAGAGAAAGTCCGGGCGATTATGGACTGGGATCTGCCTGAGAACCTGAAGGCATTGCAACGCTTCCTGGGGTTTGCCAATTTTTATAGAAAGTTTATAAAGAACTATTCCTTGGTGGTCAAACCACTGACGGACATGACCCGAAAGGCATCCGATTTTTCCAAATGGCCACATGCAGCCAAAACTGCCTTTACATCTCTGAAGGAGAGATTCACCTCGGCCCCTATTCTCGTACAGCCACATGTCTCGCTTCCTTTTATTGTAGAGGTTGACGCATCAGAGGTGGGGGTGGGAGCGGTACTATCTCAGGGCCCGTCCCCTGGTGAATGGCGTCCGTGTGCTTTCTTTTCGAAGAAATTGTCTACTGCAGAAAGAAACTATGATATTGGCAACAGGGAACTTTTGGCTATTAAGTTGGCCTTTGAGGAGTGGCGTCATTTTTTGGAGGGGGCGGTTCATCCCGTCACGGTGATTACTGATCACAAAAACTTATTATATCTGGAGTCTGCTAAACGTCTCACCCCTAGACAGGCTCGGTGGTCGTTATTTTTTACTAGGTTTAATTTTGTAATAACCTATCGCCCCGGGGCAAAAAATACTAAGGCGGATGCATTGTCCCGAAGTTTTCCTGGAGGGGGTGATGTTGATGTACCAGAGCCCATTTTGCAAAAGGGGCTGGTGGTCTCTGCATTACACTCAGGTTTGGAGGGGAGGGTGTTGGAAGCTCAGGGGGACGCCCCGGCCTCCTGCCCCTCGGGTAAACTGTTTGTGCCAGAAAATTTACGCCTGGAGATACTAAAAGAACACCATAACTCTACACTGGCAGGACACCCAGGTAGCAGGGCAACCTCTGAGTTAGTGTCTCGTCGGTTCTGGTGGCCTAAGTGGCGCCAGGAGGTGTTGAATTTTGTGTCTGCATGTGCTACCTGTGCTCGTTCTAAGGTAGATCATACTCGTCCGGCAGGGCGTCTTTTACCTCTGGCCATCCCCAACAGGCCTTGGACGCACCTATCAATGGATTTCATTACGGATCTACCAGTATCAGCGGGGAAGACTGTTATTCTTGTAGTTGTTGACAGATTCAGTAAAATGGTGCACTTTATTGCTCTTGCCGCATTGCCTAATGCTAACACACTGGCTCAGGTTTTTATTGACCACATTGTGAAGCTTCACGGGGTCCCTTCCGATATTGTTTCGGATCGTGGTACCCAATTTGTTTCTAAATTTTGGAAAGCTTTTTGTTCTCGTTTAGGGGTTCATCTGTCGTTTTCTTCATCTTTCCATCCACAGTCCAACGGTCAGACTGAACGTACCAATCAAAACCTAGAGACATATTTGAGATGCTTTGTTTCCGAAAATCAGGAGGAATGGTCATCTTATTTACCGTTAGCCGAGTTTGCCATTAATAATCGTCGTCAAGAATCTACCGATAAGTCACCATTTTTTGGTGCGTATGGTTTCCATCCTCAGTTTTGTATGTTTAGTGAGGGGGGGGCCGTCTGGGATTCCGGAGGAGGAACGATTTGCGTCTTCACTTTCTTCAGTGTGGTAGAGTGTGCAAGAAAGTTTGAAGAGAATTGGTGGTAGATACAAACGTGTGGCTGAGAGGAAGCGCTCTGAAGGTCCGGACCTTGGGGTGAATGACTTGGTGTGGTTGTCTACCAGAAATATCAAGTTGAAGGTTCCCTCGTGGAAATTAGGTCCGAGATTTATTGGTCCTTATAGGGTAATTAAGATCATTAACCTGGTGGCTTTTCGTCTGGAGCTACCTCAGACTCTAAGGATCCATAATGTCTTCCACAGGTCTCTGCTTAAGAGATATGTAGAACCTCCTGAACCATTGCCACTACCGCCTCCACCGGTGGTTGTTGATGGCAGTCTTGAGTTTCAGGTAGAAAAGATTGTTGATTCACGATATGTTCGCCGCTCTCTTCAGTACCTGGTGCACTGGAGAGGTTATGGTTCCGAAGAGAGAATGTGGGTTCCAGCATCAGAGATAAAAGTGGACAGACTCATTCAGGCTTTTCATAGCTGCCATCCGGAGAGGCCTGGTCTTGAGGGTCCGGGGGCCCCTCGTAGAAAGGGGGGTACTGTCACGACTGTGACTGATCCAGACAGGTCTGGGAGGAGAAGGTCGCAGCGACTTGCTACTCGCGATAGCTTGTGAGTTTGCTCTGTGGTTCAGGGTATGTCATCTGGGTTTTGCCTTGTGAACCTTTTTGTCCTGACTGGGAGTTTGTAGGCATCCTTCTCAGGTGAGTCCTGTCTGCCACTCCCAGCTACTATATTAGTTTCAGTTTCACTTGCAGTCATTGCCAGATATAGTCCTTACTTCCAGTGCTATTCTGACCTTTGAAGGAGATCGTTTGACGGTGTTTCTGTGGAGCTCTTGTCCGGCGTTGACTGTCGTGTTTGGGATCGCCTTCTCTGCTCGTGACTGGATAAGTCTATCTCTGCTGTTGATTGTTTGTTTGTTGCTGTCTTCCCCTGTTGTTCTCCTAGACACGAGTGATGGTGACTAGTGCTCCCATCGGCCTTTCCCCAGTCTAGTCTTGTTAAAGTGACTGAGGGTTTAGGCATACTGCTCGCCGCACGGGTTCACACCCCGTCTAGGGTATCAGGGCAGACAGGTGCCAGCTTAGGGTTAGTCAGGGGTGGCCATTCTATTTCCCATCCGTAGATAAGGGTCCCCCTTCCCCTCCGTCTGGTGAGACACGACTGCTGCTGGGATAGCGGTCGTGACACTATCTTAGCGGAGCTATCGGCCTGCAGACAAGAGGTGAGACACATTGGGGAGCGGGTGGAAACTCTAGAAACCCATCAAATCGCAGCACTGAACCACCAATCTGCGGTAGCGATTTCCCTTAACCGCTGCACTGCTCACTTAAATGAGCTGCATAACGCCCTAGAAGACTAAGGAAATAGAGGTTGCCGCAATAATCTGAGGTTCAGAGGGGTCCCTGAATCTGTTCCACCTGGCGAAATCAACACAGCCATTCTCACTATATGTGGTTCCCTGCTGGGCCCCGATTTTCCTCAAGAAGTCGCCATAAACCCAAGCCGTCTGAGCCACCTCGAAACATCATATGCAGATTCCTTAACTTTCCTGTCAAAACCGCCATCTTAGAAGCTGCACGCAATCACACTGACCTCACTTATGAAGACTCCAGATTAGAGATCTACCAGGACTTAGCTCCTTCTACTCTCAAAAAGCGCAGAGCCTTAAAGCCATTGACCGATTAGCTCCGGTCCAACAAGGTTCTATACCGCTGGTCCTATCCATTTGGACTTGCTTTCTCATATACTGGCAGACGATTCAACATATAGTCATACGCTGAGCTTGCATCTGTCTTTGAGCACCTGAACGTCTCCCCTATGCCCTATGGGAACTTTATCAAGATTTAGGTGACTTACCAGACCTGCCCAAGATTGGCCCCATTTGAAATACAGCGGACCCCGAAGTCATCAAGATCCAAGAAGAGAGGCCACCAACTCACTACCAGGAGCCTTTCCAAGGAGTCTTAGATGGTCCCAAGCATTGGATCCTGTGTTAAAAGGACTTTCCTACTTGTTAATGTTATCCTTTATCATCCACCTGCAAACCACAGACAATTGACAACCGTAGCTAATTGTTCTCCTATTATTGTTTTTTACAAAATACTAAATCCATCCTTGCCTTCTCCCTTGGCACTTGCCTGGGTGTTATACGATCCTCAAACCGGTCATCTTACCACCCACCCCCCCAAATGTCTAAGGCATGCTCTGCTTTACACGTTCCTTCTTATTTTGTAGTTCTAATGTGTTATTTACTTGTTTTTCACCCTACTTTTTTTCCAAGGTATCTGCTCTCTATCTTAGTACAATGCGAGATCCCCAAAGACTTGATCCATACCTGGAGACAGAACCTACAACTAATAGATGTTTGGCGCTCTCACAACCCTAATACCCAGGACTACACGTTCTACTCCCCAATGCATGGTACCTATCACCGTCTAGATTACCTGTTCGTTTCTAAGGAACACCTACATCTTTGTAGTAAGGCTTTAATAGGTTCCATGCATCTTTCGGACTATTCCCCTATCTTCCTCTCAGTAGCAGCCCCCAATAGCAATCCCCCTTGCTTCAATTGGTGACTAAATGAATCTCTTTTGGGGTTCCAAGATACGGTTGATTTGGTATCCAAGCATATTAAGGAATATTTCTCCCTGAACAAATGCCCTGATATCTCTGTTAACACCCTTTGGGATGCACACAAACCAGTCATCAGAGGCCAATTCATCAATATTGGATCCCATCAAAAAAGATTGAGGGAAAAAGCAAATGATGAGACCCTCAAAAATATACAGAAATTTGAATTGTGTCACAAAGAAAACCCTTCCGATTCCCAGTTGCAGGAACTTTCGAAATATAGTGCTAATCTTAAGTCTCTTTTAATAACTAAGACGGCCAAATACTACATGAATTCTCAACACAAATTCTACACGCATGGAGACAAGGCCACTCAATTTTTAATGAGCACGATTAAAGGGAGGAGATCTGCTAATTATGTTCACCAACTGTCCTCTCATGATGGCAAATCAATCTTTTCTGTTCACCAGATAGCTGCCCAGTTTCGCTCATTTTATGAGAATCTCTATAACCTTACCTCCTCTACAACCCCAGAAATACGTGCCTCCAGCATCTCAGCTCTCTTAGAGTCGTCAAATGTTCCTTCCATATCTCTTGAACAGAAGACTAGTTTAGAAGCCCCTTTCACTCTAAATGAACTTAATAAGGCCTTGCGTCAATTGCCAACAGGGAAGAGCCCAGGACCAGATGGTCTCCCGGTCTCATATTATAAGACTTTCCACAAACTCCTGCTCCCTCACCTCCTTGAAGCCTGCAATACCACACTAAGTGGAACCCCGCTCTCTAGAGACATGACAACGGCCCACATCACACTCATACCTAAGGAAGGGAAAGATTCCAAACAATTCTCTAATTATAGGCCCATATCCCTCCTAAACATAGACCTCAAACTTCTTGCCAAAATATTATCTAACAGACTGGCGACCCTTTATCTGCAACAGAGAGGGCAAAGATAATACTTCCAGAGTAATTAACACTTTTTGCCACGCCAAGCGTACTTCCTCCCCCCTGCTTCTTCTCAGTACTGATGCTGAGAAAGCATTCGATAGGGTCAACTGGATGTATTTAAAACAGGTGATGTTGGGATTTGGCCTTCCTGGTCCCTTTGTCCATGTACACAGAAGCAACAGCCCTAGTGCTAGTCAATGGAAACCTTTCCTCTCCATTCGCCATAAGCAATGGGACCCGCCAGTCCTTTTTCCCCACTCTTATTCATCTTAGCCTTGGAACCACTCCTTTCTGTCATAAGGTTGGATAGGGAGATCAAAGGTCTATGTTTGGGAGGCAGGGAACAAAAAATCACAGCGTTTGCTGATGATGTTCTCATGATGACGGTTAACCCGGCAGTCTCATTGCCTCGTATCCAGACTCATCTTGATCTCTTCAGTACTGTCTCAGATTTCAAAATCAACGCTAACAAATCTTTAGTCTTCTGCTTGGGTATTCCCCATTCAACTAAACAACAATTAATGGTAGATTCCCCCTTCAACTGGACCTCTCCCACCATTACGTATTTAGGAGTCAAAATTAGCCCTAAAATATCGGACCTTTTCCCACTTAACTACATCCCTCTAAGATCCTTAATTTTTGAAACAATAGATAACCTTGCCCGGTCTAATCCCACGTTGTCCTGGTTTGGCAGTAAAAACCTACTTACATCCCTTATACTTCCTCGTCTCACTTATTTGCCACAAGCCCTCCCCATCCCCATCCCCAAAACCTACTATTCCTCAATACAAAAAAAATTTTGATCCTTCATCTGGAACGTAAGGAAAGCGAGACTCTCATTCTCCCTCCTCACAAAGCCTAGACAAGCAGGGGGCATAGGCCTTCCGAACCCAGAACTTTAGGGCAAAGCCATACTCATATCCCGTGTGACAACATGGTTGCGCCCTCCTCCACATTCTACAGCAGTAGAAATTGAAATTGACATATTGAACAGATCAGCCAGAGCTCTTTTGCTCGGACATCAATCTATCCATCCAGGATCGATGTCCCAGTACCCAATTATTAAAGCCACCCTTGAGGCATGGAAATGGCTCTCCTCCTCCCATTGCTCCATACCATTCCCCTCTCCACTTCTAACGATAAAAGATATACTAGATACGGCCCCCCCTCCCTTAGGTCGTCGACCTCCCAAGGTTTAAAATCTTCAGCAACCTCGCTGATCTTAATGATGTACTCTGATGGGGAAATGGTAGATTTAGAAGCCACAAAAACTCTACTTAATCCCCATCCTTGTGACCTCTTCTCAATCTCATACCTCAGAGCTTACATAAAACAGCATATCCATTTGAGCGATTTACTACGCCCCCTGGTCTGGTTGGAGTCAATAATCTCCCAACCCGCTACCCCAAAAAGACTGATATCGCAAATCTACAGTAGGCTGCGCCTCACGCCTATCTTAACAAAACCCCCCTTTGTAAAACAATGGGAATCAGATTTGAATATCACAATTCCGTTTACCTCCTTACATAGGCTCCTTCAATCTCCCCACGGGGCCTCCTGCTGTGTCCAAATCCAAGAGAACGGCTACAAGATTCTTACCAGATGGTATAATACGCCTGATAAGACATCTCTTTTCACTGAATCTGCTTTGGACATCTGCTGGAGGTGCCTTGGGGATAGGGGGACCTTTCTTCATATTTGGTGGACTTGCCCCGTCATCCTCAAATGGTGGTCTGAGATTTTCTCCTTAGCTAATAAGATTTCCAGCTCCTGTATTCAGCCCTCCCCACAACTTTCTCTCCCTCAAGAGAATAGCTACATCCCACCACCCTTTATCTTTTCACAAATGCTGATGGCCGCTCGCCTCCTCCTCCCCAAATTCTGGTTGCAACCCCTAGCCCCACCGATGGAACAATGGGTCCAGAAAATGGACCAGTTGCTTAGGTTCGAAGAGTTATCCTCATGGGAAACGCGAACTCACGTGACGTTCCTCAAAAAATGGCTCCCGTGGTCAAATTATAGATCCCCCAAAGACATACTGGACACTCTTCCAGTTTAAGTTGGCTTCCGACTTACAGGAGTGCAATCCGGTTCTGAGCTCTTTAATTGGTTCCTGCCCCTCCTCTGGTCATAGCCAGAGGGCAGAGTGTAGATTGACATCCACAGGTCCTTATCCACTGGCATATGACCATGCAACTTGAAGCAAGTCAGCACTCCAACATCTACCTGTGATATGAACCCCCACTGTACTTACCTAGTATGGCTATCCCCTGTCGTCTGATACTTCTATCCCCTTTTTGTTTGTCTGTCTCCCCTAGACTGGACATGTAAGGATTTTGTACCTGTCTTGTACTAACTAAATAATTGATTCACACTAACAATGTACTTATAGATATATCATCTTGGCCTGTGTGCCTATACCTTGGTATCTTGTTACCCCCTTGTTTTTCTGTTGTAAAAATGTACAATTAAAAAAAATTAAAAAAAAGAAGTGATTATGAAAGAATGGGTTGCTATCAGTCAGGAATTGGCCCAGAAGTTGATTGAGAGCATGCCCAGTCGAATTGCAGAGGTCCTGAAAAAGAAGGGCCAACACTGCAAATACTGATTCTTTGCATAAGGCCTCATGCACACGACCGTTGTGTGCATCCGTGGCCATTTTTCGCGGACCCATTGACTTTCAATGGGTCCGTGGAAAAATCTGAAAATACACCGTTTTGCAGCCGCATCCGTGATCCGTGTTTCCTGTCCATCCAAAAAATATGACCTGTCCTATTTTTTTGACGGACAACGGTTCATGGACCCATTCAAGTCAATGGGTCCGTGAAAGAACAAGGATGCACACAAGATTGGCATCCGCGTCCGTGATCCGCGTCCGTTAATTCTAGCCTAATATGGAATATAGCAGTGCTAAGTTGAAATCGAAATTCGATTATTATAGCTTGAATTAATCGAATTGCTATTTCAACTTGGACCTGGTTTACTATGGTTGGCTTGGTAGAATTAGCGAATATGACGAATGTATTCGTCATATTCCTCAAAATGAAGATAACAAAGTATTCTCCATCTTCGTTTTAGCTACCTATTCGTCAACTTCGCTAATTCTAGCAATCAAATAGGAAGGTTGACTATAGAGACAGCTGTGTTTAATTCGCTATGCGATTATATTACTTTGCTTTTTTTTATTTTTTATAAATAGAAACATTATAATAATCAAGTATTTAACTATAAAAAAATTTTTTTTAAAAGCAAAGTAATATAATCACATAGCGAATTAAACTTGGCTGTCTCTATAGTCAACTTTCCTATTTGATTGCTAGAATTAGCGAAGTTGACGAATATGGAGCTAAAACGAAGATGGAGAATACTTTGTTATCTTCGTTTTGAGGAATATGACGAATACATTCGTCATATTCGCTAATTCTACCAAGCCAACCATAGTAAACCAGGTCCAAGTTGAAATAGCAATGAGATTAATTCAAGTTATAATAATCGAATTTCGATTTAAACTTAGCACTGCTATATTCCATATTAGGCTAGAATTAACGAATATGGAATATAGCAGTGCTAAATTGAAATCGAAATTCGATTATTATAACTTGAATTAATCGAATTGCAATTTCAACGTAATTCTCAAATCCGACAGTACATTCTAGTATGGAGACGTTCCCATCACGCTCCATGAGCACGGAAGTCGTCAGAAGCGGCAACGGGCACTGACTGGAGCAGCTAGGAAACCAGGAATCCTAAGGACAGGTAAGAACTACTTTTGGGAAGTGGGAAAGAAAAAAATATAACAATAAAAAAAAATAAAAAAAGAATATTCGAAATATCTAATTTATAGCACTATATTCAAAATATTCGCGAATTAGCGAAGTGCCGATATTCGCAAAAAAAATTTGATATTCGAATATTTGCGCTCAACACTATTGCCATACACTCCCAGATGCAATGGTATAAGTTGGCCTCCTGTAGTGAGCATTTAGGGCAAGCTTTTAGCCTTTTATCATTGGAAATGGTCTTATTACTTTTGATGTTAAAACCATATATTGCTTTATGTAGGAGTTTTAAACGGGTTTCCCTCCATACCTCACAAGACACCGCCTTTTGTACATCATTCCAACCCCTCAGGAGTTCTTTTGTGTCTAATCGCGAATGAAGGTTCTCGTTCCATCCTTTAAAAAGGGCACCTCTGCAATAAAGAGAAAGATTTTTCCCCTAACTCACTATAAATAAAATCTATGGAAATCTTGCAGTGCCTGGGTGAAATCACTTCATCAAACTCATTTTGAGTAAATTTTAACATGTTGTTTGTTAGTCTACCTTTCAGAAAGGCCTCATGCACACAACCGTTTTTTTTAGCGGTCAGCAAAAACGGGGTCCGTAGGTCCATGATCCGTGTCTGTTTTTTCTTCCGTGGGTCTTCCTTGATTTTTGGAGGATCCATGGACATGAAGGAAAAAGTCGTTTTGGTGTCCGTCTGGCCGTGCGGAGCCAAACGGATCCGTCCTGACTTACAATGCAAGTCAATGGGGACGGATCCGTTTGACGTTGACACAATATGGTGCAATTGCAAACGGATCCGTCCCCCATTGACTTTCAATGTAAAGTCAGGAGTCCCTATTAATATACCATCGGATCGGAGTTTTCTCCAATCCGATGGTATATTTTTACTTGAAGCGTCCCCATCACCATGGGAACGCCTCTATGTTAGAATATACCATCGGATTTGAGTTAGATCGTCAAAACTCAGATCCGACAGTATATTCTAACACAGAGGCGTTCCCATAGTGATGGGGACGCTTCAAGTAAGAATATACTGAGAACTGTGTACATGACTGCCCCCTGCTGCCTGGCAGCACCCGATCTCTTACAGGGGGCTGTGACCAGCACAATTAACCCCTCAGGTGCCGCACCTGAGGGGTTAATTGTGCGTATCATAGCCCCCTGTAAGAGATCAGGTGCTGCCAGGCAGAAGGGGTCAGACCCCCCACCCCTGTATTTAACTAATTGGTGGCCAGTGCGGCCCCCCCTCCCTCCCCTGTATTTAACTCATTGGTGGCCAGTGCGGCCCCCCTCACTCCCTCCCCTGTATTTAACTCATTGGTGGCCAGTGCAGCCCCCCCTCACTCCCTCCCCTGTATTTAACTCATTGGTGGACAGAGCGGCCTCCCATGTCCCCCCCCCCTAATTAAAATCAACCCGTCCATGCATTGCTTATAGCACAAACCTGTCACTTACCAGTAAGAGGAGCGCCCAGACATCACAGGTAAGTATAATGCTTCTAAAATTGCTAAGTAACCATGGCAGCCAAGACTGCAGTAGTGTCTTGGCTGCCATGGTAACCGATCGGAGCCCCAGCGATTAAACTGGGACTCCGATCGGAACTCTCCGCTGCCACCAATGATGGGGGAAGGTGATTTTAATTAGGGGGGGGAGAGGGGAGGCCGCACTGGCCACCAATGATGGGGAGGTGATTTTAATTAGGGGGGGGAAGAGGGGAGGCCGCACTGGCCACCAATGATGGGGGAAGGTGATTTTAATTAGGGGGGTGTAGAGGGTAGGCCGCACTGGCCACCAATGAATATAATACTGGGGAGCGAGGGGGGCCGCACTGGCCACCAATAAAGTTAATACAGGGGAGGGAGGGGGGCCGCACTAGCCACCAATGAGTTAAATACAGGGGAGGGAGGGAGGGGGGCCGCACTGGCCACCAATAAGTTAAATACAGGGGAGGGGGGTCTGCCCCCTCCTGCCTGGCAGCACCTGATCTGTGCGGCACCTGAGGGGTTAATTGTGCGGATCACAGCCCCCTGTAAGAGATCGGGTGCTGCCAGGCAGCAGGAGGCAGTCATGTACACAGTTCTTAGTATATTCTAACTTGAAGCGTCCCAATCACTATGGAAACTCCTCTGTGTTAGAATATACTGTCGGATCTGAGTTTTCACAAAGTGAAAACTCAGCTCTGAAAAACTTTTATGCAGACGGATCTGTGGATCAGTCTGTGTGAAAGTAGCCTACGGCCACGGATCACGGACGTGGATGTCAATCTTGTGTGCATCCGTGTTTTTTCACGGACCCATTGACTTGAATGGGTCCGTGAACCGTTGTTCGTCAAAAAAATAGGACAGGTCATATTTTTTTGACGGACAGGAAACATGGATCACGGACGCGGATGAACAACGGTGCATTTTCAGAGTTTTCAACGGACCCATGGAAAGTCAATGGGTCCGCAGAAAATCACGGAAAACGGAACAACGGACACGGATGCACACAACGGTTGTGTGCATGAGACCAAAACCTGTGATTTGGTGATAGGCTAAATAATGTTTGGAATCCAGATTGTATTAGGTGACTAATTCCGTAAAGGAATAGTATTGTGATTTTTGTCCGTCCCATGAATCTTTTACAGTTTTAATGCCTTTTAGAGTTGCAAGAAAAAGTATGTGAACCCTTTGGAATGATATGGATTTCTGCACAAATTGGTCATAAAATGTGATCTGATCTTCATCTAAGTCACAATAGACAATCACAGTCTTCTTAAACTAATAACACACAAAGAATTAAATGTTACCATGTTTTTATTGAACACACCATGTAAACATTCACAGTGCAGGTGGAAAAAGTATGTGAACCCTTGGATTTAATAACTGGTTGAACCTCCTTTGGCAGCAATAACTTCAACCAAAGGTTTCCTGTAGTTGCAGATCAGACATGCACAACGGTCAGGAGTAGAGTTGAGCGAACACCTGGATGATCGGGTTTCTAGAATTTCGGCCGAACTTCCCGGAAATGTTCGGGTTCGGATCGAACTTCGTCCCGAACCGGAACCCCATTAAAGTCAATGGGGACCTGAACTTTTCGGCACTAAAAAGGCTGTAAAACAGCCCAGGAAAGGGCTAGAGTGCTGCAAAAGGCAGCAAAATGTAGTTAAATCCCCTGCAAACAAATGTGGATAGGGAAATTAATTAAAATAAAAATAAAATAAATAAAAATTAACCAATATCAATTAGAGAGGTCCCAATTGCAGAGAATCAGGCGTCATGTCACCCACCACTGGAACAGGCCACTGTCAGATATTTAGACCCCGGCACCCAGACAGAGGAGAGAGGTCCCATAGCAGAGAATCAGGCTTCATGTCATAGCAGAGAATCATGCTTCATGTCACCCACCACTGGAACAGGCCATTGTCAGATATTTTTAGGCCCCGTCACCCAGACAGAGGAGAGAGGTCCCATAGCAGAGAATCAGGCTTCATGTCATAGCAGAGAATCAGGCTTCATATCATAGCAGAGAATCAGGCTTCATGTCACCCACCACTGGAACAGGCCATTGTCAGATATTTTTAGGCCCCAGCACCCAGACAGAGGAGAGAGGTCCCAGAGCAGAGAATCAGGCTTCATGTCATAGCAGAGAATCAGGCTTCATGTCATAGCAGAGAATCAGGCTTCATGTCACCCACCACTGGAACAGGCCATTGTCAGATATTTTTAGGCCCCGGCACCCAGACAGAGGAGAGAGGTCCCATAGCAGAGAATCAGGCTTCATGTCATAGCAGAGAATCAGGCTTCATGTCATAGCAGAGAATCAGGCTTCATGTCATAGCAAAGAATCAGGCTTCATGTCATAGCAGAGAATCAGGCTTCATGTCACCCACCACTGGAACAGGCCATTGTCAGATATTTTTAGGCCCCGGCACCCAGACAGAGGAGAGAGGTCCCATAGCAGAGAATCAGGCTTCATGTCATAGCAGAGAATCAGGCTTCATGTCATAGCAGAGAATCATGCTTCATGTCACCCACCACTGGAACAGGCCATTGTCAGATATTTTTAGGCCCCGGCACCCAGACAGAGGAGAGAGGTCCCAAAGCAGAGAATCAGGCTTTATGTCATAGCAGAGAATCAGGCTTCATGTCACCCACCACTGGAACAGGCCATTGTCAGATATTTTTAGGCCCCGGCACCCAGAGAGAGGAGAGAGGTCCCATAGCATAGAATCAGGCTTCATGTCATAGCAGAGAATCAGGCTTCATGTCATAGCAGAGAATCAGGCTTCATGTCATAGCAGAGAATCAGGCTTCATGTCACCCACCACTGGAACAGGCCATTGTCAGATATTTTTAGGCCCCGGCACCCAGACAGAGGAGAGAGGTCCCATAGCAGAGAATCAGGCTTCATGTCATAGCAGAGAATCAGGCTTCATGTCACCCACCACTGGAACAGGCCATTGTCAGATATTTTTAGGCCCCGGCACCCAGATAGAGGAGAGAGGTCCCATAGCAGAGAATCAGGCTTCATGTCATAGCAGAGAATCAGGCTTCATGTGATAGCAGAGAATCAGGCTTCATGTCATAGCAGAGAATTAGGCTTCATGTCACCCACCACTGGCCATTGTCAGATATTTTTAGGCCCCAGCACCCAGACAGACGAGAGAGGTCCCATAGCAGAGAATCAGGCTTCATGTCATAGCAGAGAATCATGCTTCATGTCACCCTTCCACTGGAACAGGCCATTGTCAGATATTTTTAGGCCCCGGCACCCAGACAGAGGAGAGGTTCATTCAACTTTGGGTTGCCCCACAATATAATGGTAAAATGAAGATAAAAAAAGGATTGAATGAGGAAGTGCCCTGGAGTACAATAATATATGGTTAAGGGGAGGTAGTTATAAATGTCTAATCTGCACAAGGGATGGACAGGTCCTGTGGGACCCATGCTTGGTTCATTTTTATGAACGTCAGCTTGTCCGCATTGGCTGTAGACAGGCGACTGCGTTTGTCTGTAATGACGCCCCCTGCCGTGCTGAATACACGTTCAGACAAAACGCTGGCCGCCGGGCAGGCCAGCACCTCCAAGGCATAAAAGGCTAGCTCTGGCCACGTGGACAATTTGGAGACCCAGAAGTTGAATGGGGCCGAACCATCAGTCAGTACGTGGAGGGGTGTGCACACATACTGTTCCACCATGTTAGTGAAATGTTGCCTCCTGTTAACACGTTCCGTATCAGGTGGTGGTGCAGTTAGCTGTGGCTTGTTGACAAAACTTTTCCACATCTCTGCCATGCTAACCCTGCCCTCAGAGGAGCTGGCCATGACACAGCTGCGTTGGCGACCTGTTGCTCCTCCTCTGCCTTCGCCTTGGGCTTCCACTTGTTACCCTGTGACATTTGGGAATGCTCTCAGTAGCGCGTCTACCAATGTGCGCTTGTACTCGCACATCTTCCTATCACGCTCCAGTGTAGGAAGTAAGGTGGGCACATTGTCTTTGTACCGGGGATCCAGCAGGGTGGCAACCCAGTAGTCCGCACACGTTAAAATGTGGGCAACTCTGCTGTAGTTGCGCAGGCACTGCAGCATGTAGTCGCTCATGTGTGCCAGGCTGCCCAGAAGTAAGGACAAGCTGTCCTCTGTGGGAGGCGTATCGTCATCGTCCTGCGTTTCCCCCCAGCCACGCACCAGTGATGGGCCCGAGCTGCGTTGGGTGCCACCCCGCTGTGAACATGCTTCATCCTCATCCTCCTCCTCCTCATCCTCCTCGTCCTCCAGTAGTGGGCCCTGTCTGGCCACATTTGTACCTGGCCTCTGCTGTTGCAAAAAACCTCCCTCTGAGTCACTTTGAAGAGACTGGCCTGAAAGTGCTAAAAATCACCCCTCTTCCTCCTCCTCTTCCTCCTCCTGGGCCACCTCCTCTTCCATCATCGCCCTAAGTGTTTTCTCAAGGAGACATAGAAGTGGTATTGTAACGCTGATAACGGCGTCATCGCTACTGGCCATGTTGGTGGAGTACTCGAAACAGCGCAACAGAGCACACAGGTCTCGCACGGAGGCCCAGTCATTGGTGGTGAAGTGGTGCTGTTCCGCGGTGTGCGACTGACCCGTGCATGCTGCAGCTGAAACTCCACTATGGCCTGCTGCTGCTCGCACAGTCTGTCCAGCATGTGCAAGTTGGAGTTCCACCTGGTGGGCACGTCCCATATGAGGCGGTGAGCGGGAAGGCAGAAGTTACGCTGTAGCGCAGACAGCGAGCAGCGGCAGGATGTGAACGCCGGATGCGCGCACAGACGGCCCGCACTTTATGCAGCAGCTCTGACATGTCGGGGTAGTTGTGAATGAACTTCTGCACCACCAAATTCAGCACATGCGCCAGGCAAGGGATGTGCGTCAAACCGGCTAGTCCCAGAGCTGCAACGAGATTTCGCCCATTATCGCACACCACTAGGCCAGGCTTGAGGCTCACCGGCAGCAACCACTCGTCTGTCTGTTGTTCTATACCCCACCACAACTCCTGTGCGGTGTGGGGCCTGTCCCCCAAACATATGAGTTTCAGAATAGCCTGCTGACGTTTACCCCGGGCTGTGCTGAAGTTGGTGGTGAAGGTGTGTGGCTGGCTGGATGAGCAGGTGGAAGAAGAGGAGGAGGAAGCCGAGTAGGAGGAGGAGGCAACAGGAGGCAAAGAATGTTGCCCTGCGATCCTTGGCGGCGGAAGGACGTGCGCCAAACAGCTCTTCGCCGGGGGCCCAGCCGCCACTACATTTACCCTGTGTACGGTTAGTGAGATATAGCGTCCCTGGCCGTGCTTACTGGTCCACGTATCTGTGGTTAGGTGGACCTTGCCATAGATGGCGTTGCGCAGTGCACACTTGATTTTATCGGATACTTGGTTGTGTAGGGAAGGCACGGCTCTCTTGGAGAAGTAGTGGCGGCTGGGAACAACATCCTGTTGGACAGCAAGCGACATGAGCTGTTTGAAGCTGTCTGTGTCCACCAGCCTGAATGACAGCATTTCATAGGCCAGTAGTTTAGAAATGCTGCCATTCAGGGCCAGGGATCGAGGGTGGCTAGGTGGGAATTTACGCTTTCTCTCAAATGTTTGTGAGATGGAGAGCTGAACGCTGCTGTGTGACATGGTTGAGATTCTTGGTGATGGAGGTGGTGGTGGTGGTGTTGGTGGTACATCCTCTGTTTGCTGGGCGGCAGGTGCCAACGTTCCTCCAGAGGCGGAGTAAGAGGCCGAGGCGGCAGCAGCAGAAGAGGTAGCAGGGGGAGCCTGAGTGAGTTCCTTGTTTTTAAGGTGTTTACTCCACTGCAGTTCATGCTTTGCATGCAGGTGCCTGGTCATGCAGGTTGTGCTAAGGTTCAGAACATAAATGCCTCGCTTCAGGCTCTGATGGCACAGCGTGCAAACCACTCCGGTCTTGTCGTCAGCACATTGTTTGAAGAAGTGCCATGCCAGGGAACTCCTTGATGCTGCCTTTGGGGTGCTCGGTCCCAGATGGCGGCGGTCAGTAGCAGGCGGAGTCTCTTGGCGGCGCGTGTTCTGCTTTTGCCCACTGCTCCCTCTTTTGCTACGCTGTTGGCTCGGTCTCACCACTGCCTCTTCCTCCGAACTGTGAAAGTCAGTGGCACGACCTTCATTCCATGTGGGGTCTAGGACCTCATCTTCCCCTGCATCGTCTTCATCCCTGACCTCCTGTTCAGTCTGCACACTGCAGAAAGACGCAGCAGTTGGCACCTGTGTTTCGTCATCATCAGAGACGTGCTGAGGTGGTATTCCCATGTCCTCATCATCAGGAAACATAAGTGGTTGTGCGTCAGTGCATTCTATGTCTTCCACCGCTGGGGAAGGGCTTGGTGGATGCCCTTGGGCAACCCTGGCAGCAGAGTCTTCAAACAGCATAAGAGACTGCTGCATAACTTGAGGCTCAGACAGTTTCCCTGATATGCATGGGGGTGATGTGACAGACTGATGTGCTTGGTTTTCAGGCGCCATCTGTGCGCTTTCTGCAGAAGACTGGGTGGGAGATAATGTGAACGTGCTGGATCCACTGTCGGCCACCCAATTGACTAATGCCTGTAATTGCTCAGGCCTTACCATCCTTAGAACGGCATTGGGCCTCACCAAATATCGCTGTAAATTCTGGCGGCTACTGGGACCTGAGGTAGTTGGTTCACTAGGACGTGTGGCTGTGGCAGAACGGCCACGTCCTCTCCTAGCACCAGAGGGTCCACCAACACCACCACGACCATGTACGCGTCCGCGTCCCTTACTAGATGTTTTCCTCATTGTTACTGTTCACCACAATAAGAATAAAATTATTTGGCCCAATGTATTGAATTCAAATTCAGGCCTTTTTTTTACAGACACCTAACACTATCTGGCTATCTATTTAGGTACCGTATTACACTAATACAGGCACAGCAGTAACGACAGATTTAGCTGAATATAAATTGTAGGCCTAGTATTTAGGCGCTGGATGACAGGTATACGTTTACGGACAGAATTAGACTTGGAAATGCACGGTAGCGTGTGTGTGAAGTAATTGAGAATGACCCTATCCGCACCTTCAATCTAATATACCCTTTTATGGATAGATTTAAAGTAGGCCTGATACAGCAGAAACCACTGATTTATGGAATTGCTAAGTTGGGAATTGTATTTCAACCCAGAACAAAAACTGTGCTTTGGCAAACACTAAATAGATTGACCAGCAACAGCAGTATCAACAGATTTAGCTGAATATAAATTTGAGGCCTATTATTTAGGCGCTGGGTGACAGGTATACGTTTACGGACAGAATTAGACTTGGAAATGCACGGTAGCGTGTGTGTGAAGTTATTGAGAATGACCCTATCTGCACCTTCAATCTAATATACCCTTTTATGGATCAATTTAAACTTGGCCTGATACAGCAGAAAAAATATATTTAGGGGATTGCTAAGTTGGGAATTGTATTCAACCCAGAACAAAAACTGTGCTTTGGCGGACACTAAATAAATTGACCAGCCTCAGCAATAAACATAGATTTAGCTGAATATAAATTTTAGGCCTATTATTTAGGCGCTGGGTGACAGGTATACGTTTACGGACAGAATTATTTAATCTTGGAAATGCACGGTAGCGTGTGAAGTTATTGAGGATGACACTATCCGCACCTTCAATCTAATATACCCTTTTATAGATCAATTTAAACTTGGCCTGATACAGCAGAAAAAATATATTTAGGGGATTGCTAAGTTGGGAATTGTATTCAACCCAGAACAAAAACTGTGCTTTGGCGGACACTAAATAAATTGACCAGCCTCAGCAATAAACATAGATTTAGCTGAATATAAATTTTAGGCCTATTATTTAGGCGCTGGGTGACAGGTATACGTTTACGGACAGAATTATTTAAACTTGGAAATGCACGGTAGCGTGTGAAGTTATTGAGGATGACACTATCCGCACCTTCAATCTAATATACCCTTTTATGGATAGATTTAACCTTGGCCTGATAGTAATTCCCTAAATTTGTGGTTTCTGCTCTAAGTTGGGAATTGTATTTCAACCCAGAACAAAAACTGTGCTTTGGCAGACACTAAATAGATTGACCAGCCACAGCAGTATCAACAGATTTAGCTGAATATAAATTTGAGGCCTATTATTTAGGCGCTGGGTGACAGGTATACGTTTACGGACAGAATTAGACTTGGAAATGCACGGTAGCGTGTGTGTGAAGTTATTGAGAATGACCCTATCTGCACCTTCAATCTAATATACCCTTTTATGGATCAATTTAAACTTGGCCTGATACAGCAGAAAAAATATATTTAGGGAATTGCTAAGTTGGGAATTGTATTCAACCCAGAACAAAAACTGTGCTTTGGCGGACACTAAATAAATTGACCAGCCTCAGCAATAAACATAGATTTAGCTGAATATAAATTTGAGGCCTATTATTTAGGCGCTGGGTGACAGGTATACGTTTACGGACAGAATTATTTAATCTTGGAAATGCACGGTAGCGTGTGAAGTTATTGAGGATGACACTATCCGCACCTTCAATCTAATATACCCTTTTATAGATCAATTTAAACTTGGCCTGATACAGCAGAAAAAATATATTTAGGGGATTGCTAAGTTGGGAATTGTATTCAACCCAGAACAAAAACTGTGCTTTGGCGGACACTAAATAAATTGACCAGCCTCAGCAATAAACATAGATTTAGCTGAATATAAATTTTAGGCCTATTATTTAGGCGCTGGGTGACAGGTATACGTTTACGGACAGAATTATTTAAATTTGGAAATGCACGGTAGCGTGTGAAGTTATTGAGGATGACACTATCCGCACCTTCAATCTAATATACCCTTTTATGGATAGATTTAACCTTGGCCTGATAGTAATTCCCTAAATTTGTGGTTTCTGCTCTAAGTTAGGAATTGTATTTCAACCCAGAACAAAAACTGTGCTTTGGCAAACACTAAATAGATTGACCAGCAACAGCAGTATCAACAGATTTAGCTGAATATAAATTTGAGGCCTATTATTTAGGCACTGGGTGACAGGTACACGTTTACGGACAGAATTAGACTTGGAAATGCACGGTAGCGTGTGTGTGAAGTTAATGAGAATGACCCTATCTGCACCTTCAATCTAATATACCCTTTTATGGATCAATTTAAACTTGGCCTGATACAGCAGAAAAAATATATTTAGGGGATTGCTAAGTTGGGAATTGTATTCAACCCAGAACAAAAACTGTGCTTTGGCGGACACTAAATAAATTGACCAGCCTCAGCAATAAACATAGATTTAGCTGAATATAAATTTTAGGCCTATTATTTAGGCGCTGGGTGACAGGTATACGTTTACGGACAGAATTATTTAATCTTGGAAATGCACGGTAGCGTGTGAAGTTATTGAGGATGACACTATCCGCACCTTCAATCTAATATACCCTTTTATAGATCAATTTAAACTTGGCCTGATACAGCAGAAAAAATATATTTAGGGGATTTCTAAGTTGGGAATTGTATTCAACCCAGAACAAAAACTGTGCTTTGGCAGGCACTAAATAGATTGACCAGCCTCAGCAATAAACATAGATTTAGCTGAATATAAATTTTAGGCCTATTATTTAGGCGCTGGGTGACAGGTATACGTTTACGGACAGAATTATTTAAACTTGGAAATGCACGGTAGCGTGTGAAGTTATTGAGGATGACACTATCCGCACCTTCAATCTAATATACCCTTTTATGGATAGATTTAACCTTGGCCTGATAGTAATTCCCTAAATTTGTGGTTTCTGCTCTAAGTTGGGAATTGTATTTCAACCCAGAACAAAAACTGTGCTTTGGCAGACACTAAATAGATTGACCAGCAACAGCAGTATCAACAGATTTAGCTGAATATAAATTTGAGGCCTATTATTTAGGCGCTGGGTGACAGGTATACGTTTACGGACAGAATTAGACTTGGAAATGCACGGTAGCGTGTGTGTGAAGTTATTGAGAATGACCCTATCTGCACCTTCAATCTAATATACCCTTTTATGGATCAATTTAAACTTGGCCTGATACAGCAGAAAAAATATATTTAGGGGATTGCTAAGTTGGGAATTGTATTCAACCCAGAACAAAAACTGTGCTTTGGCGGACACTAAATAAATTGACCAGCCTCAGCAATAAACATAGATTTAGCTAAATATAAATTTTAGGCCTATTATTTAGGCGCTGGGTGACAGGTATACGTTTACGGACAGAATTATTTAATCTTGGAAATGCACGGTAGCGTGTGAAGTTATTGAGGATGACACTATCCGCACCTTCAATCTAATATACCCTTTTATAGATCAATTTAAACTTGGCCTGATACAGCAGAAAAAATATATTTAGGGGATTGCTAAGTTGGGAATTGTATTCAACCCAGAACAAAAACTGTGCTTTGGCGGACATCAAATAAATTGACCAGCCTCAGAAATAAACATAGATTTAGCTGAATATAAATTTTAGGCCTATTATTTAGGCGCTGGGTGACAGGTATACGTTTACGGACAGAATTATTTAAACTTGGAAATGCACGGTAGCGTGTGAAGTTATTGAGGATGACACTATCCGCACCTTCAATCTAATATACCCTTTTATGGATAGATTTAACCTTGGCCTGATAGTAATTCCCTAAATTTGTGGTTTCTGCTCTAAGTTGGGAATTGTATTTCAACCCAGAACAAAAACTGTGCTTTGGCAGACACTAAATAGATTGACTAGCAACAGCAGTATCAACAGATTTAGCTGAATATAAATTTGAGGCCTATTATTTAGGCGCTGGGTGACAGGTACACGTTTACGGACAGAATTAGACTTGGAAATGCACGGTAGCGTGTGTGTGAAGATATTGAGAATGACCCTATCTGCACCTTCAATCTAATATACCCTTTTATGGATCAATTTAAACTTGGCCTGATACAGCAGAAAAAATATATTTAGGGGATTGCTAAGTTGGGAATTGTATTCAACCCAGAACAAAAACTGTGCTTTGGCGGACACTAAATAAATTGACCAGTTTCAGCAATAAACATAGATTTAGCTGAATATAAATTTTAGGCCTATTATTTAGGCGCTGGGTGACAGGTATACGTTTACGGACAGAATTATTTAAACTTGGAAATGCACGGTAGCGTGTGAAGTTATTGAGGATGACACTATCCGCACCTTCAATCTAATATACCCTTTTATAAATCAATTTAAACTTGGCCTGATACAGCAGAAAAAATATATTTAGGGGATTGCTAAGTTGGGAATTGTATTCAACCCAGAACAAAAACTGTGCTTTGGCGGACACTAAATAAATTGACCAGTTTCAGCAATAAACATAGATTTAGCTGAATATAAATTTTAGGCCTATTATTTAGGCGCTGGGTGACAGGTATACGTTTACGGACAGAATTATTTAAACTTGGAAATGCACGGTAGCGTGTGAAGTTATTGAGGATGACACTATCCGCACCTTCAATCTAATATACCCTTTTATAGATCAATTTAAACTTGGCCTGATACAGCAGAAAAAATATATTTAGGGGATTGCTAAGTTGGGAATTGTATTCAACCCAGAACAAAAACTGTGCTTTGGCGGACACTAAATAAATTGACCAGTTTCAGCAATAAACATAGATTTAGCTGAATATAAATTTTAGGCCTATTATTTAGGCGCTGGGTGACAGGTATACGTTTACGGACAGAATTATTTAAACTTGGAAATGCACGGTAGCGTGTGAAGTTATTGAGGATGACACTATCCGCACCTTCAATCTAATATACCCTTTTATAGATCAATTTAAACTTGGCCTGATACAGCAGAAAAAATATATTTAGGGGATTGCTAAGTTGGGAATTGTATTCAACCCAGAACAAAAACTGTGCTTTGGCGGACACTAAATAAATTGACCAGCCTCAGCAATAAACATAGATTTAGCTGAATATAAATTTGAGGCCTATTATTTAGGCGCTGGGTGACAGGTATACGTTTACGGACAGAATTATTTAAACTTGGAAATGCACGGTAGCGTGTGAAGTTATTGAGGATGACACTATCCGCACCTTCAATCTAATATACCCTTTTATGGATAGATTTAACCTTGGCCTGATAGTAATTCCCTAAATTTGTGGTTTCTGCTCTAAGTTGGGAATTGTATTTCAACCCAGAACAAAAACTGTGCTTTGGCAGACACTAAATAAATTGACCAGCAACAGCAGTATCAACAGATTTAGCTGAATATAAATTTGAGGCCTATTATTTAGGCGCTGGGTGACAGGTGTACGTTTACGGACAGAATTATTTAAACTTGGAAATGCACGGTAGCGTGTGAAGTTTTTGAGGATGACACTATCTGCACCTTCAATCTAATATACCCTTTTATGGATCAATTTAAACTTGGCCTGATACAGCAGAAAAAATATATTTAGGGGATTGCTAAGTTGGGAATTGTATTCAACCCAGAACAAAAACTGTGCTTTGGCGGACACTAAATAAATTGACCAGCCTCAGCAATAAAGAGAGATTTAGCTGAATATAAATTTTAGGCCTATTATTTAGGCGCTGGGTGATAGGTATATGTTTACGGACAGAATTATTTAAACTTGGAAATGCACGGTAGCGTGTGAAGTTATTGAGGATGACACTATCCGCACCTTCAATCTAATATACCCTTTTATGGATCAATTTAAACTTGGCCTGATACAGCAGAAAAAATATATTTAGGGGATTGCTAAGTTGGGAATTGTATTCAACCCAGAACAAAAACTGTGCTTTGGCGGACACTAAATAAATTGACCAGCCTCAGCAATAAACATAGATTTAGCTGAATATAAATTTTAGGCCTATTATTTAGGCGCTGGGTGACAGGTATACGTTTACGGACAGAATTATTTAAACTTGGAAATGCACGGTAGCGTGTGAAGTTATTGAGGATGACACTATCCGCACCTTCAATCTAATATACCCTTTTATGGATAGATTTAACCTTGGCATGATAGTAATTCCCTAAATTTGTGGTTTCTGCTCTAAGTTGGGAATTGTATTTCAACCCAGAACAAAAACTGTGCTTTGGCAGACACTAAATAGATTGACCAGCCACAGCAGTATCAACAGATTTAGCTGAATATAAATTTGAGGCCTATTATTTAGGCACTGGGTGACAGGTATACGTTTACGGACAGAATTAGACTTGGAAATGCACGGTAGCGTGTGTGTGAAGTTATTGAGAATGACCCTATCTGCAACTTCAATCTAATATACCCTTTTATGGATAGATTTAACCCCTTAGTGACCAAGCCTGTTTGGACCTTTATGACCAAGCGTTTTTCTTCCTTTTTTCATGGTCTCGTTCCAAGAGCTATAACTTTTGTATTTTTTCGTCTATATAGCTTTATGAGGGCTTGTTTTTTACGGGACAAGTTGTAGTTTTTAATGGAGCCATTTTGGGGTACACATAACTTTCTGATTAACTTTTATTAACTCTTTCTTGGTGGGAGATGGGGAAAAATAGCAATACTGCCACTGCATTTTTACATTATAAATTTTATGGCGTTCATTTTTCGGTACAAATAACATAATATCTTTATTCTCTGGGTCAGTGCGATTACAGTGATACTAAATACTTATAATTTTGTTTACGTTTTACTACTTTTTTTTCAATAAAACCCCTTATTACCAAAAAAATGATTTTGCATTGCCACTTCACAAGACCCATAACTTTTTTTTATTTTTTTATATGGAATTGTGTGAGGGCTTGATTTTTGAAAAACGACTTGTGTTTTTCATTGGTATAATTTTGGAGTAAATTCCGCTTTTTGATTGCTTGTTATAACGTTTTTTTCGGTGGAAACTAAGAATAAATTCGAAATTCTGTCTTTTTTTTTTACGGCGTTCACCATAGGGGATAATTTATGTAATATTTATGTAGTCCCGGTCGGTACGGACGCGGAAATACCAAACATATGGGGGATATTTTCTTTTTGCAATTTTTTTCATTGAAAAGCGTATTTTCAATGGAAAAAAAAAGCATATTTTTTTATTTTATGGAATTTTTTTTATTTAATAAATGTGTATTTTTTTTCTATTTTTTTACTACTTAATAGTCCCACAAGGGGACTATAATATACAGTATTTTGATTGCTTTTAAAATGTAATGCATTATCTCTATAATGCATTGCATATCAATAGCAATGCTATTCAAACATTGACCAGCAGGCTGCGCCAGAGAGGCACAGCCTGCTGGAGGTAACGGAAGACAGGCTCGGGGCCCTGATCGGAAGCAAGGTAAGCTTCCCAACACATCAGCACCCCGCGATCGCATTTTTGGGGTGCTGATGGGAGACAGATGGAGACCGCTCCCTCTGTCACCACTTTACATGCAGCGGGCGCCATTGCGCCCGGCAGTAAAGGGTTAAACAGCCCGGATCGGCACTCCTGCCAGTCCGGGCTGTTAGAGCAGGGACCCTGCTCTCATGTGAGAGCCAGGTCCGCGCTCCCCGCTGCACGGGGAAGCCGTGCAGCGCTTAGACTGGGCCGCCATAAAAACGCGGCGGCCAAGCCTAAGGCCCCTTAGTGACCGCCGTAAAAACACGTATGGGTGGTCACTAAGGGGTTAAAGTAGGCCTGATACAGCAGAAACCACTGATTTAGGGAATTGCTAAGTTGGGAATTGTATTCAACCCAGAACAAAAACTGTGCTTTGGCGGACACTAAGTAAATTGACCAGCCTCAGCAATAAACATAGATTTAGCTGAATATAAATTTTAGGCCTATTATTTAGGCGCTGGGTGACGGGTATACGTTTACGGACAGAATTATTTAAACTTGGAAATGCACGGTAGCGTGTGAAGTTATTGAGGATGACACTATCCGCAGCTTCAATCTAATATACCCTTTTATGGATCAATTTAAACTTGGCCTGATACAGCAGAAAAAATATATTTAGGGGATTGCTAAGTTGGGAATTGTATTCAACCCAGAACAAAAACTGTGCTTCGGCAGACAGCAGACAGTATTACAATTGGCTAGCCACAGCTGAAACACCAGATTTAGGGTACTGCTATTTTGGCCAATTGTATTTTACCCCTCAATAAAATAGCAAGCACAGCCAAGCCCCTGATGTAGGATATAGCAAAAAAATAACCACACTATTGATGGTTAAATGGACTTGGTGGCAGCTTGTGCTGGCGCACCACAAGACACAAAATGGCCGCCGATCACCCAAGAAAAAAAAGTGACATAAAAACCCTCTGGGCAGCCTAAAAAAAGTGAGCAATTAAATAGCAGCAGTTCAATGATCCACAGCTGTAGATCGATCACTGAATTAAGTGTTTTTGCTGAGTAAATCCCTGCCTAATCTCTCCCTAACAGAAGCAGCTGCAACCTCTCTCCCTACACTGATCATAGCAGAGTGACGTGCGGCGCTACGTGACTCCAGCCTAAATAGAGGCTGGGTCACATGCTGCACTGGCCAATCACAGCCATGCCAATAGTAGGCATGGCTGTGATGGCCTCTTGGGGCAAGTAGTATGACGCTTGTTGATTGGCTGCTTTGCAGCCTTTCAAAAAGCGCCAAGAAAGCGCCGAACACCGAACCCGAACCCAGACTTTTACGAAAATGTTCGGGTTCGGGTCCATTTCACGGACACCCCAAAATTCGGTACGAACCCGAACTATACAGTTCGGGTTCGCTCATCCCTAGTCAGGGGTAATTATTGACCATTCCTCTTTACAGAACTGTTTCAGTTCAGCAATATTCTTGGGATGTCTGGTGTGAATCGCTTTCTTGAGGTCATGCCACAGCATCTCAATCGGGTTGAGGTCAGGACTCTGACTGGGTCACTCCAGAAGGCATATTTTCTTCTGTTTAAGCCATTCTGTTGTTGATTTACTTCTATGCTTTGGGTCGTTGTCCTGTTGCAACACCCATCTTCTGTTGAGCTTCAGCTGGTGGACAGATGGCCTTAAGTTATCATGCAAAATCTCTTGATAAACTTGGGAACAAATTTTTTCGATGATAGCAATCCGTCCAGGCCCTGACGCAGCAAAGCAGCCCCAAACCATGATGCCCCCACCTCCATACTTAACAGTTGGGATGAGGTTTTGATGGTGTGCTGTGCCTCTTTTTCTCCACACATAGTGTTGTGTGTTTCTTCCAAACAACTCAACTTTGGTTTCATCTGTTCACGGAATATTTTGCCAGCACTGCTGTGGAACATCCAGGTGCTTTTGTGCAAACTGTAAACGTGCAGCAAAGTTTTTTTTTTGACAGCAGTGGCTTCCTCTGTGGTATCCTCCCATGAAATCCATTCTTGTTTAGTGTTTTACGTATCGTAGATTCGCTAACAGGGATGTTAGCATATGCCAGAGACTTTTGTAAGTCTTTAGCTGATACTCTAGGATTCTTCTTCACCTCATTGAGCAATCTGCGCTGTGCTCTTGCAGTCATGTTTACAGGACGGTCACTCCTAGGGAGAGTAGCAGCAGTGCTGAACTTTCTCCATTTATAGACAATTTGTCTTACCGTGGACTGATGAACAGCAAGGCTTTTGGAGATACTTTTATAACCCTTTCCAGCTTTATGCAAGTCAACAAGTCTTAATCGTAGGTCTTCTGTCACCGCCAGTTCTGTGAGAAGGTCTGGCAGACGTTCTTCTCTACCTCTTG
Organism: Bufo bufo; assembly: GCF_905171765.1. Taxonomy (NCBI): domain Eukaryota; kingdom Metazoa; phylum Chordata; class Amphibia; order Anura; family Bufonidae; genus Bufo; species Bufo bufo. Next base: position 569,852,196 of record NC_053390.1, read on the forward strand.
TATGACGTTCTTTGTTTTGGTTTTACTTTGTCATCTCCTTTCCTTCTGCCAGGTGTCACTTTTTTAATCGTCTTCCTTTATATTCCTTCCCATACTGCCTCACTTTGCGGTTTATACTACTTCCTGGATGAAGTGTTCACTGCTGGAGGCTGCTGCTGTTTGCTCAGATAAGTCTTTTCCCTTATTGTGTTTCCTTGCTGGCTTGATTCTAGGTGACCCTGACTCCCTCCGTATTAAGTGCAGGGACCCGGTGGTCGTGTCCCCTCACTATTATAGGGTTTTCAGGTGTCACACAGGCTTAGGTACGTGGGCATGCAATCGCCTACCATTGAGACCCTTGCATGTGAATAGCAGTCAGGGAGAGCTCTTAGGGTTTTAAAGGGCTCACCTATATGCTCCTTATTTTGGGATCAAGCCAGTCGGTCATTTATTTATAAGTTCCAGCTATCTGCAACTTCATCCGTGACATTATAAACTGCCATAACCGTCTTAAGCATGGATCCGGTTTCAGCCTTGATTGACTGCATGCAAGGACTTTCGCTGGAGGTAGCAGATCTCCGTAAAACTGTGTCTCACTTTCAGGTGACCGGTTCTGCTAGCGTTCATGGAGTTTGTTTCGAGCCTAAGATCTCACTTCCAGATACGTTCTCCGGGGGTAGTGAGAATTTTGTTCGCTTTAGAGAGGCTTGCAAACTCCATTTTTGCCTACTTCCCCATTCCTCTGGTGATGAGGAGCAGAGGGTGGGGATCATCATCTTGCTGCTCAGGGATAACGCTCAGTCTTGGGCCTCTTCGCTGCCAGTGGGGGCACGGCCCCTCCGATCGGTGGATGAATTTTTTGTAGCCCTGGGGCAGATATATGATGACCCGGATCGTATTGCTCTGGCTGAATCTAAACTGCGTCTTTTATGCCAGGGTAAACAGTTCGCAGAGATATATTGTTCTGAATTTCGGAGATGGGCAGACGATACTGGTTGGAATGATGCTGCACTCCGAAGTCAATTTTGCCATGGTCTTTTGGAAAGATTGAAAGATGCATTTGCTTTTCATGAGAGACCAGAGTCGTTAGAGTCTGCCATGTCTCTAGCTGTTCGTATTGACAGGCGTCTTAGAGAGAGAGAGGAGACTACTCTTTCCTGTCATATTCAGCCCAAGGACAGTGGGGCTGTCTCATTCAGTGCGCAGGGGTCTCAGTCTGTCTCAATCCCCTCTGAGGAGGGAGCCATGCAGCTGGGTTTGCTTGCCTCTGATAGTAGAGGATTCAGCTCTCAGAGGAGGGTTTGTTTCTGTTGTGGGGGTATAAATCATTTGGCTAATGTTTGCCCCTCTAGGAGATTCATGGAGTTTTCTGAGGGTAATAAAAAAAAGAAAGAAAAGAAAACCTCTAAAAACTTTCCATTTGCTACTATTGTAAAAGGGTTGATGAGGAAATTAAAGGTTTGCCGTTTGCTTGTAGTTCCCTTTTTCTCCTACCTGCCAGGGTGGCGCTAGACAGCAAGGACATTGTGAGATTTTTGTAGATAGTGGAGCAGCTGTCAATCTCATTGATAATCAATTTGCAACAACGCATGGTTTCCAGGTATGCACTTTGGAAAAGGATATACCTGTTTTTGCTATCGATTCTGCTCCACTTTCTCAAAGATCGTTAAAGGGCATAGTTCACAATATCCGTTTGACTGTGGGTGACGCTCATGTTGAGGATATGTCATGTTTCGTCTTAAGCGGATTACCTACTACTTTAGTGTTGGGGCTACCCTCGCTCACTAAACATAACCCCACCATTGATTGGCAAGCAAGGCAAATAAATGGTTAAAGTGAGTTTTGCAGGGAGAATTGCCTCACGGCGTCTCTTTCAGAGGTTTCTACCAAGACTGTGCCATCTTTTCTCTCTGAATTTTCTGATGTGTTTTTCGAGAGTGGTGTCCAGGAGTTGCCCCCTCACCGGGAGTACGACTGCCCTATTAATCTCATCTCAGGCGCCAAGCTGCCAAAATCACGATTATACAATCTCTCCCATTCGGAAAGAGTCCCTATGCGTACTTATATCTCTGAGAGCCTGAGAAAGGGAGACATCCGATCCTCGAAGTCACCTGTTGCCGCTGTTTTTTTTTTGTTAAGAAAAAAGATGCTTCTTTAAGATCTTGTCTGGATTTCAGGGAGCTGAACCGTATCACGATTTGTGACCCTTATCCGCTTCCTCTGATCCCGGACCTGTTTAACCAGATTGTTGGAGCTAAAGTTTTTTCTAAGTTGGATTTAAGAGGGGCATACAACCTAGTCAGGGTCAGGGAAGGGGACGAATAAAAGACGGCCTTCAATACCCCTGGGGGTCATTTTGAGAATTTGGTTATGCCCTTTGGTTTGATGAATGCTCCGGCCGTCTTCAAACATTTTGTGAACAGCATTTTTTATCATTTAATGGGGAAATTTGTACTGGTGTATCTCGATGACATTTAGATTTTTTCTCCTGATTTCAAGACTCATCGGGACCACCTATGTCAGGTCTTGCTGATTCTGCGGGAGAATAAATTATACGCTAAACTGGAAAAATGTGTGTTTGCGGTTCCGGAGATTCAATTTCTTGGTTTTCTTCTCTCCGCTTCTGGTTTTCGGATGGACCCTGAGAAGGTCCGCGCTGTGCTTGATTGGGAGCTTCCTGAGAATCAGAAGGCGCTGATGTGGTTTTTGGGTTTTGCCAATTATTACAGAAAGTTAATTTTGAATTATTCCTCTGTTGTTAAGCCACTCACTGATATGACTAAAAAGGGGGTGGATTTTTCCTCGTGGTCGGTAGATGCGCTTAAAGCCTTTTCTAGTATTAAAAAGAGAGTTTTGCTTCCGCTCCCATTTTGTTACAACCTGATGTCTCTCTACCTTTTATTGTTGAGGTGGATGCTTCTGAGGTGGGTGTGGGTGCGGTCTTATCTCAGGATCCCTCTCCTGCCAAATGGCGACTGTGTGCCTTTTTCTCAAGGAAACTCTTCTCTGCAGAGAGAAATTACGATGTGGGAGATAGAGAGTTGTTGGCCATCAAATTAGCTTTTGAGGAATGGCGCCATTGGTTAGAGGGAGCCAAACACCCTATTACCGTGTTTACCGACCATAAGAATCTGGCCTACTTGGAATCGGCCAAGCGTCTGAACCCGAGACAGGCCAGATGGTCTTTGTTCTTTTCTAGGTTTAATTTTGTTGTTACGTTCCTCCCTGGGGTTAAGAATGTGAAGGCGGATGCTCTGTCATGTTGTTTTCAGGGAGGGGGGAACTTTGAAGACCCGGGTCCCATTTTGGCTGAAGAAGTGGTCGTCTTTGCTCTTAATACTGATTTGGAGGCAGAGGTTCAGGCAGCCCAGGCAGAGGCTCCTGATCTTTGTCCTCCTGGGAGGTTGTTTGTGCCTCTCGCTTTACGACACAAGGTTTTTAAGAAGCACCACCATACTGTCCTTGCTGGGCACCCGGGGAGTAGAGCCACAGTGGATCTCATTGCTCAGAGATTCTGGTGGTCGGCTCTTCGTAAGACAGTTGAGGGTTTTGTGGCAGCCTGCGAGACCTGCGCTCGTGCCAAGGTCCCTCATTCACGGCCATCGAGTTCTCTCCTCCCGTTACCCATTCCTTCCCGTCCTTGGACGCATCTGTCCATGGACTTAATTACGGACCTGCCTCGTTCCTCAAGGAAGACTGTGATTCTGGTGGTAGTGGACCGTTTTAGCAAAATGGCGCATTTCATTCCCTTTCCTGGGTTACCCAATGCTAAGACGCTGGCGCAAGCGTTTGTTGATCACATTGTTAAATTGCATGGCATTCCTTCAGACATCGTTTCTGATAGGGGCACGCAATTTGTTTTCAGATTCTGGAAGGCCTTCTGCTCTCGCTTGGGGGTTCGGTTGTTATTCTCTTCGGCTTTTCACCCGCAGTCGAATGGTCAGACATATCTGCGCTGTTTTGTGGCGGAGAATCAGGAGGATTGGTATTCTTTTTTGTCCCTTGCGGAGTTTGCTTTAAATAACCGTCGCCAGGAGTCCTCTGATAAGTCACCATTTTTTGGTGCATATGGGTTTCATCTGCAGTTTGGGACATTCTCTGGAGAGGGGTCTTCTGGTTTACCTGATGAGGAGAGATTTTCCTCGTCTTTGTCATTTATTTGGCAAAAGATTCAGGGTAATCTGAAGAGGATGAGTGAGAGATATAAGCGTGTGGCGGATAAGAGACGTGTGCCTGGTCCGGACCTGAATGTGGGTGATCTAGTGTGGTTGTCTACAAAGAATATCAAACTGAAGGTTCCCTCCTGGAAGTTGGGTCCCAAGTTTATTGGGCCTTACAAGATCTTGGCCGTCATCAATCCCGTTGCCTTCCGTCTTTATCTTCCTCAGACTAGGAAAATCCATAATGTTTTCACAGGTCCCTATTAAAACCTTATGTCCAACCCACTGTACCCTCCTCTTTGCCTCCTCCTCTGATTTTTGTTGATGGTAATCTTGAATTTCAGGTCTCTAGGATTGTGGATTCTCGCATTATCCGCGGTTCTCTTCAGTACCTTGTTCATTGGGAGGGTTATGGTCCTGAGGAGAGGATGTGGGTCCCAGTGGCAGACATTAAGACCACTCGTCTCATCAGGGCTTTCCATAGATCTCATCCTGAGAAGGTGGGCTCTGAGTGTCTGGAAGCCACCCGTAGAGGGAAGGGTACTGTCACCGCCAGTTCTGTGAGAAGGTCTGGCAGACGTTCTTCTCTACCTCTTGTATGACGTTCTTTGTTTTGGTTTCACTTTGTCATCTCCTTTCCTTCTGCCAGGTGTCACTTATTTAGACTAATCGTCTTCCTTTATATTCCCTCCCATACTGCCTCACTTTGCGGTTTACATTACTTCCTGGATGAAGTGTTCACTGCTGGAGGCTTCTGCTGCTGCTGTTTGCTCAGATAAGTCTTTTCCCTTATTGTGTTTCCTTGCTGGCTTGATTCTAGGTGACCCTGACTCCCTCCGTATTAAGTGCAGGGATCCGGTGGTAGTGTCCCCTCACTATTATAGGGTTTTCAGGTGTCACATAGTCTTAGGTACGTGGGCATGCAATCGTCTACCATTGAAACCCTTGCATGTGCATAGCAGTCAGGGAGAGCTCTTAGGGTTTTAAAGGGCTCACCTATATGCTCCTTAGTTTGGGATCAAGCCATTCGGTCGTTTATTTATAAGTTCCAGCTATCTTCAACTTCATCCATGACATCTTCTGAGAGCTCTTTTGTGCGAGGCATCATTCACATCAGGCAATGCTTCTTGTGAAAAGCAAACCCAGAACTGGTGTGTGTTTTTTATAGGGCAGGACAGCTGTAACCAACACCTCCAATCTCATCTCATTGATTGGACTCCAGTTGGCTGACACCTCACTCCAATTAGCTCTTGGAGATGTCATTAGTCTAGGAGTTCACATACTTTTTCCACTTGCACTGTGAATGTTTACATGGTGTGTTCAATCAAAACATGGTAACATTTAATTCTTTGTGTGTTATTAGTTTAAGCAGACTGTGATTGTCTATTGTTGTGACTTAGATGAAGATCGATCAGATCACAGTTTATGACCAATTTATGCAGAAATCCATATCATTCCAAAGGGTTCACATATTTTTTCTTGCAACTGTAGTTCCCATTCCAGAAATTGTTTGTTTAAAGACCCTGTTTGGAATTCCGGATGTCTCCAAGGAGATAAACATTTAGGTATGAGGAAGGGTAGTCAATATAATTTCCTGGCTGCTTTCCAAGCAGCTACTATATCCTTGATTAATACACTTTTATTTTTCTCTGAGGGAAAAGCCGAATATCTAGTGTGTGATAATGCGTTGAGACTCCATGGCTTTACCAATTGTGTTTCTAAGTTAAAGTTAGAGAATAGGGAAGAGCCTCTAAGCCAGTCTATACCATGCCTCATCAGGCTTGCTATATTATAGTGACGTTTATCAGGGAATCCCAGACCCCCATCTTCCCTATATAACGTTAGTGTTTTTAAGGCAATTATTGGTCTTTTACCTGCCCATATGAACCGACAAAAAGCAGATTGTAGGACGTTAACATCTGAGTGCTTCAAAAGCACCAGAATTGTTTGCGTTAGTATAAAAGTTTCGGGAAACTTATAATTTTTATTAAATTATATCTACCCATCAATGACAGTGGCAGGTGACCCCATCTATCTAAATCTGTTTTTATGTGCTTAATCAATTCAGGATAGTTAAAAATACATAGGGACTCTGGCGTTTTTCCTATGTGTATTCCTAAGTACTTGATAGAGCTGTGTACTATTTGTACTGGAATATCTTTCCGTGTCTCTGAGGTTTTCGTGTGTGACAGGCAGAGCATTTCACATTTTGATATATTTACTTTGAAGCCTAAAAAGGTTCCAAAGCTGGTGAGTAGACTGAATAATTTGGTCAGGTCTTGTTGCGGATGTGCTAGGAACACTAGTAAGTCGTCCGCAAATAGCGCGTGATTAACCTCAGTATTGTTATACCTCTAATTTCTTTATTATCAGCTATGGCTCAGGATAAGGGCTCAATGGCCAGATTAAATAGTAAGGGGGATAAAGGACAACCCTGACGGGTACCTTTTTGTAATGTGAATTTTGGGGATAAATGATCCGTTGTGTATACTTGTGCCATAGGGGAGTAGTATAATGCTGCAAGATAGCTTCGAAAAGGTCCAACTAGTCAAACCGAGTCTACCACTTTATTCAGCCAGTCCCAGGCCACATTGTCAAATGCTTTTTCCGCATCTATAGCTACAAACCGGATTCCAAAAAAGTTGGGACACTAAACAAATTGTGAATAAAAACTGAATGCAATGATGTGGAGATGGCAAATGTCAATATTTTATTTGTAATAGAACGTAGATGACAGATCAAACGTTTAATCCGAGTAAATGTATCATTTTAATGGAAAAATACGTTGATTCCAATTTTCACGGTGTCAACAAATCCCAAAAAAGTTGGGACAAGTAGCAATAAGAGGCTGGAAAAAGTAAATTTGAGCATAACGAAGAGCTGGAAGACCAATTAACACTAATTAGGTCAATTGGCAACATGATTGGGTATAAAAAGAGCTTCTCAGAAGCCAAGATGGGTAGAGGATCACCAATTCCCACAATGTTGCGCAGAAAGATAGTGGAGCAATATCAGAAAGGTGTTACCCAGCGAAAAATTGCAAAGACTTTGCATCTATCATCATCAACTGTGCATAACATCATCCGAAGATTCAGAGAATCTGGAACAATCTCTGTGCACAAGGGTCAAGGCCGTAAAACCATACTGGATGCCCGTGATCTCCGGGCCCTTAAACGACACTGCACCACAAACAGGAATGCTACTGTAAAGGAAATCACAGAATGGGCTCAGGAATACTTCCAGAAACCATTGTCAGTGAACAATCCACCGTGCCATCCGCCGTTGCCAGCTGAAACTCTACAGTGCAAAGAAGAAGCCATTACTAAGCAAGATCCACAAGCTCAGGCGTTTTCACTGGGCCAGGGATCATTTAAAATGGAGTGTGGCAAAATGGAAGACTGTTCTGTGGTCAGACGAGTCACGATTCGAAGTTCTTTTTGGAAATCTGGGACGCCATGTCATCCGGACAAAGAGGACAAGGACAACCCAAGTTGTTATCAACGCTCAGTTCAGAAGCCTGCATCTCTAATGGTATGGGGTTGCATGAGTGCGTGTGGCATGGGCAGCTTGCATGTCTGGAAAGGCACCATCAATGCAGAAAAATATATTCAGGTTCTAGAACAACATATGCTCCCATCCAGACGTCATCTCTTTCAGGGAAGACCCTGCATTTTTCAACAAGATAATGCCAGACCACACTCTGCATCAATCACAACATCATGGCTGCGTAGGAGAAGGATCCGGGTACTGAAATGGCCAGTCTGCAGTCCAGATCTTTCACCTATAGAGAACATTTGGCGCATCATAAAGAGGAAGGTGCAACAAAGAAGGCCCAAGACGATTGAACAGTTAGAGGCCTGTATTAGACAAGAATGGGAGAGCATTCCTATTTCTAAACTTGATAAACTGGTCTCCTCGGTCCCAGACGTCTGTTGAGTGTTGTAAGAAGAAGGGGAGATGCCACACAGTGGTGAAAATGGCCTTGTCCCAACTTTTTGGGGATTTGTTGACACCATGAAATTCTGATTCAACATATTTTTCCCTTAAAATGGTACATTTTCTTAGTTTAAACTTTTGTTCCGTGATTTATGTTCTATTCTGAATAAAATATTAGAAGTTGGCACCTCCACATCATTGCATTCAGTTTTTATTCACGATTTGTATAGTGTCCCAACTTTTTTGGAATCCGGTTTGTACTATGGCCTTATACTGGCCTACTCTTGGCTTCATCTTTATATCGTCTAGCACTGCCAGTACTTTTCTAATGTTTGTTACTGCGGCTCTATTTTGTGTAAAACCCGCTTGGGCTGTGGAAGGAAGATCAGGCATCATTCTGGCTAAACTACTCGCTAATATTTTGGATATTAACTTTTATCTACATTTATTACAGATATTGGCCTATAAGAGGCTGCCAATAGTGTATCTTTGCCAGGTTTTGTTAATACTTTTATATAAGTGGTGCGTGTCAGGTCTGACATCTGTCTGCCTGACATGTATTCATTGGATAAGGTCATCAGGACCGGTGAGACCTCCTCTTTCAGAATTTTAAAAAATTCTCCTGCAAAGCCATCTGGACTTGGTGATTTATTTGCTGCTAGGTGTCTTATATTCTCTTTCACCACTTCTATTGAAATTGGGTTATTTCATGTAGCCAAATCCGCCTGACTTATTCTGGACAATGATGTATTTAGAAGCCATTTCTCTGCTTCCTGTGAGTGTCCTGTTTGATCTGAATATAGATATATTGTCTTTTAATGCTAAAATTGGGCTATTTTGGAACTGGCCCTTTGCTAAACGTGCCATCAATCTCCCCGCTTTATTCCCATACTAAAATAGTTTGGCTTCAAATTGCGTCTGATTCTTTTCCTCTTTTTTACTTACCCAGTTTTCATACTCTATTTTCTCCTTAATCCAAGCTTCCTTGTGATTCAGGTTTGGGAGAGATTAAAACTTTGACTATGCTTCTCTCAGTTTATGACTGCACTTATGTAGAGCCTCTAGTGTTTGTTTTTTGAGGTTTGATGCATAGGCTATAATCTTTCCTCGCATAACTACCTTGCCCGTTTCCCATAGCAGCTGGGTATCGTTTGTTGTGCCATTGAAACTTATGTACTCTTCCCACCACTTTTTTAAAGAGGATTCAAAATCCTCATTACCTACCAAGGCTGAAGGAAATCTCCAGATGTAGTCAGACCCTCTGGGTATTGTATCTATTAAAGTGAGAAGAACTGGATGATGGTCTGATATCACCAGATCCTCTATACACACTGACTTAGTTCTGGGTTGTATAATAGGTTACTTTCACACTTGCGTTTTGGTTTCCATTTGTGAGATCCGTTTCAGGGCTCTCACAAGCGGTCCAAAATGGATAAGTTTTGCCCTAATATGCATTCTGAATAGATAAGGATCCGTTCAGAATGCATCAGTTTGCCTCCGTTCCGCCTCCATTCCGCTCTGGAGGCGGACACCAAAACGCTGCTTGCAGAGGCAAACGGATCCGTCCTGACACACAATGTATGTCAATGGGGACGGATCCGTTTTCACTGACACAATAGAAAATGGTCCCCCCCATTGACTTTCAATGGTGTTCAAGACGGATCCGTTTTGGCTATGTTAAAGATAATACAAATGGATCTGTTCTGAACGGATGCATGCGGTTGTAGATGATACAAAAAAATAATCTAATCTGGACCACGAAGCATGGGCATTAGAGTAATGGGTGTATTCCCGTCCTTCAGGGTGTGTGAGTCTCCAAATGTCGCATAAAGAGTGAGACTGACAGAGGTATGGTAGTGAGGTGTCTCTATATCTCGGATTAATCAGTTTACCTTGTGTTTGGCGTCTATCTTCAGAATGATCATATACTGCATTCATATCTCCTGCAATTTTTTGTTTTTTAAAGGTGTCCTTCAGAAGTCTGCATCCCAAGTTAGCATAAAAAGAAGAACTGGCTTTGTTAGGACCATATACACTCACCTAAAGAATTATTAGGAACACCATACTAATACGGTGTTGGACCCCCTTTTGCCTTCAGAACTGCCTTAATTCTACGTGGCATTGATTTAACAAGGTGTTGATAGCATTCTTTAGAAATGTTGGCCCATATTGATAGGATAGCATCTTGCAGTTGATGCAGATTTGAGGGATGCACATCCAGGGCACGAAGCTCCCGTTCCACCACATCCCAAAGATGCTCTATTGGGTTGAGATCTGGTGACTGTGGGGGCCATTTTAGTACAGTGAACTCATTGTCATGTTCAAGAAACCATTTTTCCCAGTCTTCAACAGTCCAATTTTGGTGAGCTTGTGCAAATTGTAGCCTCTTTTTCCTATTTGTAGTGGAGATGAGTGGTACCCGGTGGGGTCTTCTGCTGTTGTAGCCCATCCGCCTCAAGGTTGTGCGTGTTGTGGCTTCACAAATGCTTTGCTGCATACCTCGGTTATAACGAGTGGTTATTTCAGTCAACTTTGCTCTTCTATCAGCTTGAATCAGTCGGCCCATTCTCCTCTGACCTCTAGCATCCACAAGGCATTTTTGCCCACAGGACTGCCGCATACTGGATGTTTTTCCCTTTTCACACCATTCTTTGTAAACCCTAGAAATGGTTGTGCGTGAAAATCCCAGTAACTGAGCAGATTGTGAAATACTCAGACCGGCCCGTCTGGCACCAACAACCATGCCACGCTCAAAATTGCTTAAATCACCTTTCTTTCCCATTCTGACATTCAGTTTGGAGTTCAGGAGATTGTCTTGACCAGGACCACAACCCTACATGCATTGAAGCAACTGCCATGTGATTGGTTGACTAGATAAATCGCATTAATGAGAAATAGAACAGGTGTTCCTAGTAATTCTTTAGGTGAGTGTATATTGTAAATGCTAACATCATCTGAAGGAGAGTGTAGATATACCTGTAGTACCCTGCCCTCCTTATCCCTAGAGCATTCCTGAACAGTATATGTCAGATTTTTATGTAAAAGCGTTAATACACCCGCTTTTGAGTTTATGGATGGTGAACATAATACCTGTCCTACCCACATTTTTTTCATTCTAGCACTATCTGCCTATTTAGATGTGTCTCTTGGAGTAGGGCCACATCAGCTTTAAGTCATTTTAAGTGACGCAATACTTTCATTCTTTTTTGGGGGGATTTTAATCCCTTTACATTCCATGTTACCACTCGCATAGTCTGATTTTCTGTTTACTATTAGCATCTTTTCTGTGCATTTTATAGTGTAACCGCCTCAACATCTGAGATATCCCAGCCCAACTTCCCCTTTTCCCTGTCTACTTAAACTGAAATAAAATTAAGAAAAACAATAATAACCAGCGTAAGGGTATTACCATAACAATTTATAACTGCCCTCTCCCTTGGCTGTCAAAGACTTCTTCCCAACATGGTGTTGTATTAGTGTCCTCTAAATCCATGTTTTAGCTCCACTATGAACACCAATCAAGTAAATAGAACTAAAGCCCAGACACATTAAAGGGGTTCTGCAGTTTTTTTAAACTGATGATCTATCCTCTGGATAGATCATCAGCATCTGATCGGCGGGAGCCCGACACCAGGGACCCCTGCCGATCAGCTTTTTGAGAAGGCAGTGGCGCTGACAGTAGCGCCGCGGCCTTCTCACTGTTTCAATGTCCTGGGCAGGGCTAAGCTCTGTTCACTTGAATGGAGATTAGCCGCGCCCAGGCCAGTGATACTAGTCGTGACGGCACTGGGCCTGCGGTAATAAGTGAGAAGGCCGCGCCACTACTGCCAGCGCCGCTGCCTTCTCAAACAGTTGATCGACAGGTGTCCCGGGTGTCGGACCCCGTCGATCAGATGCTGATGATCTATCCATTGAAGTGAATGGGTCCACACCCGAGCCGCAAAAACTGCGGCTCGGATGCGGACCAGAACAACGGTTGTGTGCATGAGGCCTAAAAAAAAATTTCGCAACTTTCTACTTAATATAAAACCTTCTCAGCTACTCGGCCCAATAATACTGTTTATGCAAGACACTTTGTCTTAAGACATATTGATCTGCTTGGGCGAAGATGGCTTCTGGTGGGGCTTCCAATAGAGTGCCTATTCTTGTTATTAGGAACTCTACGAATAACTAAGTGTTCTGATTTGCCTTTGGAGACTGCTCTCAGTGTTCTAAATTCCCAGGTTTGTCCGTGTCACCTCCACCGAGTGCTTGAGAATTCGTTGCTGAAGGAGATATTCGCTGTAGTGGCTCTGTGGTGTGGATCCCAAGACTGTCTCTTGCTTCTTGGATGGAGATGAAGGTGGTTGCTGTGCCATCCGCATGGAAGATTTTCAAAATCACAGGATATAGAAGTGCAAATTTAATGCGTCTTTCATATACAGTGGGATGCGAAAGTTTGGGCAACCTTGTTAATCGTCATGATTTTCCTGTATAAATCGTTGTTGTTACGATAAAAAATGTCAGCTAAATATATCATATAGGAGACACACACACAGTGATATTTGAGAAGTGAAATGAAGTTTATTGGATTTACAGAAAGTGTGCTATAATTGTTTAAACAAAATTAGGCAGGTGCATAAATTTGGGCACCACAAAAAAGAAATGAAATCAATATTTAGTAGATCCTCCTTTTGCAGAAATTACAGCCTCTAAATGCTTCCTGTAGGTTCCAATGAGAGTCTGGATTCTGGTTGAAGGTATTTTGGACCATTCCTCTTTACAAAACATCTTTAGTTCATTCAGGTTTGATGGCTTCACCCACACACCACAGATTTTCAATTATATTCAGGTCTGGGGACTGAGATGGCCATTCCAGAACGTTGTACTTGTTCCTCTGCATAAATGCCTTAGTGGCTTTTGAGTAGTGTTTAGGGTCGTTGTCTTGTTGAAAGATCCAGCCCCGGCGCAGCTTCAGCTTTGTCCCTCAACTTTGACAAGATTCCCAGTCCCTGCACTGGCCACACAGCCCCACAGCATGATGGAACCACCACCATATTTTACTGTAGGTAGCAGGTGTTTTTCTTGGAATGCTGTGTTCTTTTTCCTCCATGCATAACGCCCCTCGTTATGGCCAAATAACTAAATTTTTGTTTCATCAGTCCACAGCACCTAATTCCAAAATGAAGCTGGCTTGTCCAAATGTGCTTTAGCCCACATCAAGCGGCACTTTTTGTGCTGTGGGCGGAGAAAAGGCTTCCTCTGCATCACTCTCGCATACAGCATCTCCTTGTGTAAAGTGCGCCGAATGGTTGAACGATGCACAGTGACTCCATCTGCAGCAAGATGATGTTGTAGGTCTTTGGTGCTGGTCTGTGGGTTGACTCTGACTGTTCTCACCATTCGTCGCTTCTGTCTATCCGATCTTTTTCTTGGTCTGCCACTTCGAGACTTAACTTGAACTGAGCCTGTGGTCTTCCATTTCCTCTATATGTTCCTAACTGTGGAAACAGACAGCTGAAATCTCTGAGACAGCTTTCTGTATCCTTCCCCTAAACCATGACGGTGAACAATCTTTGTCTTCAGGTCATTTGAGAGTTGTTTTGAGACCCCCATGTTGCTACTCTTCAGAGAAAATTAAAAGAGGAGGGAAACTTACAATTGACCCCCTTAAATACTCTTTCTCATAATTGAATTCACCTGTGTATGCAGGTCAGGGGTCACTGAGCTTACCAAGCCAATTTGAGTTCCAATAATTAGTTCTAAAGGTTTTGGAATCAATAAAATGACAACAGTGCCCAAATTTATGCACCTGCCTAATTTTGTTTAAACAATTATAGCACACTTTCTGTAAATCCAATAAACTTCATTTCATTTCTCAAATATCACTGTGTGTGTCTCCTATATGATATATTTAACTGACATTTTTTATCGTAACAACAACGATTTATACAGGAAAATCATGACGATTAACAAGGTTGCCCAAACTTTCGCATCCCACTGTAGCTCTGTACATAAGGTGGAGAATTCTCTCCTTCTTCTTTGTACCTCCGCTGAATAATCTCCAGAGATGAGTATTTTTTGACCATTGATTTCCACCTCTGACTTGTTTTTTTTAATTAAATTGCAAAATTGCCGTTTTGTCCGTAAAGTCCAGATATTTTACTATTACTGGTCTAGGACGTCTGGCTAGTGCACTTGGGGCTTTTGGGTTATTATTTTCTCTTCCGGATCTCAAGTCTGGGCCTAGTCTATGTGCCCTTTCCACTTTTCACTTACTTGGTAACTCCAGCGCCGCTGGAATATCACTTTCACAGATGCGTATGAGGTCTGGAGTGGGAATCGATTCTGAGATGCCAATAATTCTCATATTGCTTCTGCGGGTCCTATTCTCCAGGTCATCTACTTTTTATTTTAGTAATCTATTATCTCGCAGAGCTGTCTCTAGTTGTGACTTTATCTTATGGCAAGGACTCTCCAGAACCTGTACTCTATGTTCCACTCCATCTAATCTTGCTCCATGTTCAGCAGTAGTGGTCTGGAGAATTTGTAGTGTTTCCCCCACCATGTTAGATAGGGATTGCTGCAGGTCTGGCAGAATTCTTTTGGCCCCTTCTATGACTAGCCTTTTATAATTTATTTGGGAATCATCCCCCATATCTTCATTCTCCTTACTGGTAGATTCTGCTTGCGGCAGCTGCGATCCAGGTAGTATCAGATCCTCCTTCGCCATGTCTGTTTCCCGCGCTGCTTCCAGTGCTGCAGGTTTCATCTGTTTGCCTTGACTTTTAATTTTATTTCTGCTCCCCATGTTCCACACGAAGCGTTCCATATGTGGACATCTTTCTGTTGGTGCCGATAGTCTCCAGTTTGTGAGGGAGGATTTGCGTGTGGAACATATCTTCATGGAGCTGAGGTTAGGCGCGTCTCACCATGTTGGCGCCGGAACCGGAAGCCTGTAGATGCCATTTTAGGGGGGGGGGGGGGAATTGTTACCACAAAGTGCTAGGAAATTCGGATTTGTTGCAAATCAAATTTTTCCTAAAAATTTTAATTCGGATTGAATTCCACTTCGGATACTTTGATTTGCTCAAAACTAGTCATCATCATCCTCTTGCTTCTCCCACTCTGACTCCTCCTCAAGTGGCAGCACCTCTATCTCCTCCCGCATTGCGGTTTCTCATTGTAGATCCCCAACAGCCAATGGGACAGACAGCAAGATGTGGTAGCTATTCTTCTTCCTCCTCTTTCACCGCTACCTGTTGCATGAACATCAGTGTCTCTTCAGTGAGGGACAACTGCAGCATGAATGGCATAAGCTGACAGTGCCCGACCTGAAAACAACACATGCTCTCTGTGGAGGCAGTCTTGCATAACAAAATAATTGACCGCTTTCTGCTGCTTGTACAGACACTCAAGCATTTGTAATGTTCAATTCCAGCAAGTTGGAACATCACGGATTAAGCGGTGTAGCTGAAGACCATTCTGGCACTGCAAGTCCAGGAGAGTGTTTTTCACAATGTGAGATTGGCTGAAAATAGGAAGAGTCTCCTGGACATTGCCAGAACCTTGCACAAGTCAGTAGATATTTTAAAAGGCCATGCAGGGAGCATGTGTTATTTCCCCCATGTTCAGTTTGGCAAGGATGTTGTGCCCGTTGTCGCTGACCACCTTGTACAGTTATAGTCGGTGGGGTGACAGCCAGTGGGATGTTTGCTGCTTGATGTGCATTAGTGACTGCTCGCTGGTGTGGCTACTCACACCCAGGCCGATGAGCTCCAACATGTTGTTTGACTTCACACATGTCATAGGAATGAGGGGGACTTGAAGCAATGCTGTACCCCACTGCTGTTGGGGACAGGACCATGTCCATCAAAGAGGAGGTAGATAAGTGCTTGCTGTGGAATCCAGCCCCATGATATGGTGGGGAGGGAGTAAAAAGCATCTGACCATGTTCATGGGGTGCTGCCTCTCCACTGCCACAACGCCTAATATCACATTATCAATAATATATCATTTTGTGCGCTACCCTGTGTATATGTGTAGTGATCACCTATATGCTGGTTTCATTTAATTCAACATGTCCCAAAAATTTTTAATCCAACCGTGTGGAGATGCAATAAATGGATTGTTGAAGCCTGACACTTAATTTCACGTTAAAAATCATAGATAATTTGGTGCACTGCCCTGTGCATTAGTGTACTGATCACCTATATGATGGTTTAATTAAATTGAACAACCCTTCCAAAAAATGAAATCTCAGTTGTGTGGAGATACCATAAATGTAAACGGACGATAGAGGGCCAGGCCTGACCCTTAATATCACATTATCACTCACAGGTAAATTGTTGTCCTATCCTGGGATTTGGTGTACTGATCACCAATATGCTGTTTTAATTAAATTGAACCCACATAAAAAATGTAGTTCCAACTCATTGCATATAGAATAAATGGACGATTGAGGCCTGATGCTCAATTTCACATAAACACTCACAGGTAAATTGTTGCCCTACCCTGTGTATGGGTGTACTGATCTTCTATATGGTATTAAATTCAATAACCCTCCCCTTCCAAAAATTCTAATTTAAAACTATGTGTGGAGTTAATAAATGGATTTCATTCTTAAATACTAATTTATATAATTTTTGAAACAAAAACTAAAAAATAACTAAATTAAATATGTGAGAACATATGTTGTACAGTTTTTGCTTACACCCCCCCCCCCCCCAAAAAAAAAAGGATTTCTGTGAAAATGGGACAAAAATAAAAGGAAGTCCTTGCAGGTAGCTGCCTTTGAGGTTTACAGCAGCTGCAGTTCTGCTATCAGGCACAGACATCCTTAGCTCCTCACTTCTCAGTTACTTACTGACATCTTTCCCGCTTGTCCCTATTCTATACACACAATTCTTCTTCTTCTTTGCAATTCGAGCCTTGCCCTTCACTGTCTTTGGCAGTAGAATACAAGTTTGATTGTGATTTTTGACTGTCCCTGACTCCCTAACATAGTTTTTCTGGCAGACACTAACCCATCCACTCTCATTCCCATGATAAGGGCCAAATGTGTCACCCGTGGGTGATACTGGACATGTGCGCAGGAAATACACTCTAAACGGCTACTGTTGCTGGGTGAGGGGACTAGATGGATCGGGGACGCGGTGGATCGGTGACGCGACAAAGAAACTGACTCAATTAGAAGGTGTCACATGAATCCGCTAGAGCTGGGGATATAAGAATGGTACTGGTGTGGTTCCTACCTGAAGGGAGGTTCGTCCTGATGTGCGTTCTTGTTCCGGTTCGGATAGCCTTCCTTCTTAGACGGCTTGTGTGGAATCTTCTTTATTAGTATTCTTTGTTGCAAGTGAGCGTGTCCTCTTCGTTCACCTGCTAGCACGAGCACTGCCCCGGCCGGAAGCAAGCGCGGTGCGAGGTGACTGGTTACTGTGGTTGTCCTGGAGACCAAAATGGTGACGTCACCGGTAGGAGTACTGTGGCCTCCGTAGGACAAAAAACCTTCCTACGCGTTTCGGGGCCGTGCGGGCTCCTTCGTCAGGGATAGTTTTTTCTCTCAATGTCTCTGGAGGTTAAATAGCTATTTCGGTCTCCAAGGCAACCATGACAACGAGCAACCATAAGAGCGGGCATATACGTTTCCAAGTCTCTATGAGGTGCTGATTTATAATACTACGGTTAAGTTCATACTTCCTTAATTTCATTAACCGTCCAGAGGGCGACCCATACATATACATATATATACATATATACATACATATACATATACATATATATATATACATACATATCTTGATCATGATTAATAGTTGCCCAATTAGTCCAGGTTGCCTAATGGGTGCATGTTCATTGGAAGGCAAAAAGTTCTATTTCCTGGTTTAACCCATTTGGTGCCAGGCTATTATATCTAAAAATCCATTTACTCTCCACTCTGGACATGAGTTTAATGTAATCCCCTCCCCTACTGTCCTGTTTGATCCTCTCTATGCCCCCAAATTTGGATCCCAGGAACTTCCCTTGATGGAATTCCACATAGTGGCGGGATAGGGGGTGATGGTCTACTTTTTTATGAATATTATTAATATGTTCCCTGATCCTGGTTTTTAATTCTCTTTTAGTGCGTCCAACATAGGTCTTATTACAAGGGCACTGGATATAATATATAACCCCTTTGGTGTTACAGGAGATATAATCCTTGATGGTGAATTTACCTTGTGGGGTATGTAGTTCAGATAGAGGTTTTATTAGATGTTTCACGGTTTTGCAATTCTTGCACAGACGACAAGGGAAAAAGCCTTGGGGCTACAAGATTAGCTAGATTAGGAGCTTTCCTGAAGATAAATGTGGGTTTCGATGGAATCTTCTCCCCTATGATTTTATCGTACTTAAGAATGTCCCAATGTTTGTGAATAATCCTTTTAAAGGCTCCCACCCCTGCACTAAATGTAGTGATAATAGGGACCTTTATTAGGTTGATATCCTCACTGGTTAATGCGTTCTTATCTGTTATTTTATCCTTTAATAATAGATTCCTATCCATACTGCTAACAGTATTGGTGATTGGGATCAATGTTTTCCAGGAATTTTTTGTTTAAATCTGCCACCTCCTGTTGATAGTCAGTGTCTATAGTGCAATTTCTACGGGCCCTGATGTACTGACCGTAGGGGATGTTATTCAACCATGTGGGCAAGTGGCAACTTCCCAAAGGAATAAAGCTGTTGGTGTCTGTTGGTTTGTGGTAGGTTTTAGTATGTATAGACATGTCCTCAATGAATATAGTTAAATCCAGGAAGTTGATTTCTTTTTTATCAAAAGATGGAGTGAAATGCAGATTAAAATCATTTTTATTTAGATTGATTAAAAAATTGTTGAGGGAAAGTTCATCCCCCTTCCAGATAAAAATGACGTCGTCAATGAACCTTTTCCAGAGGACCAGACCCGCACCGAGCTCCCCATCGGGAAATATGGTGGGCTTCTCCCACCTGCCCATATAGAGATTAGCGAAGCTCGGTGCGAATCGGGTCCCCATCGCGGTCCCCCACGTCTGAAGATAAAAATCTGGACCATATTTGAAGTAATTATGCTCCAGAATAAATGTGATACAATCACACGTAAAATTAATTTGTTCCTCCGATGTTGTTTGGTCCTTCTTTAAAAAATATTCCACAACATCACGGCCCTTTTTTTTTATTAATTACTGTGTAAAGGGCAGTCACGTCCAGAGTGCCCAAAAAGAAGTCTGTCTGCCATTCAATCCCTTCTAAAATTTGGAGGATGTGTTTCGTATCTTTAAGATACGCCGGTAACTTTAAAACCTTTTCTTGGAGTAAGATGTCGACATATTTGGACAAGTTTGCAGTGAGACTATCTATCCCTGAAATTATAGGTCTGCCCGGTGGGCTAGTACTGTTCTTGTGAATTTTAGGGAGATAGTAAAAAATTGGTATTTTAGGGCTTTGGTTGTTAATGAAGAGGATTTCATCCTTAGAGAGGGCTCCCATATTCCTACCCTTTTGAATTAATACGTTTAGTTTACTTTTGTATGTTGTTGTGGGGTCGAGAATGAGTTTTTTGTACGTCTTGAGATCAGAAAGTAGTCTCAAGGCCTCCTGATGGTAATCCTTCTGGTCAAGTATGACCAATCCTCCCCCTTTGTCTGCTGGTCTAATGATGATCTGGTGGTTAGTTTGTAGGGATTTTATAGCTCTAATCTCTCCCTTAGATAAATTCTGGGAACTTGTTCTCTGATTGGGATTAATCCGAAGTAGGTCCCTAATGACCAGCGATTGGAAGGTAATTAGGGAATCGGAATATTCAGAAATATGGTTGAATTTGGATATGGGCTTTAAGTTGGTATGGATGAACTTATTGTCAGAGTCTACATTAATATGTGTGTCTATCCTTCCAGTCCTAGAGTTTCGTTCTGGTATCTGTAGAGTCTATTGGGGTGCGTGTCCACAACTCCAATATTAGTGCCTACTCTTCTTTTTATTTGTGTTTTGGTTATTATAGATGTAATAGTGTTGGGGTGAATAGTAGTTGGTTTGTTTGTATGGGATTGTCTTTCCTTTTTAATAAAAAATTTCCTTAACGCTAAATTGCGCAGGAATTTTTTCACCCCAATGAATGCATCAAATGTATTTAGTTTGGAGGAGGGGGCAAATTTTAAACCTTTAGTGAGGAGGGTGAGTTCTTCATTACTTAAAGTGTGACTGCTAAGGTTGAATATACCTTCCCCCAAACTTTTTTGTTTCTGTATAATTTTGGTTAAACCTCGTCCTCTTCTCCCCCTTTTGGTTTTTTTCTTTTTGTTTGATTCCTTGTGCGAAAAAAATCCTTATTGATAGTCTTCTTTATTTTTTTGCTCATAACAGTGTTCCGTGATCTATTTTGTTTGAGACTGTTCTTGGTAATTATATTCATACTACTTGCGCCTTGGACTACAGTAGCATAGCTTGGTAGGTTTATTTGTGTGTTATGTCCATCTATGTGGGACCCTTGGGTAATGTCCCCCGTTGGGGGCGATATGTCCTCAATGACCGCAAACTCATCTATTTTCTCTAGGATTGCGTATCTATTAGGGGATATAATCGAGCCGTTCTCCTGTTGCTGAAATCTTCTTTCACTGGTACTAGATTCCATGACTGTGACCAGTGGTGTCTGAGTCCTAATTCTTTCTTTATCACAGGGATGGTCCTCGTTAGCTCGGCTATCTTCATGTACTGATAAGTTGTTCAGGGTACAGTCACACCATGTGTTGTCTATGGTGTCAAAGTCCCCCTCTGAAACTGAACTCACTGTTTGTTTGGAGCCTGCTGAAATCACTACATTGTCAGTCTCTAATATGTCTCTCTTAAATTTTTTAGTTTTTTGGCTATTATGGCATCTTCTTTATTTTTTATTCTGGTTTTTACTGACCTGGAAATTCTTATTAGGTCCTCCTCTTCTTTATATGGTCTGATTTTATCAAAAAGTTCCAGTATCTCTTGGTTATTGATCCTCAGACTGTCCTTTCTTTTTTCAATAATAAAGACTACTGCTTTTTTAGAAAAATCATGAAATAGGGTGTCCTATTCCTTAAGTGTAGTGGAGTCTCCCAAATCACCATTAAGTGGTTTGGATACCTTAAGGCCCTTGGGGACCGTGTCATTCTCTAAATATTTTTCCAATGAGGAGACTTCCCATAAGTCCCGCATTTCAGTGATTAGTAATTGTTCTAGTCTTTTGACATTATTGATCATCTCAATTTTCTTTTCTTTCCATAGATGATTGGGTTGATTTAAAGTGCCTTTTTTGTTGTTAAAGAATGTCCGGATAAAGATCATTCTGTCTCTCCTATCGTACCATAATTCGCTCATGGTGAACAGTAGCGGTATGCTGCAGGGGGGATTGCAACAGAAACAATACAAAAAAAGAAAGAGATGGACCTCCCTGCGCTCCCTTTGTTTAGATGTGTAAATGTCAGCCTAAATTGGATGACACCGCAGCTGAAATGTCCTAGGAAGGAGCTGTTGTACTCCTTGGAGTAAGGTAATGATAAGGGCCAAATGTGTCACCCGTGGGTGATACTGGACATGTGCGCAGGAAATACACTCTAAACGGCTACTGTTGCTGGGTGAGGGGACTAGATGGATCGGGGACGCGGTGGATCGGGGACGCGACAAAGAAACTGACTCAATTAGAAGGTGTCACATGAATCCGCTAGAGCTGGGGATATAAGAATGGTACTGGTGTGGTTCCTACCTGAAGGGAGGTTCGTCCTGATGTGCGTTCTTGTTCCGGTTCGGATAGCCTTCCTTCTTAGACGGCTTGTGTGG
This sequence comes from Bufo bufo, assembly GCF_905171765.1. Taxonomy (NCBI): domain Eukaryota; kingdom Metazoa; phylum Chordata; class Amphibia; order Anura; family Bufonidae; genus Bufo; species Bufo bufo. The sequence goes on from NC_053390.1 coordinate 569,874,077, forward strand.
AATCTTCTTTATTAGTATTCTTTGTTGCAAGTGAGCGTGTCCTCTTCGTTCACCTGCTAGCACGAGCGCTGCCCCGGCCGGAAGCAAGCGCGGTGCGAGGTGACTGGTTACTGTGGTTGTCCTGGAGACCAAAATGGTGATGTCACCGGTAGGAGTACTGTGGCCTCCGTAGGACAAAAAACCTTCCTACGCTTTTCGGGGCCGTGCGGGCTCCTTCGTCAGGGATAGGAGGACCTAATAAGAATTTCCAGGTCAGTAAAAACCAGAATAAAAAATAAAGAAGATGCCATAATAGCCAAAAAAACTAAAAAATTTAAGAGAGACATATTAGAGACTGACAATGTAGTGATTTCAGCAGGCTCCAAACAAACAGTGAGTTCAGTTTCAGAGGGGGACTTTGACACCATAGACAACACATGGTGTGACTGTACCCTGAACAACTTATCAGTACATGAAGATAGCCGAGCTAACGAGGACCATCCCTGTGATAAAGAAAGAATTAGGACTCAGACACCACTGGTCACAGTCATTGAATCTAGTATCAGTGAAAGAAGATTTCAGCAACAGGAGAACGGCTCGATTATATCCCCTAATAGATACGCAATCCTAGAGAAAATAGATGAGTTTGCGGTCATTGAGGACATATCGCCCCCAACGGGGGACATTACCCAAGGGTCCCACATAGATGGACATAACACACAAATAAACCTACCAAGCTATGCTACTGTAGTCCAAGGAGCAAGTAGTATGAATATAATTACCAAGAACAGTCTCAAACAAAATAGATCACGGAACACTGTTATGAGCAAAAAAATAAAGAAGACTATCAATAAGGATTTTTTTCGCACAAGGAATCAAACAAAAAGAAAAAAAACAAAAGGGGGAGAAGAGGACGAGGTTTAACCAAAATTATACAGAAACAAAAAAGTTTGGGGGAAGGTATATTCAACCTTAGCAGTCACACTTTAAGTAATGAAGAACTCACCCTCCTCACTAAAGGTTTAAAATTTGCCCCCTCCTCCAAACTAAATACATTTGATGCATTCATTGGGGTGAAAAAATTCCTGCGCAATTTAGCGTTAAGGAAATTTTTTATTAAAAAGGAAAGACAATCCCATACAAACAAACCAACTACTATTCACCCCAACACTATTACATCTATAATAACCAAAACACAAATAAAAAGAAGAGTAGGCACTAATATTGGAGTTGTGGACACGCACCCCAATCAGACTCTACACATACCAGAACGAAACTCTAGGACTGGAAGGATAGACACACATATTAATGTAGACTCTGACAATAAGTTCATCCATACCAACTTAAAGCCCATATCCAAATTCAACCCTATTTCTGAATATTCCGATTCCCTAATTACCTTCCAATCGCTGGTCATTAGGGACCTACTTCGGATTAATCCCAATAAGAGAACAGAATTTATCTAAGGGAGAGATTAGAGCTATAAAATCCCTACAAACTAACCACCAGATCATCATTAGACCAGCAGACAAAGGGGGAGGATTGGTCATACTTGACCAGAAGGATTACCATCAGGAGGCCTTGAGACTACTTTCTGATCTCAAGACGTACAAGAAACTCATTCTCGACCCCACAACAACATACAAAAGTAAACTAAACGTATTAATTCAAAAGGGTAGGAATATGGGAGCCCTCTCTAAGGATGAAATCCTCTTCATTAACAACCAAAGCCCTAAAATACAAATTTTTTACTATCTCCCTAAAATTCACAAGAACAGTACTAGCCCACCGGGCAGACCTATAATTTCAGGGATAGATAGTCTCACTGCAAACTTGTCAAAATATGTGGACATCTTACTACAAGAAAAGGTTTTAAAGTTACCGGCGTATCTTAAAGATACGAAACACATCCTCCAAATTTTAGAAGGGATTGAATGGCAGACGGACTTCTTTTTGGGCACTCTGGACGTGACTGCCCTTTACACAGTAATTGATAAAAAAAAGGGCCGTAATGTTGTGGAATATTTTTTAAAGAAGGACCAAACAACATCGGAGGAACAAATTAATTTTACGTGTGATTGTATCACATTTATTCTGGAGCATAATTACTTCAAATATGGTCCAGATTTTTATCTTCAGACGTGGGGGACCGCGATGGGGACCCGATTCGCACCGAGCTTCGCTAATCTCTATATGGGCAGGTGGGAGGAGCCCACCATATTTCCCGATGGGGAGCTCGGTGCGGGTCTGGTCCTCTGGAAAAGGTTCATTGACGACGTCATTTTTATCTGGAAGGGGGATGAACTTTCCCTCAACAATTTTTTAATCAAATAAATAAAATGATTTTAATCTGCATTTCAATCCATCTTTTGATAAAAAAGAAATCAACTTCCTGGATTTAACTATATTCATTGAGGACATGTCTATACATACTAAAACCTACCACAAACCAACAGACACCAACAGCTTTATTCCTTTGGGAAGTTGCCACTTGCCCACATGGTTGAATAACATCCCCTACGGTCAGTACATCAGGGCCCGTAGAAATTGCACTATAGACACTGACTATCAACAGGAGGTGGCAGATTTAAACAAAAAATTCCTGGAAAAAGGGTATGACTCGAAAACATTGATCCCAATCACCAATACTGTTAGCAGTATGGACAGGAATCTATTATTAAAGGATAAAATAACAGATAAGAACGCATTAACCAGTGAGGATATCAACCTAATAAAGGTCCCTATTATCACTACATTTAGTGCAGGGGTGGGTGCCTTTAAAAGAATTATCCACAAACATTGGGACATTCTTAAGTACGATAAAATCATAGGGGAGAAGATTCCATCGAAACCCACATTTATCTTCAGGAAAGCTCCTAATCTAGCTAATCTTGTAGCCCCATCCGACAAAAAAAACACACTGAAGAACAAAGTATGCCCCATAAAAGGCTTTTTCCCTTGTCGTCTGTGCAAGAATTGCAAAACCGTGAAACATCTAATAAAGCCCCTATCTGAACTACATACCCCACAAGGTAAATTCACCATCAAGGATTATATCTCCTGTAACACCAAAGGGGTTATATATTATATCCAGTGCCCTTGTAATAAGACCTATGTTGGACGCACTAAAAGAGAATTAAAAACCAGGATCAGGGAAAATATTAATAATATTCATAAAAAAGTAGACCATCACCCCCTATCCCACCACTATGTGGAATTCCATCAAGGGAAGTTCCTGGGATCCAAATTTGGGGGCATAGAGTGGATCAAACAGGACAGTAGGGGAGGGGATTACATTAAACTCATGTCCAGAGTGGAGAGTAAATGGATTTTTAGATATAATAGCCTGGCACCAAATGGGTTAAACCAGGAAATAGAACTTTTGCCTTCCAATGAACATGCACCCATTAGGCCACCTGGACTAATTGGGCAACTATTAATCATGATCAAGATATGTATGTATATATATGTATATGTATATGTATGTATATATGTATATATATGTATATGTATGGGTCACCCTCTGGACGGTTAATGAAATTAAGGAAGTATGAACTTAACCGTAGTATTATAAATCAGCACCTCATAGAGACTTGGAAACGTATATGCCCGCTCTTATGGTTGCTCGTTGTCATGGTTGCCTTGGAGACCGAAATAGCTATTTAACCTCCAGAGACATTGAGAGAAAAAACTATCCCTGACGAAGGAGCCCGCACGGCCCCGAAACGCGTAGGAAGGTTTTTTGTCCTACGGAGGCCACAGTACTCCTACCGGTGACGTCACCATTTTGGTCTCCAGGACAACCACAGTAACCAGTCACCTCGCACCGCGCTTGCTTCCGGCCGGGGCAGCGCTCGTGCTAGCAGGTGAACGAAGAGGACACGCTCACTTGCAACAAAGAATACTAATAAAGAAGATTCCACACAAGCCGTCTAAGAAGGAAGGCTATCCGAACCGGAACAAGAACGCACATCAGGACGAACCTCCCTTCAGGTAGGAACCACACCAGTACCATTCTTATATCCCCAGCTCTAGCGGATTCATGTGACACCTTCTAATTGAGTCAGTTTCTTTGTCGCGTCCCCGATCCACCGCGTCCCCGATCCATCTAGTCCCCTCACCCAGCAACAGTAGCCGTTTAGAGTGTATTTCCTGCGCACATGTCCAGTATCACCCACGGGTGACACATTTGGCCCTTATCATTACCTTACTCCAAGGAGTACAACAGCTCCTTCCTAGGACATTTCAGCTGCGGTGTCATCCAATTTAGGCTGACATTTACACATCTAAACAAAGGGAGCGCAGGGAGGTCCATCTCTTTCACTCTCATTCCCAGCCCAGCACAGAATGATATTCTATTTATTCTGCTAGGGCACCTTTCTGCCTGATGCAGCACTGATTAACTCATTCAGGGTGTCTGTCGGTCTGGGAGCCAATCAGAGCAAGCCCTCCCACCCCACTTCCTCTCAGTGTCATGTGAGAAGCCTTCTTATTCCTTCCTAGTGCTTTTTGCTCTCCATGTGCATTAAAATGAAGCAACACGCTGTTTTAGTGGATTTGTTTAAAATTAACCTGAAATTATTCGGGTTTGTCTATCATTCAAAAAATAGCAACGCTTTGACTGAACCTGGTTCAGTACGGATTTGTTTGCTCATCTTTAATCCACAGTATTTTTGAGTATCAAGCAAAGTTAAAATCACGATAATATTAGAACTTAATTAGCAAATAGATGATGCATGTATTGAGTGTAATTATGGGATTTGCTAATAAAATAGATTAATGATGATAGAAAATGCAGACTTCGTGAATCATGAGTAACAACTCCCATACCCTAATGGAATAAAAGTAAAAGATGACAAACTACTGTCACCCCATGTGTCTACCTATTTACCATCTTTGCTGTAAAAAATAATCTAAACATGGCTTGAAATAATAAAGTTTAATGTTGTATCATGTTAACTGAGATCTGAAAGTGTTATCTATAATTGTCCATAATGCTAACCCTCTATTATATATGAAAATACTGGAAAAAAAACACCAGTGTACTGTTGTATTATTCAAAAAACAGATCATGTGTTAACTATGTATTAATACTAATGTAACCAATAATTACATTAGTCATGCCACTCTTAATTGGTGTAGTGAATAGCCTTATCAGAGTTGTCAGAAGTATAGGGTGGGTGTAACAATTGTTAATAAATAATCTGACAGTATAGCACCCATAGCTCGGTAGAGTGAATATTTAACACAGTAACGCTGATAATTAGTAAGCACTTTAAATTAAAGTTAGATAATCTAGGCAGCTCTTACAGTCCAATGTGATAATATGTTTTTGCTCCTCAACATTTTTTGTCTACTACACTACACTGGAAATCTAAACCATATTTATAATTGAGAATAGTGTTACCATACCAAGGGGAACAAAAAAACTCAGGTAAAAATGTAAATATGCAACACTATAATATCAGTCCTATAGTAGGCTATCTAAATAGGACTTGTCACCATGAAATGCAGTACAATCCACAGGAATCATGTTATATGGCAGGATAAACTGAACAGATTACTATATCATTTTGTGGGAAAAGATTCTGTAAAACTTGGAATTTATACATTTATATCTTTGCTTTTTCTAAATTAAGACCACCCCTGTTAACAGCTATCAGTTCTGTACATGGAGAAGGCGTTATCAGTGACTGATAGCATTTTCTGCATAAATGTGTACATAGATAACGGTGAGTAACGGATAACACCTCCCCTGTGTAATGAACATTTTTAATAAAAGCCAATTGAAAAAATGAGTAAAATGCAATCATAAATAATAAAAAAAGAGTCTTGGTATATCAGAGGCTGAGTAAATAAGAGATCTTAAGTTTCCTCAGCCTCTTCATGACTTTAACGAAAGATCGTCTGCTTCTCTGTGTGTTGAGAAGTTTGGGATGGCAGCATTTGATTATTGTATTAAGTCAAGTTATTAATTATTGAGGCCTTCCTTAACAGTATATCTTGATCTTTACAGCAAATAAATAATAGAGATCAGCTCGCCTCTTTTGTGTGCCCGGAACAGTTACTCACATTTTAAATATAACATGTAATTGATCCAGCACTCTGCATACTTTATTTTATTGCATTAAAAACAGCAATCACAATGTCCATAGTGCAGGGAACATTTTGCCAACACTCATTCAACTTGCATCGAACCCATACGGGCCCTTAATCATATACATATCCGATTACGGGCCCGTATGGGTCAGAAATGTGTCAGATGAGTATTAGCATTATGTTTTCTGCACTATGGAGATTGTGATCGTTGTTTTACTGCAATAAAATAAAAATTAAGTTTTATAGTACGCAGAGTACATTTACAGAAGAAAATAGACAAAAACAGTGGGCTTCAGGAACTATCATACTATGGATACATACATGTCAGTGTACTTCTCGTGTTGGGACCAATCTAATGTTAGTTTCACATCTGTGGCTGCCTCTCCTAAAGACTGTTCAGACATAGAACAGCCTTCCAGAGTTCTCCGAAAACAGTATTGCGGGATACTGTATCCTGCACACTGGACCCCATTGACTAAAATAGGGTCTGGCAGAGATCTGGCCGCTACCCGGCAAATATGCCAGAAATTGGCTGTGCAAAAATAACTGCATGCACTGTTTTTTTTCCGGCCAATTCCTGAGATTCTCTGCTGGAAAATCCTGCTGAAACAACCAGAGGCCGGTGTGAAAATAGCCTAAGACAGCAATAAGTTTATTAAAGTGGTAAATTATCTGAATGATAAATCTCTCACAATTTTTCTTTGTCTAGTGCCAGATTATGCCACATATTAGCTGGCTTAGTTTATGCTAAATTTTGCTCAACTTTGCATCAAACTTTTACTGCACATTGTCTTATCTTATTCGTAAGAGGACCTTTCATCCATTTAGCCCCAGTCTAATTATGGTCCTACCTTATAGGGCGTTCGTGCGCTGTTGGCCCTGTTGATTTCGGCGCCTTATATTATAATGAGCAGACTCGGTTATACTAGGTGGAGACTCGCAGTTTCACTGGGGGGCGGTTCTCTTCTCCTTACAATCAGAGCGCATCGCTCTTAGCCAGGGAGGAGCTCATTCTCCTTGACTCAGAGCGGTGCGCTCTGATTGGATGTGCTCAGAGACAGGGAGAAGAGAACCGCCCCCAGCGAAACTGTGAGTCTCTGCCTAGTATAACCGAGTCGGCTCATTATAATATAAGGCGCCAAAATCAACGCGGCCAACAGCGCACAAACGGGGGGTCTTTGAAAAAAAAAAAAAAATGTGCCATGGCATCAGTGGCGCCGCCCTATTAGGTAAGACCATAATTAGACTAGGGCTAAACTGATGAAAGGTCCTCTTTAAACCATGCCATTTTCCATCTAAAACATGGTACAAAGCGTTCCTTTTTTGGTTGTAAATTGCACCAGAATTCACGAACATTTTGAATAGTAAATCTTGCCTGTTTGTCTGTAAATCAATTTTAGTGCTGTAATGTGTTCCTTAAAGAGATCCTGTCATCTGCACTATGCTGTTCTCACTAAGGGCAGCATAGTTTAGTGACAGACCCAATGAATTGAGTGGTCTGTCACTTCTGAGCTGGCAATCAGTACTCTTATAGTACTGACATGCCGAACCTCTCAACAAACACCAGTACTGTGAGCGAGATGAGTCCAATGACTCTCGCTGTCCCTGCCCTCCCGTGCCTCTGGACTATGATTGATAGGTTTGTTTTTTGTTGTACATAGAAAATAAAATATCAAAGCCCAGAAGAGGAGGAGGGCTATGAATAATAGCTTAATCTGACTCATCTGCATTGCAGCACTGGTGCATGCTAGGGTGCGGTTTGGAATGTCAGTACTATAAATGTACTGAATGCTATCACGTTAAGCGGAACTGAATTCTTGTACCAGAGCCAATGAGCCTTTAGCTACACCCCTGAATGTAAATGTTACCTAAAACACAAATACACACATTCTTTTCTAATAAAAAGAAAGAGAACTAAAAACAAGATGCAACAGTGTGGGATATGTCTGTTTTGTTTGAATTTTATGAATGTTGCAACTTTTATTTTATTTTTCAAACTAGCTTTTCCATGCAGGTTATTATATTTTAATGTTTGAGTCTTATACTTTAATGTATTCTCATGCTTTATAAGTTTTTCTCAAAGCATTAGTGTGCTGACATGAAGCCTAATTTTAGAAAGGATAGCTAGCATAAACAGCTTTCATCTTACTGTCTTTCATTACTCATGATAAAGTACAAAAACATGACTTCAAAACTAACTGAAGTCAACTGATTTTATTAAAAAGGGAGAAAAACTAATGTAACAAAGCTTCTGTTATTCAAAAAGAAGCAAAAATATTTATAATTAGAGATGAGTGAATCGAAGCTGACAAAATGGAATTTGTTCCGAATTTCAGGAAAAATTTGATTTGCAATGAAGCCGAATTTCCTTGTGCTTCATGGTAACGAATCACATTTTTTCCTAAAATGGATGCTGCTTGTGTGAGGACATGGATAAAGGAACTCTGGGAAGGCGGGATCACCCATAATGCCATGCATGCAGACAATCAGCAGCCAGCCAGCCCTGTGATGTCACAGCCCTATAAATAGCGGCAGCCATCTTAGATTCTGCCATTTTCCAGTGTACTTAGTGAAGGGAGAGACGTCTGCAAGCGCTAGGGACAGTAATAGGAAATACTTGATTGTGGTGAAAAAACGATGTATAAGTGCAGGGAAGGGATAGGGAGGATTCGTTCCACAGCATTTGTGCAGAACAGGGTTCAGTAGGGGAGGTTACAGACTGGGTAATAGGAACAATCTTATTACACCTTGGTGCATTGACTGGTGATCCAAATTGCCATTATACAGCTCTGTCATTCCAGGAAACCATTCTTGTTATTGTGGTACAAGTGCTGTTTGATACAGCCATTAACAAGGTTTATTACAAGGAAATATTTCTACAGTATGTCTTATTTGCCCTTGTGCGCTGCAGTTATATGTTAAGCCCTTTTTGCAGTGTATTAGTGGCGAAATAAAAATATATTCGCCGTCCAGCGTTGCGCTTATCTGTTGAAAAGCCTTTTGTGTAGTGTAAAAGTAGAAAAAAATTAGGGCCTAATTGCCGCTCAGTGGTGCAGTGATATACTCTAAAGCCCTGTTTGCTATGTATTAGTGGCAAAATAAAAATATATTTGCCTTTTAGCATTGCACTTATCTGTTGAAAAGCCTTTTGTGTTGTGCAAAAGTAGAAAATAATTAGGGCTCAATTGCCGTTCAGAGGTGCAGTGATATCCTATATATGCCTGTTTGCCGTGTTTTAGTGGTGAAATAAAAAAATATTTGATCTAACATTTGGTTATTTGATCTAACACTATGTCAGACAGAGAAGTGCCAGGCCCTGCACAGGGGAGTGGCAGAGGCCTAAATGTTTCTGGTGCAGGCAGAGGTCACAGCAGAGTAAGTGGGCGTGGCAGCAGGGTTCTCAGCGAGAGGCCTGAGCTTCCGGTGTCATCTAGCGGTCGTGTCTTGACCAATTCATCCAAGTCATCCAATTCGTCCCAAGTGACATCAGACACCCCCAATGGGTTTCTATAACACGACACTTAGTTGCCATGGCCTGGGAGCAGTCCCTGTGCCCCCACCTGTCCTGAACCTTGCTCTCTCATTTTCAGTTCCCTCACCGCGAGAAGTATTATATGCCATAAGCTCGGCTCCACTTTTCAGCGAGGAAGAGCTCCTAGAGGGCAGTCAGCTACTGCCCAGCCAAGATCTGGAGGAGACATCTGCCGCTTCCTTCGCTAGGCTGGTGTTGTGAGCGGTCAGGCACCTGACCCAGAGACGGTTGAGGAGGACATCAGTGATGTGCAGACACCACTCGATGATGTAGCTTATCGCACTTTGAAGCCGGGTGACGAAGGGTCTTCATCAGTATTGAGAGAAGAGAGTGGCAGCTTGCCTGTGAGCCTGCGGATGAGCCAGCAATTTGCTAGCATGGCCGGGAGACAGCAGGGTGGCAACAGTGAGAAGTCAGGAGCCAAACATGCCTGGGGTAGACCACACGCTTTGCGGGAACCTATCTTCATGGGAAGTAGCGGTGCAGGGTTTCAAGGAGGCAGCGATGGTAGCAGTCAGTCAGTGCGTAGTGTTCAGAATAAAATCGCCTACTCGGCGGTGTGGCAGTTTTTTTTTAAGCCACCGTAGGAGATGAACATGGCCATATGTAGAATCTGTGGGCAGAAGGTGAAGCGTGGCCAGGGTGCCAATGTTGGCACCGCGGCTGTCACGGCTGAGGATGGGGGAAACCCTCAGCCGTGCGATGCCACGAGATGTCAGTCGCTGCTCGGCCAGGACCACAGAATTAGGGAGCAGGTCACCTCCTAACGCATCCCTAATCTGACCCTGACTCCTAGCTGCATGAGCCGACCTTGATGGTAGGAGGGCTCATGCTCAGGAACCTCGGATCCCTACTCACCCTCTGCCGATCCCTGAACTAGGAGCTGGGTAGACCACCTGTAACTCCTGGATGCGGAGAAACAGGAGTCTAAACTGGCCGAGCTGCAAGGGGATATAAACATAAACAGACTATGGATATGGCAGGAGAGTGAAAGACTTCCACCCCTACCTGCCACAGACACACTGACTGGATCCCTGGACACAAGTGCTGAAGTCCACACACAGACATAAAAGGACACAGCACACATAAACACACAGGAAGCCAGAACCATAGCTGCAATAATAACAGACACCACATAAACATAAACTTAACATCACATAACAACATTTGCTTATGACCACAAGGGTGGCCCACACTGGCAGATGGTAAATGCTCCTTTCCAAGTTGCTGGTGCTGCAGTCCCTACCTTTCCAAGTGGTGGACTCTGCACTTTCAAAGAACTGGTGGCTTGGGCTGAGCCGAGGTGTAGAGTCTCAAGCCGTCATTTCTTTGCCAAAAAGGCAGTACCAGCCCTGCACACACATGTAGAGCAGAAGGTGGGCCTTGAGCCTGTCCGTGCCTGCTAAAGTGCACGGCAATGCCGACATGTGGAGCTGTAACTACAGTCAGGGACACCACATAAACATAAACTTAACATCACATAACAACATTTGCTTATGACCACAAGGGTGGCCCACACTGGCAGATGGTAAATGACCAGGAGGATGCCTCCAGCAACCATGGCTGAAGTACCCCTCAGCATCTGGTCTCCAGAAAGGCTTTATAGCCTAAAGTAGCCACACCCACACTCAGACACACCCAGTGTTCACACAGAAAGAAGGAAGTTAACCCTTCCTACACCAGGCAAGGTAGTGAAGCTACTTAAAGGGAAAAGCACATAAACACACTCACCTGTTACCGCCGGCAACGGCATGCGTGGCAACCATGTCCTGAGGAACAGCCAGCAGGCCGAGACACTGCCACCACATGCACACCACACCAGACGTTACCGCGGACAACTACAAGTGAAGGGAGGTGTCACAGTGCACACACCCAAACTTCGTGCACACCAAACATATAAAACGGCACACCTACAAAGACAGGTTGCCAGGTGTAACCGCATGCAGATTGCAGCAAGCTGCCAAGCACAAACATGTTGCCAGCGGCAACCACATGTGAGGCAACAATCCAGCCGCCCTCACCATGTGATTTACAAAAACCAAACCGCAGGCAACTGCATGCGGATCAAGAGTCACGACCATAACCATGGTCGTGACAGCGGCCCTGCGTCAACATATGCAGCGTTGCCATAAAGTGGTCTGGGAGAACTGTGGCTCTGATTTGGTGGTCCAGCCTGCTGCAGCAACTGCTGCATCAGCCACTTGCACGCACCCGGTTTCAGGCAGTCAAGGCCCCACCACTTCAGCCAAAGGGAGCTGTCTGTCCTTCCCATCATCTGCTAATCATGATGCTCCTGCTCCTACTCCTCGTAACTCATTCCGTTAACAATCGATCATCGAAGCAATTGCCAAGTGACAATAGTATGCATGCACTCATCCAACAGCGCAGAAGCTGAACATGCTCCTTTCCAAGTTGCTGGTGCTGCAGTCCCTACCTTTCCAAGTGGTGGACTCTGCACTTTCAAAGAACTGATGGCTTGGGCTGAGCCGAGGTGTAGAGTCTCAAGCCGTCATTTCTTTGCCAAAAAGGCAGTACCAGCCCTGCACACACATGTAGAGCAGAAGGTGGGCCTTGAGCCTGTCCGTGCCTGCTAAAGTGCACGGCAATGCCGACATGTGGAGCTGTAACTACAGTCAGGGACAATACATGTCCGTTACGGCCCACTGTGTGAATGTGATTCCTGCACAGCCCCACCAGCAACTTGGCCAGGTGACGCCGCTTCTGCCTCCACGTTGCCACGCCTTTGGTCCTGCGACAATATCTGCCCCTGCCGCCTCATCCTCCACCGTGTCCTCAGCCTCCACTGCAGGGATAATTCACAGTGCCCATCCAGCATACCACATATGCAGGGCACGAAGGTGTCATGCTGTTCTGCACCTCGTTTGCCTATGCGAATGGAGTCACACAGGAGAGGAACTGCTCCATGTCCTTCAGCAAGAAATCGTCGGTGCTGCATCAAGGAGGGCTAAGCCATGATCCCTGCATGGCACACGTCTTTAATTTGGTTGTCAAGCGGTTCCACCCATCTACAAGACATCCTAAAAATGGCCAGGAAACTTTGCATGCACTTCAGCCACTTGTACACCGCAAAGCACACTTATCACAGTCGTTACCTCTGACTGTGACCTTCCGTCCTTGCTCGTTCGGCGCTCCTTGCTGAAGTTCCGTTTCTGTGTTTTGTGGTTCTGTATGGGTTAACTCCCCTGTGTTCCTATTAGGAGTTAATCCTCTGTCTGCTCCATGGGTGTGGTCTCTCTGCTGCACCCATGGAACCTGTATATAAGGCTGAGGTTTCCTCAGTTCTGTGTCAGCTCTCCTGGTGTGTGTTGTCTTGTCCTGTCCTGCTCCTGGTTTGTACTCTCTCTCCCATGCTGCTGACCCATGGGATCCGTGTCTGTCTGCCTGTGCTCTGTGGGTTTCTCTACTTATTCATTTACGTCCTTTCCTGTCCTCTTTCCTGTCTTTGTTATCTGTTATGTTTTAGGTTACTTTGTGGGTATTCATATGTCTGTGTTCAGCAAGCCTTTGCAGCAGAGTGGCATGCGCAAGGCCATGCAGTTTACTACTGGTGGAGCAAGTCCTTCTCTGCTCATTGCCACTCCTGCTCCCTTGCGAGAACTCCTGCTTGTATTATTAGTTGCCCTGTTTTGTATTTGCCTGTCTGTTATGTGTGCCTATGTGCCGTCGGTACCTTCTGGTACCTGTTGTCCATTTGTTCCTGCTGTCACTGTCTAGTTCACGCTCCAGAGTGGACCCTGGCAACTTCCTGCGGCAAAGTCTAACCCTACCATCTAGGGCGCTAGTGAATACTAGGAGTTGCTTAGTCACACCCCTCTGGAGTATTACTAGACAGTGGCGCAGTGGGGGTTTTCTCCCACTGTGCTGACGGTACATAGAGCTCTTGTTTTGTCTGTGCTGCCTTCCCTGTTTTGTTTGTGCAATAAACTCTTATGTGTCTGTACCTGATTTCCGTTTGTTTATTGCATGACAACGCGGTGGTCTCTCCTGGGACCTCCAACTCGTGACAACACCCTCCTCGAGCTGCAGCAGCAGAATGGCACCACCCAACATAGGCTGATATGCAACGTTTCCAACAGTTGGTATTCCCCCCTCCATATGTTGGACCGACTGTACGAACAGAGAAAGGCCATAAACGATTTCCTGATGATCCAAGCGAACAGGAGTACTCCCCTGTGTAACTTCGATGTCAGCCAGTGGCAGATCATGCGTGACACCTGCCGTTTGCTCAGGCCCTTTGAGGAGGCCACATTATTTGTCAGTCGCCAGGACGGGATGAACAATGTAATTCCACTGCTTCATGTCCTGGAACGGATGCTGCTAAATCTGGCTGGTCAGAGGACTGGAGATGTGGCGCCTAGATCTCAAGGCCACAAGAGCCCTGTGGGGGATGAACTTGAGGAGAAGGAGAAGAAGAATGAAGAGGACATTGAAGCACAAGCAATGTGTAGCAAAATAGTTTGTTTTGCTACACAGGTGACAGGAAAGGAGGAGCAGGAGGAGCAGGAGAAGCCAGAGGAGCTACAGTGCGATGAGAAAGAAGAGGCAGAGGACCCGGACACGCAGTGGAGATGGAGGCAGGGAGTCCCTCCGAGTCACTTGCGCAAAAGGCCCGCTGCATGCTCACTTGCTTGGGTAGTGACCGCCGAATTGTCACCATTCGGCAGAGGGATGACTCCTGGCTCTCCACCTTGTTGACGCTTTGCTACCGGTACAAAAATGGGGGCCTTTTTTACACCCACTGATAGGGAGGACAAACTAAACTACTACAGAGAATTCCTATGTAATCAGTTGGTTGCTTCCTATCTTCGCCATTGTCCATCCTCTCGCACGTCTGACCAGGGGAGCCCTCTGCACTCAAGTTCCACTGCCATGGCTGCTGGGGAGGGGTGGGGTGGCAGGAGCAGTATCAGCTCCATCAGCAGCAGCCTGAGGCTACAGTTGCTGATGAGCAGATTTCTTCACCTGCACAGTGAAGAAACTACTCACCAGCAGCTAGACGTAGAGAGGAACCAGAACCAGCAGGTGGTGGCATACTTGAAGTGCACCCTGCCAGCCGTCATTGAAGATCCACTCGACTACTGGGCAGCCAAACTGGATTTGTGGCCGTAACTGGCTGAGTTTGTCCTTGAAAAGCTGTCCTGCCCGTAGTGTGGCATCAGAGCAGGTGTTTAGTGCTGCGGGGCCCATGGATATCCCAGGAAGAACTCGCCTGTCCACCCAAAATGTGGAGACCTGACCTTTGTCAAGATGAATCAAGTGTGGATCAGCCAGGATTTCCACTCACCATTTTCTGATGCATCAGACTAGATCATCCATGGTGCCACACCAAGACTTTGACAAAAGAGACCGGATTCTTCTGGCTACCTGCCTCAGCTACTATTCTCATGCTGCCACCTGCCTGATGCCACACGCTCCTTCTTTTACCCACCATCTTCAGCGGGTACTGGCAAACATATGGAAATGTCCGCCGGCGCAAATTCTTAGCATTGTGAAGAACTTTGACCAATGACACATCCATCAGGTGGGACAGGACAACCAATTGAGATGTTTCAGCACATGGACACACCCCCTACCCTATAAATAAACCCGATCTGGCAGCCATTTTACATTCTGTTTTTTGCCAGTGTAGGGAGAGGTTGCTGTGTGGAGCAGGGACAGACTGTTAGGGACACTAAACGCTAGCTAATAGGGCCACAAAAGTCCTTTTAAGGACTGGTATAGGTGTGCTATCGATAGGTGTGACATACAGAGGGGTGTGATATACTTATAATATACTTTCTAACATATACAGTTGCAAGAAAAAGTATGTGAACCCTTTGGAATGATATGGATTTCTGCACAAATTGGTCATAAAATGTGATCTGATCTTCATCTAAGTCACAACAATAGACAATCATAGTCTGCTTAAACTAATGACACACAAATAATTAAATGTTACCATGTTTTTTTTGAACACACCATGTATACATTCACAGTGCAGGTGGAAAAAGTATGTGAACCTCTAGACTAATGACATCTCCAAGAGCTAATTGGAGTGAGGTGTCAGCCAACTGGAGTCTAATCAATGAGATGAGGTTGGAGGTGTTGGTTACAGCTGCCCTGCCCTATAAAAAACACACACCAGTTCTGGGTTTGCTTTTCACAAGAAGCATTGCCTGATGTGAATGATGCCTCGCACAAAAGAGCTCTCAGAAGACCTACGATTAAGAATTGTTGACTTGCATAAAGCTGGAAAGGGTTATAAAAGTATCTCCAAAAGCCTTGCTGTTCATCAGTCCACGGTAAGACAAATTGCTTATAAATGGAGAAAGTTCAGCACTGCTGCTACTCTCCCTAGGAGTGGCCATCCTGTCAAGATGACTGCAAGAGCACATTGCAGACTGCTCAATGAGGTGAAGAAGAATCCTAGAGTGTCAGCTAAAGACTTACAAAAGTCTCTGGCATATGCTAACATCCCTGTTAGCAAATCTACGATACGTAAAACACTAAACAAGAATGGATTCCATGGGAGGATACCACAGAGGAAGCCACTGCTGTCCAAAAAAAAACATTGCTGCACGTTTACAGTTTGCACAAGAGCACCTGGATGTTCCACAGCAGAACTGGCAAAATATTCTGTAGACAGATGAAACCAAAGTTGAGTTGTTTGGAAAAACACACAACACTATGTGTGGAGAAAAAGAGGCACAGCACACCAACATCAAAACCTCATCCCAACTGTGAAGTATGGTGGTGGGGGCATCATGGTTTGGGGCTGCTTTGCTACCTCAGGGCCTGGACAGATTGCTATCATCAAAGGAAAATTGAATTCCCAAGTTTATCAAGACATTTTAGAGGAGAACTTAGGGCCATCTGTCCACCAGCTGAAGCTCAAAAGAAGATAGATGTTGCAACAAGACAACGACCCAAAGCATAGAAGTAAATCAACAACAGAGTGGCTTAAACAGAAGAAAATACGCCTGCTGGAGTGGCCCAGTCAGAGTCCTGACCTCAACCCGATTGAGATGCTGTGGCATGACCTCAAGAAAGCGATTCACACCAGACATCCCAAGAATATTGCTGAACTGAAACAGTTCTGTAAAGAGGAATGGTCAAGAATTACTCCTGACCGTTGTGCACGTCTGATCTGCAACTACAGGAAACGCTTGGTTGAAGTTATTGTTGCCAAAGGAGGTTCAACCAGTTATTAAATCCAAGGGTTCACATACTTTTTCCACCTGCACTGTGAATGTTTACATGGTGTGTTCAATAAAAACATGGTAACATTTAATTATTTGTGTGTTATTAGTTTAAGCAGACTGTGATTGTCTATTGTTGTGACTTAGATGAAGATCAGATCACATTTTATGACCAATTTGTGCAGAAATCCATACCATTCCAAAGGGTTCACATACTTTTTCTTGCAACTGTAAAGTATATTATAGTGCAATTGTATTATGCAGCAAATGTGTGCTGTTCTGCTGAGATACCGCAGCTAGATAAAGGGACAAACGCTATTGGAATAAGTTATTGCAACTCGTGTGATATACCTGTGCCCCATAAAAAAAACTGATTGTGGGGTGCGATATACCTATAATATACCTTCTAACATAGAAAGTATATTATAATGCATTTGTATCGTGCAGCAGTTGTGTACGGTTCTGCTGAGATACCGCAGCTATATAGAGGGACAAACACTATTGGAATAACTAATTGCAACAGGTGTGATATACCTGTTGCCCCCCAAAAAACTGATAAAAGGGAGTAATATACCTGCTTCCACAAAATACTGATTGAGGGGTGTAATACACCGACTTCCACCAAATATCGATTGAGGGGTGTGATACACCGGCTTCCACCAAATATAGATTGAGGCCTGCGATACACCAGATTTAATTAAATATTGATTTAGGGGTTTTATTTACTGGCTTCCAGAAAATACTCATTATTGAGTTCTATATACCTGTTTCCACAAAATACTGATACAGTGTATTGATATAACGGCTTCCACCAAATATTGATTGAGGCCTACGATACACCAGCTTCCTCCAAATACCTGTTTCCACAAAATACTGATACAGGGTAGAGGTAGCAACGGCAGCCACCCATCAGTCTGACGACAGTACACAGATCAGCACAAAGTGGTTCCCGCTGTTGCTGCCTACTCCGAGATCTCTAATGTCAGTGATGGTGAAGGTGACGATGATGACGTGTCGATGGACGTCACGTGAGTGCCCACAAGAGAGGAAAAGGAGGGGAGTTCAGAGGGAGAGACGGAGCAGCAGAAAGGGAGGAGAAGGAGGAGAAACAGGCAGAACTCGCAGTGCAGAGGAGACAAAAAGCAGACATGCAAATGTATCTAGAGTGAGCCATACACCATGCACGGTCATATCTGGTGCTCCCTGGACGCCGGCGCATGGCTCAGCAGTGTGGGCTTTTTTTAACGTGTAAGCTACTGACAATAGTGTTGCCATCTGCAGCTTGTACTGTCAACGCATTATTCGTGGTAAGCCTAACACTCACCTAGGGACGACCACCTTAAGAAGGCACCTGGCCTCCCATCACCGAGCCCAGTGGGAGCAACGCAGTCAGAACCCACAAAGTCACACTCCTGGCACTCCATGTCCTGCCTTCTCCTCTCACCTCCTATTTGTCCTTCACTCCACCTTCCACCTTGCCGTCGTCGTGTTCATCTGGCAAAAGGCAGGCTTCTGTGGCCCAAATGTTCGAACGTAAAAACTTGATGACGCCGGATAACCCTCTTTCCCAATGGCTGACCACGGGCTTGTCGGAACTGCTAGACAGCCAACTACTGCCATATAAACTCGTGGACTCGTAGGCCTTTAGAAAATTTGTGGCCATTGGCACACCGCAATGGAAGGTCCCCGAAAGGAAATATTTCTCCCAGAAGGGCATCCTATATCTATATGGCCATGTTTAGCAGCAAGTGAATGTATCTCTGGCACACAGTGCCAAAATACATCTGACCACAGACACGTAGTCTAGCAAACACTGGCAGGGAAGGTACATAATTTACTGCCCACTGGGTGAACCTTCTGACAGCTGTCAAGCAAGCAACCCGTGGCACCCGTGTGGATTTGGTGTTACCGCCACAGATTGCATGCATGCCTGCCTCTTCTTCTCCTACTCCATCCTCTGTCTCCTCCTCGGCTGACTCCTCCTTTTCCACTGCTACCACCTCTTCCGCTGCACCCCCTCAGCTCCCCAGTACCTATTTGACGTGCCAGGTGAGACTTCGCCATGCTATGCTGCGGCTGTTGTGCCTGGAAGCCTAGAGCCACACCGGTCCTGCACTCCTTTCAGTTCTGCAGTCACAGGCCGATCAGTGGCTAACCCCGCTCAATTTGACAGTTGGTAAAGTGGTGTGCGACAATGATGCCAATCTGCTGAGCACACTGAAACAGGGCAAAATGACACACGTGCCGTGTATGGCACACGTCCTGAACTTAGTTGTGCAGCGATTTGTTGCCAAATTCCCCGGGGTCCAGGACGTTTTGCGTCAGTCCAGGAAAATCTCTGGCTATTTTAGAAGATCTTACACGGCCATGGCTCACCTTGCTGATATTCAACTGCGATACCACCTGCCCGTCAGACGTCTGATTTGTGACTGACCGACGCACTGGAACTCCACCTTGTATATGCTTGATAGGCTGCTCCAGCAGAAATGTGCAGTTAACGACTACCTGTATGAACTCTGCAGCAGGACAGGTTATGGGGAGCTTGCTTTTTTCACCGCGCCAGGGGCTGCTCATGCGCGATGTATGCAGACTTCTGCTGCCATTTGATGAGATCACCAAACTGGTCAGTCGCAGCCAGGGCGCCATCAGTGACACTGTACCTTACGCCTTCTTTCTGGAGCGTGCATTGTGTCGTGTCATTGATCAAGCCGTCGAAGAGGAGGAGCAGGAAAATGAGGAACTCAAAATGCTAAATGAATTCCCAGCGGGGGCTACTCCATCTGAGACAAGTCAGCAGGAGTCTGAACAGGAGTCAGAGGAGGATGGTGCCTGGGGGAATAAGGAGGAGGAGGAGCAAGAAGAGCAGGCTTTAAACTTTTCTGGAATCCCTGGTGTTGTCCGTGGATGGGGGGAGGAGACCGAGGACGACATTCTCCTGGGCGATGAGCAGGAGTCAGCCCGCTCCACCACTTCCAATTTAGTGCAAATGGGGGCCTTTACGCTCCAGTGTTTGAAGAGGAACCCCCGTATAAAAAGCAAAAAAGGGCAAGGACCAGTTCTGGGTGGCAACGCACTTAGAGCCCAAGTACAAACACAAAATGGCGGACATTAGTGATGAGCGAGCATGCTCGGCCGAATATCTGTTCGGCTCGAGCATCGCTATGCTCAGCACATGGTGGTACTCGACCAAGTACCGCATGTGCTCGAGCGCAATGCTCGAGTCTCCATCCTGCACGTTTCATGGGTTTTAAGCAGCCAATAAAGGTGCAGGTAAGTACTGCCCTCACTGTAATGCCAGTAGCCAAGTTGGCTGCTGGCATTACAGTCATTGGCTAGCCGGAACGCATCATCGGGTGCTATATATGTAATAATCTGAGCCTAATATAGTGTTGATAATCTGTGGTGTTCTGCAACTATTACTGTACTACATCAGAAAACAGTGCCTGTATTGCAAATTCCAATAATTTGGGCCAAATATAGTGTCCATAATCTGTGGTGTTCTGTAACCAATGCTGTACTACATCCGTAAACTGTGTCTGTATTGCAAATTCCAATAATCTGGGCCTAATATAGTGTCCACATTTAGCGAACAGTAAAACAATCTGCGCCACATCTAGTGACAAAACCATGAATATGAATAAGGCGAGCACTAAGGGACGGGGAAGTGGGTGTGATGCTGATGGTGCACGCAGAGGCTGTGGCCCTGTGCGCAATTAAACTGTGCCTGCTTCCAGTCGGTTAAGCACCACCTCTCTTCCACCAAGTCCAGTCTCTGTAGCCAAGAGTCTGGTTAACCGAATACTCTCTCTAATTATCCTTCCTCCCACCATGGAGAGGCTTGTCAAACGAGTGATCCCACACTCGGATATTCCGAGGAGCTCTTTCCAACGCCAGTATTAGATTAGGCCCTCGCGCCCAGCATACTTGAAGAGGGACCTGAGATATTGTGCCCTGATTCCCAACCTCTTGAGCTTTCACAGTCTCAAGAAGATGACGGTGGTGACCAGCAATCATTTGCTCACGAGGTGGATGATGATGAGAAACAGTTGTCAATCACTGAGGTTGTGGTTAGGTCAAGTCAGGAGGATGAGCAGAGTGAGGAAGTGGAAGAGGAGGTGGTGGACGATGAGGTCACTGACCAAACATAGGAAGGTGAAAAGCCAAGTGAGGACAGCAGTACAGAGGGGGAGGGATCTGCAGCACCGCAACAGGCTGGAAGAGGCAGTGGGCTTGCAAAAGGGAGAAGTCGGCCCACACCAAACAGGCTCTCAACCGTTACTCCGAAAAACCCCATGCGTAAATCTACCTAACCAAAGTATGGCGCTATTTTGAGGAAAGTGGTAGAGATGTAGCAGGGGTAACACACAGACTCTTAACTCGACTTTCTAAACTCATTGTGTTATCTTGAAACAAATGCCATTGAAAAGCAATTGCTTAACGCATTTAGTTGCATTTAGTTTAGATAACACGTCTCATAAAGCATGTGTGTTAACCGTGATACATCTGTAGTTTGCAACCTGTGCCATACCAAAATGAGCCAGGGCGTGAACACTAGCGACCTCCCCACCACCATCATGATCCGCCAACATAGCATCCAAGCACTCTAATAAGTGGGCCGAACGCCTGGGTCTACAATCTGGGTCTGCACATCACACCACTGCCTCCTCTTTCCCTATGTTATGCACTGCTGGTCAATTACCTGACAAAGGCGCAGGCCCCGATGCCCCTCGCCCTGCACTTGGACCTTCGCATGAACCATCAGCAAAAACATCCACTTCCCTGTCCCAGCGCAGCGTCCAAATGTCCATAACACAGTCATTTGAACGCAAGCGCAAATACCCACCCACAGGCCATAACACTAAATGTGCAACTTTCGAAATTACTGCCCCTTGAAATTTTGCCATTTAGGCTTGTAGACACTGTGGCTTTCCGCAGCCTGATGGCGGCTGTCCCTCAGTATGCAGTCCCCAGCCGCCACTATTTTTCACGGTGTGCCGTGCCCGCCTTACACCAGCATGTGTCCCAGAACATCACCCATGCACTTACTGGGAAGGTCCACTTTACCACATACACATGGACAAGTGCTGGTGGCCAGGGACGTTACATTTTCCTGACCGCACATTGGGTGTATGTTGTGAAGGCCGGGAGTGAGTCATACCCTGGGATGGCACAGGTGCAACCCACGCCTAGGATTGCGGGCCCTGAGTCCATCAGGGTCTCCGCCAGCAGATATGTTACTGGCTCCAACCCCCACTTCTCATCCTTCGCCGCCTCCTCCTCCACTTCCACCTCCAGAAGCAGTCAGCCATTAGTCGCTAGCTGGAGGCAGTGTAGCACTGCTGTGGGTAAGCGTCAACAGGCTGTGCTAAAGCTGATCTGCTTAGGGGACAAACAGCACACTGCCGCAGAGCTGTGGCAGGGTATAAGGGGCCAGACCGAGCTGTAGCTATCGCCACTCAACCTACAACCAGGCATGGTTGTGTCTGACAATGGCCGTAACTTGGTGGCGGCTTTGAAGCTCGGCAACCTGACACACATCCCATGCCTAGCCCACGTCCTTAACTTAGTTGGTCAGCGGTTTATCAAAACCTACCCCAATTTGCCAGAGCTACTAGTGAAGGCGTGCACCGTGTGTGCCCATTTCCACAAGTCATCCACAGCTTCAGCCGGTCTGTCAATGCTGCAGCAGCGTTTACGGCTTCCAGTTCACCGACTGTTGTGCGAAGTGAGCACGCGCTGGAACTCTACGTTCTACATGTTGGCCAGGATTTGTGAGCAGCAGAGGGTAGTTGTGGAATACCAGCTGCAACATGGTCGTCGCCATTTGAGTCAATTGCCACTATTCAAAAGCGAGGAGTGGGCATTGATGTCAGACTTCTGTGAGGTTTTAAAAAACTGATGAATCCACACAGATGGTTAGTGGCGATAACGCTATTATCAACGTAACCATCCTACTGCTGTGTCTACTCAAACGATTGCTGCTCACAATTAAGGACGACGCTCTGAATGTGTCAGAAGAGGAAATGGGGTAGGAAATTACACAGCCAGACCACCCACAGTTTGTCTTCTCAGTGCAAATTGGACCATGAAGAGGAGGAGCTGGAGACAGTTGCCTCTGTGACAGAGGGTAGTACCCATGGAACTTTAATTCCATCTGTTTAGCATGGATGGGAAGAAGAGGAGGAGGAGGATGAGGAGATGAAGAGTCATCCTGATGTCGACATCGATGTCTTGCCTGTTGGTACTCTGGCACACATGGTGGACTTCATGTTAGGCTGCCTTTCCCGTGACCCTCGCGTTATACGCATTTTAGATAACACAGATTACTATATGTTCACCCTTCTCAACCCCCGCTACAAAGAGAACTTCTCATCTCTCATTCCTGTGGTGGAGATGATGAGCAAAACGGTGCAATACCAGAAGGTACTTGTTGAGAGATTGCTTCAAAATTTTCCAACTGACAACGCGGCCGGCAGAGTTCGTACTTCCTTAGGCAACCGATGAAGGGAGACAAGGGGAACACACAGCAGTTCCAACAAAGGCAGGGCTACACTCTCCAAGGCATGGGACACTTTCATGACACCCCGCCAGCAACCTCACCCTGAAGCGCAGCCTAGTGGTACAAGGAGGGAAAAGTTTTGGAAGATAGTGAAGGAATACATAGCAGACCGTGTCAGTGTCCTAAATGATTCCTCAGTGCCTTACAACTACTGGGTGTCCAAGCTGGACACGTAGCACAAACTTGCGCTCTACGCCTTGGAGGTGCTAGCCTGCCCTGCCGCCAGAGTTTTGTCTGAGCGTGTATTTAGTGCTGCTGGTGGCATTATAACAGATAAGTGTATCTGCTTGTCCACTGGCAATGCCGACAGGTTGACTCAGCTCACCAGCAGGCCCTCGCCCCTAATGTTTTAGAGGGTCAGCTCAGCAGCAGGCCCTTGTATATAATGTTTTAGAGGGTCAGCTCACCAGCAGGACCTCGCCCCTAATGTTTTAGAGGGTCAGCTCAGCAGCAGGCCCTCGCATATAATGTTTTAGAGGGTCAGCTCACCAGCAGGCACTTGCATATAATGTTTTAGAGCGTCAGCTCACCAGCAGGCACTTGCATATAATGATTTAGAGCGTCAGCTCAACTGCAGGCTCTCACATATAATGTTTTCGAGCGTCAGCTCGCCAGAAGGCACTTGCATATGTTTTAGAGCGTCAGCTCATCAGCAGGCCCTCACCCCTAGTGTTTTAGAGGGTCAGCTCAACTGCAGGCCCTCGCATATAATGTTTTACAGGGTCAGCTCACCAGCAGGCCAGCACCTAAAATCTTTTACTGGGTCAGCTCACCTGCAGGCCCGCAACTCAAATCTTTTACAGGGTCAGCTCACCTGCAGGCCCACAACTCATGCTGCCTTGCTTTGAAGTAGTAGCCGTAGCCGTTTTTCAGGCTCCGTCTCCGAAATCGAACAATAATTCACCGTTACCAGTGGTCAATGTTAGGTGTATAAAAGAATATCGAAAGTTGATAGGGAAGATATCAAAATGGATCGTGGACGTCACAGGGACGTGCAATCAGGCAGAAGTTATTTAGATTCAACAAAGCGGCAGCAGAGCCTCTCCTGTATAACGTTTCCTTATCCAAAATATCGCAGTGACATTCCCTGTAATTTTTTATTACTCATTCCAATAACAGGGCACCTTAAGAGTCCTGTATTATTTATCGTCGCTACCTCCCCGAGTCGGGAGTGGGTAATTGCCACGCGCCTGCTGCCTTCTTTGGATGCTTCTGCTTTAATAACTTGACCCATGACCCACCCTCTCCGGGTGGTTCACAATTAGGAAAAAAAGGGGCAAGGTAACAACAGCTAATCAGATTTCAGCCATTGACCTCCCTTGGATGTGGTATTCCTTTCTAAAGCTCCCTCTCCGACATCAAACCCTGATTCCCCATTACCCGTGATTACCATGGTAGGCACAGAAAAGAACATTGAAAGTTGATAGGGAAGATATCAAAATAGATCGTGGACGTCATGGGGACATGTGATCCGGCAGAAGTTATCTAGAGTCAACAAAGCGGCAGCAGGGCCTCTCCTGTATAACGTTTCCTTATCCAAAATACCACAGTGACATGCCCTGTAATTTTTTATTACTCATTCCAATAACAGGGCATCATTAGAGTCCTGTATTGTTATTTATTGTCACTACCTCCCGAGTCGGGAGTGGGTAATTGCGCCTGCTGCCTTCTTTGAATTTTGTGCTTTAATAACTTGACCCACCCTCTCTGGGTGGTTCACAATTATGAAAAAAAAAAGTGGCAAGGCAACAACAGCCAATCAGATTTCAGCCATTGACCTTCCTTGCATGTGGTATCCCTTTTCTCAAGCTCCCTCTCTGGCATCGAACCCTGATTCCCCATTACCCGTGATCACCATGGTAGGCGCAGAAAAGAACATCGAAAGCTAATAGGGCAGACATCCAAATGGATCGTCGCTGTCGCAGGGAATTGCCCAGAGTTTAATAGAGTCACCAATGCGGCAGCAGGCACTCGCCCCTAAGGTTTTAGATAGTCAGATCAGCAGGCCCTTGCTCCAAATGTTTTTGAGGGTCACCAGCAGGCCATGAATCATAATTTTTCAAGGGTGTGTATGATCTCCTCCTTTTTGTGTAACAAAGGGTGTTTTGGAGTGCCGATTCCTTGTAATTTTTGGCAGCCCTTTCACTTTGTGCATAGGCTTTATGAGTGTAGGAGTCCCTCTACCTGAACAAATGTACCACAATGTGAATGAGGCCCTCCTTTATGTGATATACAGGCTGTTTCGGAGTGCCTCTTGCTTGTAATTGTTTGCCGCACTTGCACTTTATATACAATTGACTATACAGGAAAGAATGTTTCCTAACAACTTTTCCTGTAAAATAGATTTTTTAGGGGGGTTTTGTGCGTGTTCTTTTGTCAGTCTGTAAAAGTGGCGTACAACTCAGACAACATGGTTCCCAGCAGGGACTTGGGAGTCCAAGATGCATCCAGACATCGTCCCCATGGTTTTCCCGATCCATTTCAGTGGTGTTTCTGTCACTTTCTGACCTTTTTCAATGGACCAGGCACCCTCCCCTCTTCAGAGCAGGGGGTGCCTGATTGTCTCCTTTTGACTTCCATTATACTCGGGTTCTCGATCAGTAAAGTGGAAAGTCACTGGGAAGGTTCTCATCAAGGTCTGCAATGAGATTTGTGAACTGTCTGTGATTAAGCGCATGAGTGCGAATAAAATTTACAATTTCCATAACAGGCATCATGACGTGGTCTAAATTTAGCTTTTTAGACACCAGCTGCTCTTGATGAATGATGCAATGAAATGTCCAAAATTCTGCTTCCACAAAATACTTATTGAGGGGTGCAATATATCTGCTGTCACGCTGGACAGGATACAAGATACAACAGAAATCCACAAACAAGTGTCTAGGCCAGAAGCTGGGGATAAAGGTCACCTCCTTACAAATCCCTACCAGCTCTCCCTAGACTTCTGTGCCCACTTTCAGACCTTAGAGGTGGGAATAAACGTGCCCCCGTGCCTAAGGCTGAAGATTCCCTAAAATCCCAAAGATGGTGACAGGGGGAAAGAGACAGCTTGCTTCCTCAGACCTGGAGGAGGCAGGCGTCTCTCTAACAGCCTAGACAGAACACACACAAGAAAACAAAACCAACTTATCTTGTCACAGAGCAGATACAGCAAATCCTTCTTTCCTTCCTTCCTTCCACTGAGCAAGATAGAAGCTATAACCCGCACAGGACACTGAGAAGGGGCGTAATTTAAACTCATACAAACGACCCCACCCAGTGCACCTGAAGGGAGGCGGATACAGCTCAACTCCAAAACAAAAATCTACACATGTGCTGCTAACCTGGCAGACCTCCGCACATAACCTGAGCAGGGCATGACACATACTGATTGAGGGGTGCGATATACCTGCTTTTACTAAGTATTGATTGAGGGGTGCGATATACCTGCTTCTACAAAATACTGATTAAGGGGTTCTATATACCTGCTTCCACAAAATACTGATTGAGGTGTGCGATATACCTGCTTCCACCAAATATTGATTCAGGTGTTCTATATACCTGTTTCCACAAGATACTGATTGAGGCGTTGCGATATACCTGCTTCCACAAAATACTGATTAGGGGTTCTATAAACCTGCTTATACAAAATACAGATTGAGGGGTGCGATATATCTGCTTCCGCCAAATATTGATTCAGGTGTACTATATACCTCTTTACACAAAATACTGATTGAGGGTGTGATATGTCTGCTTCTACAAAATACTGATTAAGGTGTTCTATATACCTGTTTCCACAAAATACTGATTGAGGGATGCGATATACCTGCTTTCATAAAATACTGATTAAGGGGTTTGATATAACTACTTCCACAAAATGCAGATTGAGGGGTGCGATATACCTGCTTCCACAAAATATTGATTCAGGTGTTCTATATACCTGTTTCCACAAAATACTGATTGAGGGGTTTGATATACCTACTTCCACAGAATACTGATTGAAGGGTGCGATAAACCTGCTTCCACCAAATATTGATTAAGATGTTCTATATACCTGTTTCCACAAAATAATGATTGAGGGGTGCGATATACCTGCTTCTACAAAATACTGATTAAGGGGTTCTATATACATGCTTTAACAAAATACTGATTGAGGGGTGCGATATACCAGCTTCCACCAAATACTGATTGAGGCCTGCAATATACCTAGTGTTGATCACGAATAATCAAATTGCAAATTTTTATCGCGAATATAGGTACTTCGAAAATCCGCGAATATTTAGAATATATTGATATATTCGTAATTTTGAATATTCAAGATTTTTTACAGCGAATTTTCGTAATGCGAATCTTTCAATTCCAGAGTAAAAACATGATTCCTCCCTGCTTCTTGCTTGTGGGCCAATGACTCATTGGCCCACAAGCAAGGAGCAGGGAGGAATCATAACTTTAAATGGGAAAAATGATGAATATTCAAAAAAACTAATATATAGCACTATATCGAATATATTAGTTTTTTCAAAAAAATTTTATATTCTAAAACAAAAGTATATAGCAATATAGCTAATATTCGAAAAAAAACAAATATAGAGCAATTTAGCTAATATAGTGCTATAATCTTCTTAGTCTAATAGTTGTAATTTTTTTCTCATCTAAAGTCCAGATTGGAAAAAAAAATCTACTATTGGAAAAAAAGATTATAGCACTATATTAGCAAAATTTGTCTATATTCGTTTTTTTTTCGAATATTCGCTATATATTCTTGTTTTAGAATATTACGAATATTTGAAAAAACAAATATATTCGATATAGTGCTATGACTCATTGGCCCACAAGCAAGAAGCAGGGAGGAATCATGTTTTTGCTTGGCAATTTAAAAATTAGCGATAAAGATTTGCATTACGGAAATTTGCATATTACCTGATCATTACCTTGTTGATTTTTCTAATAAAAAAATCGTAGAATATAACGAATATTAGAATTCATGAATATTCGGAGAATATTCTACAAAATATTTGTGAAATATCGCAAATTCGAACATGACCCCTTCCGCTCATCACTAAATATGCCTGCCTTTACAAATACTGCTCTTCTCTAGGGACTTTTGTCACAGGGTAATTTTGAAAATGACAGGCAGAAGAAGAAGCAGGCCGTTCCACAAGGGTGGTAGGGGTCGGGCAGGTGCACCAGGCCGGAGGCTAAGTGGGAAGTTGGAGAAGGTGCGTGCGATTACGTCAAAGGACGCACCAGAGTTGGTTGAGTGGCTCACTCAGCCTTCCACTTCTGCACCCTCCTCATCCTCTGTATCTGCACCCTCCTCACTCTCTGCTTTGTGCACTTACAAAGACCCCACCATCACCACCACCATAACCCCTTCACTCGAGTCAGAGGAATTATTTTCCCATCCATTCCCAGACCTTACCGATGAGCAGCCATACTTGGCATCGGATGAGGAAGAGGAGGGAGCAACGGCTGCCACCCAGCGGTCTGACGACAGTACCCAGATCAGCCCAAGGAGGGTGCTCCCGCTGTTGCTGCCTACTCCGAGATCTCTAATATCAGTGATGGTGAAGGTGACGATGATGACGTGTCGATGGACGTCACGTGGGTGCCCAGAAGAGAGGAAGAGGAGGGGAGTTCAGAGGGAGAGACAGAGCAGCATATAGGGAGGAAAAGGAGGAGAAGAAGGCAAAACTCGCAGTGCACAGGAGGCAAAAAGCAGACTGCTAACGTATCTGGAGCGAGCCATCCATCGTGCTGTCGTCACATTTTGCGCTCCCAGGATGCGGCACATGGCTCTGCAGTGTGGGCTTTTTTTTAGCGTGTCAGCTGCTGACAATACAGTAGTGTTGCTATCTGCAGCTTGTGCTGTCAACGCATAATTCGTGGTAAGCCCAACACTCACCTAGGGACGACCACCTTAAGATGGCACCTGGCCTCCCATCACCGAGCCCATTGAGAGCAACGCTGTCAGAACCCACTAAGCCACACTCCCGGCGCTCCACATCCTGCCTCTTCTTCTCACTCCTCCCATTTGTCATCCACTCCACCTCCCACCGTGCCGTCGGCGCATTCATCTGGCAGAAGGCAGGCTTCCATGGCTCAAATGTTCGAGCGTAAAAAATTATGACTCCGTATAATCCTCTTGCCCAACGGCTGACTGTTGGCTTGTCTGAACTGCTATGCTAGCCCGCCAACTACTGCCATATAAACTGGTGGACTCGGAGGCCTTTAGAAAATTTGTGGCCATTGGCACACCGAAATTGAAGGTTCCCCAACAGGAAATATTTCTCCCAGAAGGGCATCCCAGAGATATATGGCCAATTTCAGTGGCAATTGAATGTATCTCTGGCACACAGTGTTGGTGCCAAGATACATCTGACCACAGACAAGTGGTCTAGCAAACACTGACAGGAAAGGTACATACATTTTACTGCCCACTGGGTGAACCTTCTGACGTCCTTCAAGCATGTAATGGATTTGGTGTTACCGCCATGGATTGCATGCAGGCCTGCCTCTTCATCTCTTCCTCCTACTCCATCCTCCGTCTCTTCCTCGGCTGACTCCTGCTTTTCCACTGCTACCGCCTTTTCCGCTGCACCCCCCACGCTCAGTCTGCAAGTCAATTCAGACCTGCAGTTTGCTGCGTTTCCAGGTTATTCGGGTCTCTGGTGACCCGATAACCCGGAATAGGATGGTGATCGGTGGTGTGATAATACACCACCGATCGCCATCCTGCGATCCTAAGAGGTGATGGTGACATCACCTCTCAGGATCGCTTCCGATTGGCAGCAGGGCGGGCGGGGGGTTTAACTTACTGCAGCTCTGCTCTCCTCCTCCTTTTTGTGTCCAGACGCGTGGAGAGAGAAGCAGAGCCCAGCACCCCCACTGAGCCACCATAGTGCCATCTGGCACTAAAAAGGTACAATAGGGACAGGTTAGGGAGAGCTTAGATAGGTAGGGATAGTCAGGGAAATTTTTTGGGGAAAAAAAAAGTTTTATATTTGCATCACCCTGATCGGGTGTCTGGGGTCTACAGCACACTCAGCTGTGTGACCCTAGACCCCTTCAGGGGTGCTGCAGCTTTACAGTACGGCCATGACACGTTTTGAGGCCATTTGGAAATGCCTGAATTATGCAGATAATGCAGCATTTCCCCCCAAGGTGATCCTGCCTATGACCGCCTGTACAAAATCAGGCCGTACACCGATCACTTCGGGGCCAAATTTTTGGAGGCCTATGTACCTGGAAGGGAGGTTGCTGTTGATGAGTCTCTCATTGCTTTCAAGGGGAGACTCATTTTCCGCTAGTATGTTCCCTCTAAGCGGGCGAGGTATGGAGTGAAGCTGTACAAACTTTGTGAGAGTACCTCAGGGTACACTTACAAGTTTCATGTGTACGAGGGGCAAAATTACCGTATTGAACCCCCAGAATGTCCCCCCACTCTGGGTGTTAGCGGGAAACTTGTGTGGGACCTTATGCACCCACTGCTAGATAAGGGTTACCATATGTACGTGGATAACTTTTATAGTAGTATACCCTTGTTCCAGTACCTCGCCGCCAGATTAGCGTCGACTTGTAGGACCGTGCGGAAAAATCAATGCAGCCTCCCTACCCACCCCCTCCAGATACCTATCCCCAGGGGTCAGACCCGTGCCCTTACCAGTGGAAACCTGTTGCTGGTCAGATATAAGGACAAGAGGGATCTCCTTGTACTGTCCACAATTCACGGTAACGGCATCACCCCTGTCCCTGTGCAAGGTACCACGGCAACAGTCCTCAAGCCCGATTGTATCGTCGACTACAATCGGTATATGGGAGGAGTTGATCTCTAATCAAGTTCTCAAGTCATATAATGCCATGCGCAAAACCTGGGCATGGTACAAAAAAGTTGCGGTCTACTTGGTACAGGTTGCCTTGTACAACTCTTTTGTGCTGTCCCGGAGCGCTGGCAACACAGGGAAATTCCTCAAGTTCTTTGAGGCAGTCCTCAAGGCCCTGATCTTTACTGACCGGGAAAGAGCAGGCCGGAGTACCTCGGGAACTGGAGGCACCCGGATCGTCCCTGGCCAACACTTTCCATGTGTGGTCCCCCATACTGGAAAGAAGGAACGGTCCCCAAAAAAGTGCAGAGTGTGTCACAGGAGGGGGATACAGAAGGACACCACCACTCAGTGTGACACGTGCCCCGATCATCTGGGCCTCTGCATTGACGGTTGCTTCATGCTTCAGGGAGTACCACACTTCCATGGAGTACAAAATTTATAATCCCCTTCCCCAATTTTCATTCTATTTAGCCAATGACAATCGCCCCAAAAAATAAAAATAAAAACTTTGGCTCTCATGACCTAACCCCCGTTTTTATGAAATTGTTTTGACTGTGTTCATCTGATGGGTTAGGTCATGAATTATTTTTATAGAGCAGATTCTTACGGACGCGGAAATACCTAATATGTCTACTTTTTAAAATTTATTTAGGTTTTACATTATAATATCCTTTTTTAAACAATATAAAACAATATAAAAAAAACATTTTAGTATCTACATAGTCTGAGAGTCAGTTTTTTTTTTTTTGTCGATTGTCTTAAGTAGGGGCTCATTTTTTGCGGGATGAGAGGACGGTTTCATTGGCACTATTTTGGGGTGCATATCATTTTTTGATCGCTTGCGATTACACTTTTTGTCACTTACATCACAAAAAGTGTAATAGCAAGCAATCAAAAAGTCGTATGCATCCCAAAATAGTGCCAATAAAACCTTCCTTTTATCCAGCAAGTGACCCCATCTAAGAAACTACACCCCTCAAGGTATTCAAAACTGATTTGACAAACTTTTTTAACCCTTTAGGTGTTCCACAAGAGTTATTGGCAAATGGAGATGGAATTTCTGAATTTCGATTTTTTGTAAACTTGCCTCACAAAAATGTAATATAGAGCAACCAAAAATCATATGTACCCTAAAAATAGTCCCAATTAAACTGCCACCTTATCCCGTAGTTTCCAAAATGGGGTCACTTTTTTGGAGTTTCTACTCTAGGGGTGCATCAGGGGGGCTTCAAATGGGACATGGTGTAAATAAACCAGTCCAGGAAAATCTGCCTTCCAGAAACCATTCAGTGTTTCTTTCCTTCTGCGCCCTGCCGTGTGCCCGTACAGCAGTTTACTAGCACATAAGGGGTGTTTCTATAAACTGGGCAATAAATATTTAGTTTTGTTTGTCTGTTTACCCTTTCTTTGTTACTGGAAAAAATGGATTAAAATGAAAAATTTGCCAAAAAGATTTAAATTCTGAAATTTCATCTCCATTTGCCAATAACTCTTGTGGAACACCTAAAGGGTTAACAAAGTTTGTAAAATCAGTTTTGAAAATGGTAAGGGGTGTAGTTTCCAAAATGGGGTCAGTTTTGTGGAGTTTCTACTCTAGGGATGCATTAGGGGGGCTTCAAATGGGACACAGTCTAAATAAACTAGTCCAGCAAAATCTGCCTTCCAGAAACCATATGGTGTTCCTTTCCTTCTGCGCACTGCCGTGTGCCCATACAGTAGTTTACGACCACATATGGGGTGTTTCTGTAAACTACAGAATCAGGGCAATAAATATTGAGTTTTTTTTTGGCTGTTAACCATTGCTTTGTTACTGGAAAAAATGAATTAAAATGAAAAATTTGCCCCAAAAATTTACATTTTGAAATTCCATCTCCATTTGCCAATATATTTTGTGGAACACCTAAAGGGTTAACAAAGTTTGCAAAATCAGTTTTGAATACCTTGAGGGGTGTAGTTTCCAAAATGGATGGTTTCTATTATGTAAGCCTCACAAAGTGACTTCAGACCTGAACTGGTCCTTAAAAAGTGGGTTTTGGAAAATTTTTGAAAAATTTCAAGATTTGCTTCTAAACTTCTAAGCCCTGTAACGTCCCCAAAAAATAAAATGTAATTCCCAAAATGATTCAAACATGAAGTAGACATATGGGGAATGTAAATTAATAACTATTTTTTGAGGTATTACTATGTATTATAGGAGTAGAGAAATTAAAACTTGGAAATTTGCTAATTTTTCCAAATTTTTGGTAGATTTGGTATTTTTCTATAAATAAAAATGATTTTTTTTTTATCCGTTTTACCAGTGTCATGAAGTACAACATGTGATGAAAAAACATTCTTAGAATTGCCTGGATAACTAAAAGCGTTTTAAAGTTATTTACACATAAAGTGACACTGGTCAGATTTGCAAAAAATTGCCTGGTTCTCAAGGTGACAATGAGCCCGGTCTATAAGGGGTTAAACTTTTTGGGGATCCCTGGTGTTGTCCGTGGCTGGGGGGTTGAGCATGCTTTAGTGTTTGAAGAGAGACCCCCGTATAAAAAGCACAAAGGGCAAGGACCAGTTCTGTGTGGCAACGTACTTAGACCCCCAATACAAACACAAAATGGCGGACATGTAACCAGCATCACAGAGGGCTGTCAGAATGCAGCATTTCCAGGCCTTGCTTTGAGAGATGCTGCATTGTGCTGTTGCGGGCACTGTCAGAGAAATTTCCACCCACAGCAAAACAGTGGTGGGTACCAATCCTACCGCACCTGCAAGAAGAGGGCGGTTTAAAGATGTGTTGGTCACTTCGCATATGAGATCATTCTTGCAGCCAACTCATCAAGAGACGTCCTCCGGATCCAGCCTTAGGGAACGCCTAGACCGACAGATGTCCGACTACATCGGGTTAACGGACAATGTGGATGCTCTGAGAAGAGAAGAACCCGTGGACTACTGGGTGTGCAGACTTGACCTGTGGCCAGAGCTGGCACAATTTGGCATGGAACTCTTGGCTTGCCCCTCATCGAGTGGCCTGTCCAAAAGGACGTTCAGCGCAGCAGGGCAGATTGTGACCGATAAGCACACTCACCTAGCTCACGACAGTAAGGACTACATCACATTTCTAAAAATAAGGCATGGATCTCTGAGGAATTCAACACCTGTGACCAGTGGCGTATCCAAGCTATGGCAGCCATGGCTAGTGCCATAGGCGCCAAGCGGGGGGGGGCGACAAGGGCCGATCCTACACGGGGTGCAGTGGGTGCCCGGGCCCCGCACCCCAGCGCTGCGGCCCTGGTGACAAGTGGGGGCGGCCGCGGCCGGCGGCAGGGCAGAGCAGGAGATGAGCGCCTCCATTGCGGAAGCGCTCATCTCCATAGTCATCTGTATTGCCGTCCTCAGGACGGCAATACAGATGCCTGTCTGTGCTGCGGCAGAGGAGGGAGAGGTGTGTCCCCTCCTGTTCCTCTGATAGGCTGCCGGCTTAGTGCTGGCAGCCTATCAGAGGCCGGTGATGGCGCGATGACGTCATCGCGTCGCCTGAGCCGTATAGCGAGGGACACACAGACGGAAGAGGTGGCCTGCATCGCATCGCATTGCTGGAGGTAAGTATAAGTGTATTATTTTTTTTTATTTTTTTATATAGGTACAATACTGGGCTGGCACATGATAAGGGGGGCTACTGGGCTGGCACATAAGGGGGGCTACTGGGCTGGCACATAAGGGGGGACTACTGGGCTGGGCTGGCACATGATAAGGGGGGCTACTGGGCTGGCACATGATAAGGGGGGACTACTGGGCTGGCACATGATAAGGGGGGACTACTGGGCTGGCACATGATAAGGGGGGACTACTGGGCTGGCACATGATAAGGGGGGCTACTGGCACATGATATGGGGGGCTACTGGCACATGATATGGGGCACTCTGGCTACTGACACATGATATGGGGGGGCTCTGGCTACTGACACATGATATGGGGGGGCTCTGGCTACTGGCACATGATGGTGGGGGGGGCTCTGGCTACTGGCACATGATATGGGGGGGGCTCTGGCTACTGGCACATGATATGGGGGGCTACTGGCACATGATAAGGGGGGCTACTGGCACATGATAAGGGGGGCTACTGGCACATGATAAGGGGGCTACTGGCACATGATAAGGGGGGCTACTGGCACATGATAAGGAGGGCTACTGGCACATAGGGGGGCTACTGGCACATAAGGGGGGCTACTGGCACATGATATGGGGGGGCTCTGGCTACTGGCATATGATATGGGGGGCTCTGGCTACTGGCACATGATGGTGGGGGGGCTCTTATTTCTGGCACATGATTGGGGGCACTCTGGCTACTGGCACATGATATGGGGGGCTCTGGCTACTGACACATGATGTGGGGGGGCTCTGGCTACTGACATGATATGGGGGGGCTCTGGCTACTGGCACATGATGGTGGGGGGGCTCTTATTACTGGCACATGATTGGGGGCATCTATGGGGGCACATCTTACTGCAGATTATTGGGGGGCACTATAGGGGCATCTACTGAGGCTAAAAAAGAAGATATTTTATATGGGGGCTCTGTATAGGGGCATTTTATACTGGGACACATTATGGTGGGTACTATGGGGAAGGGGGGGGCACTATGGGGGTCATCTACGGGGGCACTGAGAAGGGGTATTTTATATTGGCACATTATGGGAACATTAGCTCAACTGGGGGCATTACAAATGTTTTGCATATTATAAGGAGAATTATTACTACTGGGGGGGGCATTATGGTGGGCTTTATTACTCCCCCATGGTATGACCCCCTAGTAGCAGCACCAGCCTCTCCCTGCTCTGCTATCCCTCTGCCCTTTCTCCAAATCCTTATTATGAAATCTTTCTCATTAGGTTAAAGCACAACATCAGCTCCGCCGAGCCCCCGGCCAAAGTGTTGAAGTGGCGTCCGAGATCCCCAAGGGCCAAGTCAAGTAACTGTAAGTTTTTATGGGGGTTCTACAAAAGAGCTATCGTGTTTTTTTTTTTGTTAAGGTTATCTGAAAGATGGGTTTAAAATATTTTGACAGGGGCGCAGTTTCAGTGCTTGCCATAGGCGCCATTTTCACTAGATACGCCTCTGCCTGTGACGACAATGTGTAATTGAATTTCCTTATGCCAACCCACACATATCCGCCACGACCCAGAACAAAGAATGGTCCTTGTCTTATGTATATACAGCGGCATAAAAGGCATTTTCTGTCAGGTAAATGCCTAATTTTTGGGGCCTATACTGGCCTATAATGAAATTGTTATCCACTGACCGTCTAATATATCTCCAGCAACATAATCACTTGATCTTTTCTGTCAGGTGAATGCCTAATTTTTGGGGCCTATACTCCACTGGCCTACAGTAAAATTGTTATTCAGTGACCGCCTAATGTACCTCCAGCCACAAACAATTATAAATTTTCTGTCCAGTAAATGCCTAATGTTTGGGGCCTGTACTCCACTGGCCTGCAGTAAAATTGTAGTGCACTGACCGCCTAATATACCTCCAGCCACAAAATCACTTGTTCTTTTTTGTCCAATAAATGCCTAATGTTTGGGGCCTGTACTCCACTGGCCTGCAGTAGAGATGTAGCGAACATAAAATTTTCAGTTCTCAGACTCTTTCTGGCCACAATAGTGATGGAAAAGTTGTTTCAAGGGGACTAACACCTGGACTGTGGCATGCCGGAGGGGGGCCCATGGCAAAACTCCCATGGAAAATTACGTAGTTGACGCAGAGTCGGGTTTTAATCCGTAAATCACCTAACGTTCCTAAATTGTTTGGAATAACGTGCTTTAAAACATCCTGTGTGTGTATACGATCGGGTATGATGTTGTAGTGATGAGGTAGTGTAAGGGTTACGCCCGCTTCACAGTGACAGACCAAACTCCCCGTTTAACGCACCGCAAACAACTGCAAAGAGTTGTCAATAGTTGACACACTCATAACATAAATTTTATTCCTCTATGCGTCAATCTTGGTGTATTGATGACTGCTCGTGCGCACGTTCGGGAGATTGAAGGCGATGGCGGTTTTTCAAAGCCTATGGTCGTGCTGAGGTAGTTCAGTGACAGTTAAGTGACCCAGAAAACAATGATTCTGCAGTGTGGGACCATTGTTGGCCTAGTAGGCTTTAATGATCACCTTAGATGATCACAAAGAAAATTAATATTTTTTCTATGCAAAATTATCCAGCCGATCGCTTTTGGTCTGTTCACAATGAAGCAACGACCTTATCATCTGGGGTGTGCCAACATTGCCAACACACTCATAGAGGTGATCGCTTCATTGTGATAGGCAAGCCCCTTCACCACAACAAGGTAACGATCACGAAGGGGAATTGACACATGTATGTGCCTTTTTTTTTGTTTTGTTTTTGCAGCCACAGTACAGCACCAGAGGCCAGAAAAATTAGACATGTACACATGCCTGAAAAATTAGGTATTGTTGCAGCCGCTGCTGTAGCAGCAGCCGGAGAAATTTATGTTTTCCAGGCAGAAAGTGTACTAAAACATTGCGGCTTGAACCCTAGTTGGTGGCGGAGAAGTCACGCAAGTCATCCGGCATGCAGAGATTAAATACAGCAGCGTGGGGACCATTTTTAGCCCAAGGCATCTATCAGGCCTTTTTTAGTCAAATGCATCCCCCACTGTCAGTCCCTTCGGGATCCATGCCTCATTCATCTTAATAAAGGTGAGGTAATCTAGACTTTTTTCACCTAGACGACTTCTCTTCTCAGTGACAATACCTCCTGCTGCGCTGAAGGTCCTTTCTGACAGGACACTTGAAGCGGGGCAGGCCAGAAGTTCTATCGCAAATTGGGATAGCTCAGGCCACAGGTCAAGCCTGCACACCCAGTAGTCAAGGGGTTCATCGCTCCTCAGAGTGTCGATATCTGCAGTTAAGGCGAGGTAGTCTGCTACCTGTCGGTCGAGTCGTTCTCTGAGGGTGGACCCCGAAGGGCTGTGGCGATGCGTAGAACTTAAAAAGCTCTGCATGTCCTCCATCAACAACACGATGTTAAAGCGTCCTGTCCTTGCCGGCGTGGTCGTGGTAGGAGGAGGATTACTTTCACCTCTTCCCCTGTTAGATTCCCGTTGTGCTGTGACATCCCCCTTATACGCTGTGTAAAGCATACTTTTTAACTTGTTTTGGATCTGCTGCATCCTTTCCGACTTCCGGTAATTTGATAACATTTCAGCCACTTTTTGCTTATACCGGGGGTCTAGTAGCGTGGCCACCCAGTACAGGTCTTTCTCCTTCAGCCTTTTTATACGAGGGTCCCTCAACAGGCACGACAGCATGAAAGACCCCATTTGCACAAGGTTGGATGCCGAGCTACTCATGTCCCGTTCCTCGTCCTCACTGATCTCATTGAAGGTCTGTTCTTCTCTCCAGCCACGTACAACACCACGGGTCCCAGATAGGTGACAACGAGTACCCTGGGATGCCTGCTGTGGTTGGTCTTCCTCTTCCTCAAAGCCACATTTCTCCTCTGACTCCTCTTCCTCAGACTCCTCTTCTAGCATTACCGCAGGTCCAGCAAGCAATGATAAGGCTGTTTCTGGTGGTGATGGTGACCACAACTCTTCCTCTTCCTCTTCACGCTCATCTACGGCCTGATCCAGCACTCTTCGTAGGGCACGCTCCAGGAAGAAAACAAATGGGATGAGGTCGCTGATGGTGCCTTTAGTGCGACTGACTAGGTTTGTCACCTCCTCAAAAGGACGCATAACCTTACAGGCATTGCCCATGAGCGTCCAGTAACGTGGCAAAAAAATACCCAGCTCTGCAGAGGCTGTTCTAGCACCCCGGTCATACAAATACTCATTGACGGCTTTTTTGTTGTTGGAGCAGGTGGTCGAACATTAGGAGTTTTGAATTCCCACGTGTCGGGCTGTCACAAACAAAGTTGTTTTGCCGCTGAATATCGGAAAAGTGCGCCATGGGCGTGTAGGAATGCCTGAAATGGCCACACACCTTCCTGGCCTGCTTGAGGACGTCCTGTAAGCCTGGGTACTTATATACAAAGCTTTGTACGATCAGATTCAACACATGTGCCATGCACGGCACATGTGTCAACTTGCCCAAATTCAATGCCGCCAACAAATTGCTTCCATTGTCACACACCACTTTGCCGATCTCCAGTTGGTGCGGGGTCAGCCACTGATTCACCTGTGCGTTCAGGGTGGACAGGAGTGCTGGTCCGGTGTGACTCTCTGCTTTCAGGCAAGTCAACCCCAAGACACTGTCGTATCCGGGATGTGGAATAGCCCCTGGGGAGCTGGGAGGGTGCAGTTGATGTGGAGCAATACGCAGCAGCAGAAGAGGACTCAGCCGAGGGGGTTAGCGAAGAGGATGGAGTAGGAGGAGTAGAGGAGGTGGCAGCAGGCCTGCCTGCAAGTCGTGGCGGTGTCACCAACTCAGCTGCAGAGCCACGCATTCCATGCTTGGCAGCCGTCAGCAGGTTTACCCAATGTGCAGTGTACGTGATATACCTGCTCTGACCGTGCTTTGCAGACCAGGTATCAGTGGTCAGATGAACCCTTGCCCCAACACTGTGTGCCAGACATGCCATGACTTCCTTCTCCACAATAGAGTACAGGTTGGGGATTGCCTTTTGTGAAATTTTGTTTCGTCCGGGTACCTTCCACTGTGGTGTCCTAATAGCTACAAATTTTTTGAAGGCCTCAGACTCCACCAGCTTGTATGGTAAAAGCTGGCGGGCTAAAAGTTCCGACAAGCCAGCTGTCAGACGCCGGGCAAGAGGGTGACTTTGTGACATTGGCTTCTTACGCTCAAACATTTCCTTGACAGACATCTGACTGTGGGCAGATGAGCAGGAACTGCTGAAGGTGAGAGGCGGAGTGGCGGGTGGTTGAGAGGAGGACAGCAGTGGTTGACGTGGCTGAAGATGCTGGACTAGGAGGAGGATGGTGGCTTTGAGTTTGTGTGCTGCTTGTATTCATGTGTTGATCCCATAGGCGTTTGTGATGTGAGATTATGTGCCTTCGCAAAGTAAATGTACCTAGGTGGGTGTTGGACTTCCCACGACTCAGTTTCTTTTGGCACAGGTTGCAAATGGCATCGCTGTTATCAGAGGCAGACACACAAAAAAAATGCCACACTGCTGAGCTTTGCAATGACGGCATGCTGGTGGTGGCAACAGCATGCGTTGATTGGCGTGCTGTCTGGCTGACCCCATGTGCCAATACATGCTGTCTGACTGTGCCAATAGCTCCTTGCAACGACCTCCCCCTGCTTCCAACTCGTCTCCTCCTCCTCTCTGTCACCCCATCTGAACTTTCCACCTGTTATTCTTCTCTTCGATCAGGCACCCACGTGACATCCACAGATACATAGTCATCATCAACCATTTCACTTGTATCTGACAACTCAGCAAAGGAAGCAGCAGCGGGTACAACATCATCATCATCACACCGTACGTCCATGTGTGTAATGCTGCCTGACTGAGACATATCCCTGTTATCTACATCCTCTGGCAATAATAGTTGCGCATCACTCATCTCTTTCAACTGATGTGTAAATAAATCCTCTGACAGATCAAGTGAAGCGGCTGTGGTGCTATTGTTGGTGGTGGCGGCGGGCGGGCGAGTGGTAACTTAAGAGGTGCCTGAAGCTGAACTGGAGGATGATGGTACGTCAAGGTTCCGAGCGGAAGCTGTAGAAGATTGGGTGTCCTGTGTAAGCCATTCAACTATGTCCTCAGAATTTTCCGAGTTCAGGGTACGTGGCCTCTGAACACTGGGCATTATTCTAGGGCCAAAGGAAATCACAGCACCACGACCACGAGGGCCCCTGCGGGGTGGCCTGCCTCTGCCTGTCATTTTTTTTAAGATTAGTTGTACTATGCGTGCAAGGTACTGTGCCACCCTATATGAGTGGTGGGCAGTGGGATCAGTACAGTCAGTGGGCCTGACACACACTGGCAGGCAACTGCAATTATATTACAGAGGAAAAATGTCATGTATTTTTTATCTGCAAGGTAATGTGCCACCCTATATGAGTGGTGGGCAGTGGGCACAGTACAGTCTGTGGGCCTGACACACACTGGCAGGCAACTGCAATTATATTACAGAGGAACAATTAAATGACTTTTTTATCTGCAAGATACTGTGCCTCCCTATATGAGTGGTGGGCAGTGGGCACATTACAGTCTGTGGGCCTGACACTCACTGGCAGGCAACTGCAATTATATTACAGAGGAAAAATTAAATGATTTTTTTATCTGCAAGGTACTGTGCCACCCTATATGAGTGGTGGGCAGTGGGCACAGTACAGTCTGTTGGCCTGACACTCACTGGCAGGCAACTGCAATTATATTACAGAGGAAAAATTAAATGACTTTTTTATCTGCAAGGTACTGTGCCACCTTATATGAGTGGTGGGCACACAGTACAGTCTGCGGGCCTGTGCCCTCTCACACACTGGCAGGCAACTGCAATATATATATATATATATAGAAAAAATAAATAAAAGCAGACTGATGTACCAGCCCTAAAAAGGGCTTTTTGGGGTGCTGTCAGGACACTGTCCTTACAGCAGATGAGTCTTTGAGGACTGGAGTGGACACAGAACACTGGCCTAGCTAACGATTTCCCTATTAATTCAGCAGCAGCAGCACTCTCCCTGCTCTAACTAACACTGCAGCTTCAGAATGAATCTAAGATGGATGCCGTCCTTGCTTTTTTTTTAAGGAGATGGGAGGGTCTGGGAGGGAGGGTATGCTGATTGGCTGGAATGTGTCTGCTGACTGTGAGGTACAGGGTCAAAGTTTGCTCAATGATTACATATAGGGGGTGGACCGAACATCGCATATGTTCGCCCGCTGCGGCGAACGCAAACAAGCGATGATCGCCGGAAACTGCTCGCCGGCGAATAGTTCGGGACATCTCTAGCCTGCAGTAAAATTGTTATCCACTGACCGTCTAATATACCTCCAGCCACATAATCACTTGTTCTTTTATGTCCAGTAAATGCATAATTTTTGGGGCCTGTACTCTACTGGCCTACAGTAAAATTGTTATCCATTGACTGCCTAATATACCTCCAGCCACATAATCACTTGCTCTTTTCTGTCTGGTGAATGCCTAATGTTTGGGGCCTGTACTGGCCTACAGTAAAAATGTTATCCACTGACCGTCTAATATAACTCCAGCCAGATAATCACTTGTTCTTTTCTGTCAGTTGAATGCATAATTTTTGGGGCCTGTACGAAGCCAGGAAGAAGTATAACAGCGACTTAAAAAGATTAAAATAGACAAATCGCCAGGACCGGATGGCATACACCCCCATATCCTAAGGGAATTAAGTAATGTCTTAGCCAGACCCTTATTTCTGATATTTGCGGACTCTATACTGACAGGGAATGTCCCACAGGATTGGCGCATAGCAAATGTGGCGCCAATATTCAAAAAGGGTCCAAAAACAGAGCCTGGAAACTATAGGCCGGTAAGTTTAACATCTGTTGTGGGTAAACAGTTTGAAGGTTTTCTAAGAGATGCTATCTTAGAGCATCTCAACGGAAATAAGCAAATAACGCCATATCAGCATGGCTTTATGATGGATCGGTCATGCCAAACTAATTTAATCAGTTTCTATGAGGAGGTAAGTTCTAGACTTGACAGCGGCGAATCAATGGATGTCGTATATCTGGACTTCTCCAAAGCATTTGACACTGTACCACATAAAAGGTTAGTATATAAAATGAGAATGCTCGGAC
Source organism: Bufo bufo (assembly GCF_905171765.1). Classification (NCBI taxonomy): domain Eukaryota; kingdom Metazoa; phylum Chordata; class Amphibia; order Anura; family Bufonidae; genus Bufo; species Bufo bufo. The sequence goes on from NC_053390.1 coordinate 569,917,006, forward strand.
TGGGAGAAAACGTCTGTATGTGGGTAACTGGCTCAGTGATAGAAAACAGAGGGTGGTTATTAACTGTACACACTCAGATTGGGTCACTGTCACTAGTGGGGTACCTCAGGGGTCAGTATTGGGCCCTATTCTCTTCAATATATTTATTATAGATCTTGTAGAAGGCTTGCATAGTAAAATATAAATTTTCGCAGATGACACTAAACTGTGTAAAGTAATTAACACTGAAGAGGACAGTATACTACTACAGAGGGATCTGGATAGATTGGACGCTTGGGCAGATAAGTGGCAGATGAGGTTTAACACTGACAAATGTAAGGTTATGCACTTGGGAAGGAATAATGCAAGTCACCCATACATACTAAATGGTAAAACACTCTGTAACATTGACATGGAAAAGGATCTAGGAATTTTAATAAATAGCAAACTAAGCTGTAAAAACCAGCGTCAGGAAGCTGCTGCCAAGGCCAATAAGATAATGGGTTGCATCAAAAGGGGCATAGATGCCTGTGATAAGAACATAGTCCTACCACTTTACAAATCGCTAGTCAGACCACACATGGAGTACTGTGTACAGTTCTGGGCTCCTGTGAACAAGGCAGACATAGCAGAGCTGGAGAGGGTCCAGAGGAGGGCAACTAAAGTAATAACTGGAATGGGTCAACTACAGTACCCTGAAAGATTATGAAAATTAGGGTTATTCACTTTAGAAAAAAGACGACTGAGGGGAGATCTAATTAATATGTATAAATATATCAGGGGTCAATACAGAGATCTATCCCATCATCTATTTATCCCCAGGATTGTGACTGTGACGAGGGGACATCCTCTGCGTCTGGAGGAAAGAAGGTTTGTACACAAACATAGAAGAGGATTCTTTACGGTAAGAGCAGTGAGACTATGGAACTCTCTGCCTGAGGAGGTGGTGATGGTGAGTACAATAAAGGAATTCAAGAGGGGCCTGGATGTATTTCTGGAGTGTAATAATATTACAGGCTATACAGTAGCTACTAGAGAGGGGTCGTCGATCCAGGGAGTTATTCTGATTGCCTGATTGGAGTCGGGAAGGAATTTTTTATTCCCCTAAAGTGGGGAAAATTGGCTTCTACCTCACAGTTTTTTTTTTTGCCATCCTTTGGATCAACTTGCAGGATGACAGGCCGAACTGGATGGACAAATGTCTTTTTTCGGCCTTATGTACTATGTTACTATGTTACTGGCCTACTGTAAAATTGTTATCAACTGACAGTCTAATATAACTCTAGCCAGATAATCACTTGTTCTTTTCTGTCAGGTTAATGCCTAATTTTTGAGGCCTATACTCTACTGGCCTATAGTAAAATTGTTATTCAGTGACTGCCTAATGTACCTCCAGCCACATAATTACTTGTTCTTTTCTGTCAGATGAATGCCTAATTTTTGGGCCCTGTACTCCACTGGCCTACAGTAAAAATTCTTAATCAGTTACCGCAATAATGTACCTCCAGCCACAAAATCATTTGTTCTTTTCTGTCAAGTGAAGGCCTAATTTTTGAGGCCTGTAATAGCCTACAGTAAAATTGTTACCAACTTACCGTCTAATATACCTCCAGCCACATAATCACTTGTTCTTTTATGTCCAGTGAATACCTAATATTTGGGGCCTCTACTCCACTGGCCTGCAGTAAAATTGTTATCCACTGATGTATTGTTATTCAGTAAATGTCAAATGTACCTCCAGCTACATAATCACTTGTTTTTTTCTGTCCGGTGAATACCTAATGGTTGTGGCCTCTACTACACTGGCCTGCAGTAAAATTGTTAACCACTGACCGTCTAATATACCTCCAGCCACATAATCACTTGTTCTTTTCTCTCTGGTGAATGCCTAATGTTTGGAGCCTGTACTAGCCTACAGTAAAATTGTTATCCACTGACCATCTAATATACCTCCAGCCACATAATCACTTGTTCTTTTCTGTCCAGTGAATACCTTATGTTTGGGACCTGTACTCCACTGGCCTGCAGTAAAATTGTTATTCAGTAAACGTCTAATGCACCTCCAGCCACATAATCATTTATTATTTTCTGTCCGGTGAATGCCTGTTTGGGGCCTGTACTCCACTTGCCTACAGTAAAATTGTTATCCACTGACCGCCTAATACACCTCTAGCCACATAATCACTTGTTCTTTCCTGTCCGGTGAATGTCTAATGTTTGGGGCCTGTACTACACTGGTCTGCAGTAAAAAATGTATCCACTGACCGCCTAATATACCTCCAGCCACATAATCACTTGTTCTTTTCTGTCCGGTGAATGCCTAATGTTTGGAGCTTATTCTCCACTGGCCTGCAGTAAAATTGTTATTCCATGACCGCCTAATGTACCTTAAGCTACATAATCACTTGTTCTTTTCTGTCAGGTGAATGCCTAATTTTTGGGGCCTATGCTCCACTGGCCTACAGTAAAATTGTTATTTAGTGACCACCTAATGTACCTTCAGCTACATAATCACTTGTTCTTTTCTGTCCAGTGGATGCCTAATAGAGTTGAGAGGACACCTGGAAGTTTAAGTTTGACGGGTTCAGCCGAACTTCACAAAAAGTTAGAGTTCGGGACCCGAACTTGACCCCGAACCCGATCCCCATTGAAGTCAATGGGGACCTGAACTTTGGAGCACTAAAATGGCTCTAATAAAGTCATGGAAAGGGCTACAGGGCTGCAAAAGGCAGCAACATGTGTTTAAGAGGATGCCAAGTGCTCTGCAAACAAATGTGGATAGGGAAATGACTTAAAATAACATAAAATACGTAAAATAATATATATAATCTTGATCTAGGAGGAGGAGGTCCATATGGAGTAGGAGGTTGAGGAGGAGGTAGATGTGGCAGGTTAGGTGGAAGCGGCGAAGGAGGAGGAGGAAGTAGACAACACAGTTTTTTGTCTTTTATTTTATATATATATTTTGTTTAAATTTGTGTATATCCTAAAACATTGGGAAATATAAAAAATAAATCAAAGAGAAAGTGCGCTGGAGTACAACAATGGCTGGGTGAGGCCGGTATACATGTCTATTCTGCACAAGGTACGGACAAGTCCTGTGGGATCCCTGCCTGGTTCATTTTAATGAACGTGAGCTTGTCCACATTGGCTGTGGACAGGCGGCTGCGCTTGTCTGTGATAACCCCCTCCTGCCATGCTAAACAAACGTTCAGACAATACACTGGCTGCAGGGCAGGCCAGCACCTCCAAGGCGTAAAGGGAAAGCTCAGGCCATGTGCCCAATTTGGAGACCCAGAAGTTGAAGGGGGCAGAACCATCAGTCAGTACGTATAGGCGTGTGCACACATAGTGCTCCACCATGTTGCTGAAATGCTGCCTCCTGCTAAGACGTTCCATATCAGCTGGTGGTGCTGGTTGTTGTGGCGTGCTGACAAAACTTTTCCACATTTCGGCCATGCTAACCCTGCCTTCTGAGGTGCTGGCGTTGCCCCAGTTGCGGTGGCGACCTCTTCCTCCTCCTCAGCCTTCGCCTTGTGCTTCCACTGAGCCCCCGCTGTCAGGTGGGAACAGACGAATTTTTGAAATTTAGGTCCCTGTCACCTATGCAGAGCAGTGGTTTGTATACGGCAAAAATGTTAAAATGTCACCCAAGAAAGTAACAGACGATTTTTAGAAATTTAGGTCCCTGTCACCTATGCAGAGCAGGGGTTTATTCACGGCAAAACTCGGTTCATGTCACCCACCAATGGAACAGACGATTTTACAAAATTTAGGTCCCTGTCACCTATGCAGAGCAGGGGTTTGTATACGACAAAAATGGTAAAATGTCACCCGAGAATGTAACAGACAATTTTTTGAAATTAAGGTCCCTGTCACCTATGCAGAGTAGGGGTTTATTCACGGCAAAAATGGTGAAATGTCACCCAAGAATGTAACAGATGCTTTTGCACCCTGCTCCCTCTTTTCCTGTGCTGGTGGCTCTGTGCGACCACCGTCTCTTCCTCAGAACTACACAGGTCACTCGCATGACCTTGATTCCATGTGGTGTTGAGGACCTCATCATCCTCCACATCATCTTCCACTCAGTCTTAACCCCTGCCCTCTTTGGCGGTCTGCACAGTGCATAAAGCCACAATAGTTGGCACCTGTGTTTCGTCATCATCAGAGACATGCTGCGGTGGTCCTCCCATGTACTCACTCTGAAACATAAGTGGTTGGGCATTGGTGCACTCAATCTCTTCCACTTCTGGGGCAGGGCTATGTGGATGGCCCTGGGAAACCCTTCTAGCAGAGTCATCAAAAAGCATAAGAGACTGCTGCATGACTTGGGGCTCAGACTGCTTGGCTGATTTGCAAGGGGGTGAGGTGAAAGACTGATGGCCATGGGTTGCTGCACTGAACAACTCTGATCTTTCAGCAGGGGACTGGGTGGAAGAAAATGTGAAGGAACTGGAGGCACTGTCAGCCACCCAATCTACTATCGCCTGTACTTGTTCTGGCCTCACCATTCGTAGAGCGGCATTTGGGGCCTACCAAATAACTCTGAAGGTTCTGTCACCTACTCGCACCTGAGGAAGGTGTTTCACTTGATCGTGTAGCTGGCACAGATCGACCACGTCCTCTCCCTGCAACAGGAGCTCCACCAACACCAGCAGCACCACGACCAGGGCCACATCCCTTATTTTACGCTCTCCTCATTCTTTGCGTTCAACCACCAAACTAACAGGTGGTTTATGTCTGGCGAAAATGTAACTGACAATAGTCAACAATTAGGTTCACTGACAGTAAGGCTGTGCCGATGTCATAAAGAGAAAAAAATGTCTTGAGGTCAAACAACAGTGTGACAGGCGAATTTAATACAATTACTTCACGGTCACAAAAAATATTAATTTGTCAACCAACAATGTACAGTAACAGCAGTATTGACTGGTTTTATTGGACTGTCAGAAATGCAGCGCAGGCTGCAAATGTACTATCTAGCACAAAAAGTGAGTTTTTTTTCAAAAAGCGATGTAACAACAGTATTTAACAGTTTTATTGGACTATCAGAAATGCAGTGCAGGCCGAAAATGTACTATCTAGCACAAAAAGTGAGTTTTATTCAAACAACAAAGTAACACCAGTATTTAACGGTTTTATTGGACTGTCAGAAATGCAGCGCAGGCTGCAAATGTACTATCTAGCACAAAAAGTGATTTTTTTTTTTAACCAACAATGTAACAGCAGTATTTAACGGTTTTAGTGGACTGTCAGAAATGCAGCGCAGGCCGAAAATGTATTATCTAGCACAAAAAGTGAGTTTTTTTCAACCGACAATGTAACAACATTATTTAACGGTTTTAGTGGACTGTCAGATATGCAGTGCCGGTGTCAGAAAGAGAAGAAAATCGCTTTAGGTCACACAAATATGTGACAGACTAATGTAATTGAATTATTTTCACTGGCAGGTAAGCACTGCAGGCCACAGGGGTACTTGACCGCCAAAAAAAGGGAATTTGTCCCCCTGGAATCTAACAGATGGATTTAATGAATAGATTTTCCCTCTCAGATATTCAGCACAGGGGTACTGGGGACGGATTACCTATATTATTTTCCCTTTCACTGGCACATAAGCAGTGCAGGTGTCCTTAAAAAATGCCTTGATGTCACCCACTGAGCTAACAGAACAGGATTAAAGTAATGTCCGTGGCACACATGCAGTTGCAAGTGCACTGCACTTGCAAAAATGGTCGCCGACGCCCACCTAACAAACAGACTGATTAAAGCTTATTTCTCTGTGGCACTGGGCTCAGGGGTACAAAAATGTAGCATAACACCCACAAAAATAATCGCTGTAGTTTACAGATTTAACACCAAGAACGCCAGATTTGTTTCCTAATCTCTCCTTCACAGCTGCAGCATCCTCTCCCTACACTAGTAAGAGCTGATGTGACGTGCAGCGCTATGTGACTCCAGTTTATATAGAGGCTGGGTCACATGCTGCACTGAACAATCACAGCCATGCCATTAGTAGGCATGGCTGTGATGGCTTCTAACGGTACACTAGTTAAACGCTTGTTGATTGGCTGCCCTGCAGTCTTTCAAAAAGCGCCATAAAATCGCTGAACTAGAACCTGACCTTTTACGAAAATGTTCGGGTTCGGGTCCAGGTACAAAAAACCCTAAAGTTCGGTACGAACCCGAACTTTACAGTTCGGGTTCGCTCAACCCAAATGCCTAATATTCGGGGCCTATTCTCCACTGGCCTGCAGTACAATTGCTATCCACTGACCGCTTAATATACCTCCAGCCGCATAATCACTTGTTCTTTTCTGTCAGGTGAATGCATAATTTTTGGGGCCTGTACTCCACTGGCCTACAGTAAAATTGTTATTCAGTGACCGCCTAATGTACCTCCAGCCACATAATCACTTGTTCTTTCTGTCAGGTGAATGCATAATTTTTGGGGCCTGTACTCCACTGGCCTACAGTAAAATTGTTATTCAGTGACCGCCTAATGTACCTCCAGCCGCATAATCACTTGTTCTTTTCTGTCAGGTGAATGCATAATTTTTGGGGCCTGTACTCCACTGGCCTACAGTAAAATTGTTATTCAGTGACCGCCTAATGTACCTCCAGCCGCATAATCACTTGTTCTTTTCTGTCCAGTAAATGCATAATTTTTGGGGCCTGTACTCCACTGGCCTACAGTAAAATTGTTATTCAGTGACTGCTTAATGTACCTCCAGCCACATAATCACTTGTTATTTTCTGTCAGGTGAATGCATAATTTTTGGGGCCTGTGCTCCACTGGCCTACAGTAAAATTGTTATCCAGTGACCGTCTAATATACCTACAGCCACATAATCACTTATTATTTTCTATCAGTTGAATGCTTAGTTTTTGGGGCCTGTACTCCACTGGCCTACAGTAAAATTGTTATTCAGTGACCGCCTAATGTACCTCCAGCCACATAATCACTTTCTGTAAGGTGAATGCCTAATTTTTGGCACCTGTACTCCCGTGGCCTAAAATAAAACTTTTCTAGCAGGGCACATTTTTGAGAGTTTCCTGTTAAGATGCATACAAATGGCCCCTGATTGAAATACATATTTTTTGTGGAAATTTTTGCCATTGATGCCCCTTTGGTATGTCACTGCCCATGTTGTGGGGCTATTTGTGCACTTCTAGTAAGTATTTGGTGGCTGAAAATATGACCTGTAGTTTTTTTTTAGGTTCGCCTGCCATTAAAGTGAATAGGGCAAGCCACGACAGCGTGGTTTGCAAACATTTCGTCCATCACTAGAGACCAATAACGATTTAAAATGTCCCTTACCTGATTCCCTTGTGGAGAAGAGAAGTACGGTCCCTTTGATGTGCGAATTCCCACGCTTGTTTCAGGCAGTAATCAGGATATCCTCTCTGTTTGAATCTATTAAACAGTTTTGTCGCCTCATCCTCAAATTCTTCAGGTGTGGAGCAATTGCGTCTTACTCTTAAGAATTGACCTTTAGGGATACCCCTCCTTAGTGGTTTGGGATGATGACTCTCCCACCTCAATAAACTGTTTGTTGCAGTCTGTTTTTGATAAAGTGTGGTCTTCAGTTGTTGGTCTGAACCCTTACTGATTTTTTAATCAAGGAAAGTATCGATACATTGTTTATTTCAGAAGTGAACCGTAACCCGATGTGGTTTATATTAAGGACTCCCATGAATTGTTCGAATTCTGACATAGTCCCTGTCCAAAATAACAAAATGTCATCAATATAACATACCCAAAGGGGAATGAATTGGGTCCAGGTAGATATGTTGTCTGTAAACACAACTGTATCCTCCCACCAGCCCAGGAGCAAGTTTGCATAGGTGGGCGCACATGGGCTCGCCATTGCAGTGCCCCAGAGCTGGTGGTAGAATTTCCCTTCAAAGAGGAAGTAATTGTGCATCAGAAGATACTCTAGGAGACGTAATACAAAAATATTATGTCCCCTTAATTCACTATGGAGTCAAGGTAATTTTTGACCGCATGCTAATCTTAGGATGTGTATAATGCTTTGATGTCAATTGATGCTAAGAAGGTATTAGCCTCAATGTTAATACCATCCATGTTGTAAATAACTGGTGGCTCACCCAAGCAATACCGTGTGTAGGTGCTCAGGTTTAGCTGACTCACCCAATCAGAGGAAGTAGGATATAAATGTAAATGTAATAAAACCTGCACTCTTTCACTTGGTTAACCACACAGAGAGCAATATGAGTATATAAAATATATATTTATTTAAACCTCGATGATAAAAATATATTGGGAGGAATGTTCCTTAAGTAGAGATATCACTCAAGGGAGGAGGGGGGAGGGAGTGAATATTATCCTTCCATGCTTGGACTAAAAAATATATATAATGGATACATAAAAAGTTGAAAAAAAGGTTGCATAAATGGTAAAACGTTCCAGGTAAAAAAAATTTAATTAATTAAAAATTGTAAAAAATTCATATAAAGGTGCGTATATTGGTTTCACACTTTTGGTGGGAGGGAGATTCCTTGTATTTGTAGTCCTGCTTCAGTGGTGTCGATTTCCTCAGTGATAGCCTATAATCCAGCGTGGAATAGTTAATGTAGGTAGTCACAAGTATGGAGATGTGCAAATGTATAGTTGGTGATCAACACCCCCATATATCCCTATACATTGATCTCCCAAAAGGTGATTCAAAGATAGATGTGGTTCTCTGATCTCTAAATTAAGGATCCTTTAATAGATCCAGATGATTTCCCTGATTGCAAAGTTGTTAATATAGCTACTAGAGAGGGGTCGTTGATCCAGGGAGTTATTCTGATTGCCTGATTGGAGTCGGGAAGGAATTTTTTATTCCCCTAAAGTGGGAAAAATTGGCTTCTACCTCACAGGTTTTTTTTTTTGCCTTCCTCTGGATCAACTTGCAGGATAACAGGCCGAACTGGAAGGACAAATGTCTTTTTTCGGCCTTATGTACTATGTTACTATGTTACAACTACCGAAAAATGAGGAGTACAATTTATGGCAAGATAGACTCTGTAAAAGTCTATACAGAGTAGAATGAGAAATTATGGATAGAAAAATCTAAAAACTAAAACACGCACACGAGAACACTTATACAAAAAAAACATATACACAACCACAAAACCAATCACAGGAAAAGATTGCACAAACAAAATCACAGTGAACAAGAAACATCACAATCAAAATCAAGTATCCCAATCACTAATAGATTTGAGACACTGTCAAATGAACATTTTTTAGACAAGACGCCACCACACCACAGATCACGAATAAAGAAGACAACACAAAATTCCCCCACCAGAACACGACGTCCCCCTTCCCGATTGCACACCAATACAATTTAAGGAACAGACAGTACAATCACAATTCAGGACCACAGAGAAAGGCCTTATTACAACTCTCCACAAACACGATATCCACCCCAACATGTGAATCACCACGACACACAAGATTACCCACAGAGACAATACACACAAGAGGAAAGAGAAAGACACGGAGAGGACAGCGGAAAAAGAAAACACCCCAACAGGCACTAGAATCAAAAAATTATCAAGATGCTATAATAAACCTCAGCACAAAAACCCTGACAAAATCTCAAATTAAACTCTTAAACATGGGATTGAAATTTGCCCCAACTATAAAAATGGACAAATTCCATACATTCATCGGGATAGAAAAATTAATCAGAAAACTGTTTAAAAAAATATTTTATGAAAAACCCAATTGAACAAAATACAAATAAAGAAGAAGTGTATAAACATACAAACTTAAAACCAAAATCCATGAAGTTCCCCAGACAAGAAATAAGTCAGGAAATAGCCACATTCAGGAAATGTGTAGAATCAGACATAAGACGCCTAAAAGATAAGAAAAATAGGAACAATCTATCTAACCAGGAAATTCAAGCTATAAAACAATTGCAAACACAGAAGGATATTGTTATCCGCTCGGCAGACGAGGGAGGAGCAATTGTAGTTCTAGACAAAGAGAATTATGAAAGAGAATCCATTAGGTCGGCCAATAATTTCAGGAATCAGATCTTTAACATCAAACCTGTCACAACATATTGATAGATTACTCCAACCAATCGTCAAAAAAAAAAAAACATATATAAAAGACAGCACACAGGTGATCAAGATAATAGAAGAATTAGAATATAATCCCAATTGAATTATAGGCACCCTAGATGTGCAGTCGTTATATACTATCATAGATCACAAACACGGAATTAAATTGTATGATTTCCCTAGTCTATGACGTAAAGTCATGATTTTATGACCCTTCTCGATGATCCCTCGGGTCCTCAATCAGGTTCGCTATCAACTGGCCGATCTGGTCCTCATCGTTCCCTTTTGGAGTTCCCAGTCGTGGTTCCCTCAACTCTTGGAATTACTGATACTTCCGCCCTTATTTCTTCCGTCGTCCCTGTATCTCCTCCTGGGCCCAGGGGGTCTTCAGCATCCACTCCTCATGGACGGCTCCCTGCGACTTCTGCAGAATCTCGGGTGTCCCAGAGACGGCGGTGAGTTTTCGGAGGCGACTAGAAGACTTCTGGAAGACTCATGGGCTCCCGGCATGAGACGAGCCTATAGAGCAGCCTGGAGATCTTGGGCTAGCTAGGGCTGAGGAAAGGCCGAAAGGTAGGCAGGTGAAGCGCCAAACATCGTTTTTCCACGAGAAACAAAGAAGATCTCTGGAGGACTCTGCAACCGGGACGGTGAGGTACGTGTCCTTGAGGTTGAGTTTTACCATCCAGTCTCCCCGGAGTAGGAGGTCTCTGAGTAGATGGATGCCCTCCATCTTGAAATGCCGATATCGGACAAACCTGTTCAGTGGACGTAGGTTGATGACAGGTCGCAACTGGCCGCTCTTCTTGCGGACCAGGAAGATGTTGCTGAGCACATCCTTGCTGTAGAGGTCTGACAGTTCTCTGTCCATGCAGGTTCGCGCAGCCACTGACAGGATCTGAGGATGAGGGGGAGGAAAGTGGTGTGGAAGACCCACCAACTCTATGTGGAACCCGAGGACAAGATCCAACTGTCCGTGGTAATTCTGGACCAAGCATGAAAATAATGCCGGAGACTGCCCCCTACACAACCCTGGGAAAAAGGGGGAAGAGTGACATTTACCAAATGGTCGGCGTGAGCCCGAGTATCCTCTGTAGCCTCTGCGGCTCAGAGTCCCGCGGGAAGGGAAGAAGTTGGCCGGTTGTCTTGAGTCCTGGTAGGAGGACCTCTGTCCAAACGAATGGTGGGCGTAGGAGTCTCGACCCGAGGCGCGGGTCTGGAACGTGGAGCTGCCGGACAGACGGCCCCTAGAGCTGCCGGCCCTGGTCCAGGACCATAAAGGTACCTACAAATCGGCCTAGATCCTTGATAAAGGAGTCGCCGAACAAAAGCCCTTGGGCGTCACGCCCTGCTTCAGTGAGCGCTAGGTTGGCTAGCTTGGGCTTAATTTTGTATAGAATGGATTTACGTCGCTCTATTGAGAGTGACATGTTCACGTTCCCGGCAATGCAAATTGCGCGTTGGACCCAACCCCGGAGTTCTTCCGGGTCCACTAGTTCATTGGCTGCTCTAGCGGTCTCTGCCAACTCAAATATTTTGGCTAATGGACCAAAAACGTCCAGGAGTTTATTATGGCATGCCTTGAGGGCTGACTCTAGTCCCCTGCGCGCATCCTTGCTGAGAGGGCAGCTAGCCTGTGCCTCAAAATATTGGGCCACATAGTCCATCGGGATCAACTCCGCAGACCTGGGGTGGTGTAGGGCGTCAGGGTCGAAAAGCGGCTCACCCGAAGGGTCGGTTAAAGAGACCGCTGGGGTAGGTGTGGGCACGGAACCGACAGAATTTGGGTTTGGAAATGCGAAGGCGATCCAGGAAGGGTCTCTTCCGGTGCCTCAAGGTCCTCGAACCCGGCCTCCTCATCAGAGCCGATATCAGAATCGGTCTCAACCATAGTCTGTGCTCTGGCACACTTCCAATTCCTCGCCTTTTCTGCCTGCCGGGATAAGGCTCGTTTGCGCGAATTCAGCGCATTCTCATGGGTGGCAAGTGACACACTAATCACATTGTTTCTGGAGGCGTGAGGGGCCGTAGGTGGGAGTGAGGCTGGTTCCCTGGGAGAGAGAGCCCTAAGGGCTTCAGAAATAGATTGGGAGAGGGTCTGGAACATGGATCCCATAGGCGCAAATATGGCTTCAGAGACGGATCGCTGCAAGGCGTCTGCACGGGACATTTGAGCAGAGGGGGTAACAGAAACCTCCAGGGGAGGATGAGGTGGGAGAGCCTCTGCATCAGTCATCAGCCAGGGGGCTGTGGGGCCTATGCAGCTGAGACATAGTTGACTGCCAGGCCTGGGGGCTGGAGCAGGAACACTGCACACTCGGCAGTGCAGACAGTAATGACAGGAGCTACCGCTATATAGGAGCGCTAAAGCAGGGGATGTACTGACCAGGAGTAATGACAGGAACTACTGAGGACAAGGAAGAGGGTAAACTAGGGAGAGTTTACCAGTAACCCTGACCGGAGCACGCCAGAGGAGCCGCTGTCTGCCGTTAGGAGAGAGGTTCAGAGCGGATGCGGAAGGGGCGTGTCCGGGAAAGAGTGAAATAACAGTACAGGGGAAGAAGAGAGCCCGGGAAGAAGCCGGGAACATGGCCGTCCGAAATCGCGTTGGCGGCCGGAATCTCACGACATCTTGGCTGCGATGCAAGGCATATGGGGAAGAAAGCCCAACAGAGGTGAGCAGGGGAGCGCAGACCGAAGGGGAAAAAGAGAGGAACGGAAGGGCTAGAGGGGACAAGCAGAGCAGGGGAAGAGGCTGGCTGTAGAGGGAGGGCACAGAAAAACGAAGGAGTAATATCTATAAATCACAGACCTATAAGTCTAATCTGCAGAGGAGAGGGAGATAGATATATGTATATCAAACTGGGGAAAATGAATAAAAGGGGGGGGAGAGAAAATCACAATATATATATATGTAAACGATTACTAGACACCATAAAATAAGCTCTACTTATCTGTGGCAGCAGCAAAGAAAGAGGAGGTTATCCTGGCCCATGGACACTATATAGGGGCTCAGGAGGGGAGGGCCTGTTGCTATGGTGATATGTTAATTTCAGTATGTTTTTCTTTGCTGCTGTGGTTTGTCAGTACAGAGAGATTATGCAATAGGAGCCTCCGTGTCTTTAAATAAAATAAATGATTAAACAACTAGAGAAAAGTAACAAATTCCAAACGGAACAAATTGAATATATAGCGAAAGGCGTAGAACTGATATTAGAACATAACTATTTTGCCCTTGACTCAGAGTATTATCTGCAAATTAGAGGCACAGCCATGGGTACCAGGTTCGCCCCCAGTTATTGCGAACCTATTCATGTCACAATGGGAGGATGAACATATACAACACCGGCTGGGGACGGACCTGGCACTATGGAAACAATATATTGACGACTTTATCTTTATCTGGCAAAAGGAAGAATGTGAACTACAAAGGTTTTTAGAAGAAATAAATGAGAATGAGATTAATTTACATTTTTCAGCCCATACAAGTAAAACTGAGATAGAATTCCTAGACCTGAACATCAAGGTAGAAAATGACAGTCTGACCTGCTGTACTTTCCAGAAACCAATAGCAAGGAATAGTTTCATCTTATATTCCAGTTGCCACCTACCTAGGTGGCTGGAAAACATTCCAGAAAGCCAATTTAGACGGTAAAAAAGCAACTGCACTAACGAGCACAAATTCGAACAGGAAGCAAAATTATTAAAAGATCAATTCATTGAAAAAGAATACCCTGAAACCAAAATAGAAACTTCCTTGGCAAAAGTACGGAAGTTAAATAGAAAATTCTTCTTTAATGAAAAAACAACACAAACGGATAAAATCCCAAATATCATATTACCCTTCAACGCACAATACAAGACAATTGAAAAGATCATTAAAACACATTGGCATCACATTCAAAAAGATAAAGTAATAGGCTCTTCTATCTCTATGAAACCACACATTGTATACACAAGAGCCCCCAATCTAGGCTTGAAAGTTGCCCCATCTATCAAAACATGTAATAAAAAATTAAAATTTTCATTAAATACATGGCAGAAACTAAAGGGATTCTACAGATGCAACCAATGTTGCAACTGTAAATTAACCTTTTTTAAGAAGAAAACAGAAAAAATATACTCAATAACCAATTCCGTAGAATACGAAATAAAAGAATTTGACCTGCAGCAGCACAAATGTCCCTGCAAAAAACAGTATATTGGCAGAACAAAAAGAAGTATAAAAAATGAATATCAGAACATATAAGTAATATCAAAAAAGGTTATGAAAAACATTTACTTTCCAAACACTTCAAAATATGCCATAATCAAGATCCCACAGGTCTAACCTTCGCAGCTCTAGAGAAAATAGAAACAGATTGGAGAGGAGGAAACCATATAGCAAAAATGTCACATATTGAATACAAGTTCATATTCGAGTTTAACAAACTCATACCAGATGGCTTAAATGCCGATTTTGAACTTTACGGTTTCCTTTAAGGACAATGGAGCAGCTGCCTCAGTTCGACTGGGAGTAGGCATCCGGCTGTTTTACCAGCATCCCGACTCCCACTCGATACGAGGCCGCAGCCCCACTACCACCCATATACATCTTCCGGAATTTGTACCAAAAGAGACCGCTATATTCAGTACACTATAACAGATAAACTATATCGGGGATACATGGTGATTACATCTATCCCTGTTCCTGATTAGAAAAAAAAAATAGAAAGACTTTACAAAGGAAGATTCAAGTATTATTGAAACATACAGTTTCATATACATTTCTATTATGAAGCATATATACATATGAATATTTAGAGACACGATATACGATAGATAAAAAGAATTCCCTTCGAACATTAGGGGAATAATAAATAAAAGATTTCCTCTAAAAAAGGCTCTGGTATAGAAACTCTGACAGAAAAAAATGTAAAAAAAATTTAGGAGTACTAGTTGCAAACTATACACAAAAAACGCATCAACAATACACTGCGTGCAGAATTATTAGGCAAATGAGTATTTTGACCACATCATCCTCTTTATGCATGTTGTCTTACTCCAAGCTGTATAGGCTCGAAAGCCTACTACCAATTAAGCATATTAGGTGATGTGCATCTCTGTAATGAGAAGGGGTGTGGTCTAATGACATCAACACCCTATATCAGGTGTGCATAATTATTAGGCAACTTCCTTTCCTTTGGCAAAATGGGTCAAAAGAAGGACTTGACAGGCTCAGAAAAGTCAAAAATAGTGAGATATCTTGCAGAGGGATGCAGCACTCTTAAAATTGCAAAGCTTCTGAAGCGTGATCATCGAACAATCAAGCGTTTCATTCAAAATAGTCAACAGGGTCGCAAGAAGCGTGTGGAAAAACCAAGGCGCAAAATAACTGCCCATGAACTGAGAAAAGTCAAGCGTGCAGCTGCCAAGATGCCACTTGCCACCAGTTTGGCCATATTTCAGAGCTGCAACATCACTGGAGTGCCCAAAAGCACAAGGTGTGCAATACTCAGAGACATGGCCAAGGTAAGAAAGGCTGAAAGACGACCACCACTGAACAAGACACACAAGCTGAAACGTCAAGACTGGGCCAAGAAATATCTCAAGACTGATTTTTCTAAGGTTTTATGGACTGATGAAATGAGAGTGATTCTTGATGGGCCAGATGGATGGGCCCGTGGCTGGATTGGTAAAGGGCAGAGAGCTCCAGTCCGACTCAGACGCCAGCAAGGTGGAGGTGGAGTACTGGTTTGGGCTGGTATCATCAAAGATGAGCTTGTGGGGCCTTTTCGGGTTGAGGATGGAGTCAAGTTCAACTCCCAGTCCTACTGCCAGTTTCTGGAAGACACCTTCTTCAAGCAGTGGTACAGGAAGAAGTCTGCATCCTTCAAGAAAAACATGATTTTTATGCAGGACAATGCTCCATCACACGCGTCCAAGTACTCCACAGCGTGGCTGGCAAGAAAGGGTATAAAAGAAGAAAATCTAATGACATGGCCTCCTTGTTCACCTGATCTGAACCCCATTGAGAACCTGTGGTCCATCATCAAATGTGAGATTTACAAGGAGGGAAAACAGTACACCTCTCTGAACAGTGTCTGGGAGGCTGTGGTTGCTGCTGCACGCAATGTTGATGGTGAACAGATCAAAACACTGACAGAATCCATGGATGGCAGGCTTTTGAGTGTCCTTGCAAAGAAAGGTGGCTATATTGGTCACTGATTTGTTTTTGTTTTGTTTTTGAATGTCAGAAATGTATATTTGTGAATGTTGAGATGTTATATTGGTTTCACTGGTAAAAATAAATAATTGAAATGGGTATATATTTGTTTTTTGTTAAGTTGCCTAATAATTATGCACAGTAATAGTCACCTGCACACACAGATATCCCCCTAAAATAGCTAAAACTAAAAACAAACTAAAAACTACTTCCAAAAATATTAAGCTTTGATATTAATGAGTTTTTTGGGTTCATTGAGAACATGGTTGTTGTTCAATAATAAAATTAATCCTCAAAAATACAACTTGCCTAATAATTCTGCACTCCCTGTATAAAAAACGCATCATTACCGCATAAGTGATTTAACTAGAAATAAATGTTCAAAACAAAAATGCTTTGAATTAAACTCCATAATATTGACCACCTGTCACTATAGCGATATTATAAAAGTAACATAACCACATATAATGATTTCCCATTATTATTAAGCTTGTGATATTGAACCAAATTAAAAGTAAAAGAAAAGAAGAGAAAAAATCAACACCATTTATCCTACCACATCTACAGTATAATATCCAATCCATGAAATACAGAACACATCCAGGAATACAGATGAGCAACTTATACATAGAAAACATACTAGTGATACCGCATAAGCGATATAATTGTGGAACTTGTACGAACTTACCACTATCTTTACTCCAAAGACGACAACATCGATTTCAATCAGAAAGAGAGAGAAAAATCGAAAAAAGAAAAAAAAATAGGCGAAAGAGAAAAAGAAAAAGTAACAACACAGGATTCACCAGATCCACAACATAATCCAGCCCAGACCTTTAACGACAATTAGACACAGGGTATATAATCCAGCCCATTGACAGATAGCGGGTAACCACTGATGAAGGAGGCAGTTGAGACCCCCGAAACGCGTATGGTGATAGAAAAACAGACGAACCCGCAACAAAAGTATTAGCTGGACACAACTTTTGAATATTCTGGAAAGCGCTTTCATTCCTAAAAACCTTCCCCAAAGACCGTGAATACATCGAACTGACCCGAAACAAGTGGGACACCAGTGACGTCATACACACGTGGGATGCCGAAGGAGAAAATCCTGGAAGGCGCATCGGCAGCTGTAATAAGCAAAATCAACGGAGAAAGTACTTTCAGTCAGAGTGTGAGCCTAACAGTGTGTGGGTCGCCACACCAGGCATAACAACTGACTGATACATTAATCTTATGCACTTTTATGTACTCTACTATAGTATTTACAATGACTGGTATATAAAATAAGGAGATAACCCAAATATATTAACAACTTTGCAATTAAGGAAATAATCTGGATCCATTAACGGATCCCTAATTTAGAGATCAGAGAACGACATCTATCTTTGAATCACCTTTTGCGAGATCAATGTATAGGGATATATGGGGGTGTTGATCACCGACTGATCATTCTGCCAACTATACATTTGCACATCTCCTTTCCTGCGACTACCTACATTAACTATTCCACGCCGGATTATAGGCTATCATTGAGGAAATTTTTACCACTGACGCAGGACTACAAATATGAGGAATCTCCTTCCCCACCAAACGGGTGAACCTAATATACACACCTTATATGAATTTTTTTACATTTTTTATTATTTTTTCTTTTTCAACCTGGAACTTTTTACCATTTATGCAATCTTTTTTTCAACTTTTTATGTATCCATTATATATATTTTTTAGTCCAAGCATGGAGGGATAATACTCACTCCCTCCCCCCTATTCCCTTGAGCGATATCTCTACTTAAGGGACATTCCTCCTAATATATTTTTATGATCGAGGTTTAAATAAATATATATTTTATATACTCATATTGCTCTCTGTGTGGTTAACCAAGTAAAAGAGTGCCAGTTTTATTACATTTACATTAATACCATCCAACCTCTTCAAAAGGTCCATTGTGTCACGGAGATAAGATGTTAAGGCCAACAGAAATGGGCACAGAATTTAGTCCACATACGTGCCTACATGTTGAGTTTTCAATGCCTGAAACAATAGGGTGACCCTTTAGGGGTTCTAGGCCTTTGTGGATTTTTGGTAAACAATAAAATGTTGCTATTCGTGGATGTTTGGGTAAAAGAAAATTCATTTCCCTGCAATTAATCACTCCTCAAGGGCCTCTTGCAGGATAAGATGAAGTTCGGATTTATATTGATTTCTAGGATCCTGTTTTAAATACTTCTATCTGCCATACACATGTTCTTATATTGGTGACAGTTTAATACCACTATATTGCCCCCTTTGTCAGAAGGTTTTATGATCAGGTTTTTATTGTCCCTGAAGTTTTTAAGTCCTATCATCTCTTCATATGTATATTTTTTGTGTGTAAACTTATGTGACAGATTGGCCAAGTCCCTAATCACCAAATTGAGAAATAATTCTATATGTAAGTCACCCCCTCTAGGTGGATTCTTAGTACTTTTATTTCCAAGGTTAGTAAATGGACCTTGTCCTCTTGCTCTCTCATTGTCATTAAGAAGGTCCATCAAACTGTCAAAGCCAGGGAGATACATTAGTTCAAAACCCACCTCTGCACATTTTTGTTTATCAGTTTATGCAAATATTTTACGCCATCTTACTTTGCATACAAATAGGTGAACATCTTTATCCCATTGGAAGCAGTCAAATCGATTGGTTGGGACAAAGGTGAGACCTTTTGAAATCATAGATATTTCAGCATCCGAAAGTCTTGACCCCGAAAGAATTAGGACCGAGAACTTATCGTCTGCTGCCATCATTTCTATTGTACCTTTATTCGCTCTCTGAGTTGGTTGGTATTTGGTTGAAGGTTCTGACCTAAAAAATTGATATAAGCTATTGAGTTGTGAGATTATACCGGTGTTACAGATGTTACAGAAGATAGTGTAGAGGAGGAGGATGTACCATCCTCTCTCCCACCTAATTGATGGGGACAAGTTGCTCCATCCCTTACTTTCGTTCAGATGTTCTCATTGTTTTTGGGTTGGCGTGTAATTGGGTTGGCTATGTGAATGGGGATATTGAATACCTCTATAGCTAGATCTAGAGGAAGGATATCTGTTACTGCCTCTAAAGAGGCCCCAAATGCTGTATTGGGCTCTCTGCGCGGAGTTATAGGTGCGCTATTTGGTATCTGAACTCTCCGCCTCCAAGATGGATGTATCTGTTGCAGAGTCATTAGACTCTATAGCGCTACTATTATAAGCCGTTTTATTTCTGAACTCTGTAAGATCTTTAATCTCAGACAGTTTTAGATTTTCTAGAGTCAACAATAATTTCAAAAATCAAGGAACTCTTAGTAGATTTATTTGGGAACAAGAGGAGTCCATGTGCGCCCACCTATGCAAACTTGCTCCTGGGCTGGTGGGAGGATACAGTTGTGTTTACAGATAACATATCTACCTGAACCCAATTCATTCCCCTTTGGGTACGTTATATCGATGACATTTTGTTAATTTGGACAGGGACTATGTCAGAATTTGAACAATTTATGGGGGCCCTTAACCCCTTAAGGCCCTATTTCACCTTAAGGACTTGGAAATTTTTTGCAAATCTGACCAGTGTCACTTTAAGTGCTGATAACTTTAAAACGCTTTGACTTATCCAGGCCATTCTGAGATTGTTTTTCGTCACATATTGTACTTCATGACACTGGTAAAATGAACTTAAAAAAAATCATTTTTATTTATAAAAAAATACCAAATTTAGCAAAAAGTTGTAAAAAATTGTAAATTTCCAAGTTTCAATTTCTCTACTTCTATAATACATAGTAATACCTCCAAAAATAGTTATTGCTTTACATTCCCCATATGTGTACTTCATGTTTGGATCATTTTGGGAATTATATTTTATTTTTTGGGGATGTTACAAGGCTTAGAAGTTTAGAAGCAAATCTTGAAATTTTTCAGAAACCTTCAAAATCCCAATTTTTAGGGACCAGTTCAGGTCTGAAGTCACTTTGCGAGGCTTACATAATAGAAACCACCCAAAAATGACCCCATTCTATAAACGACACTCCTCAAGGTATTCAAAACTGATTTTACAAACTTTGTTAACCCTTTAGGTGTTCCACAAGAATTAATGGAAAATAGAGATACAATTTCAAAATTTCACTTTTTTGGCAGATTTTCCATTTTAATCATTTTTTTCCAGTTACAAAGCAAGGGTTAACAGCCAAACCAAACTCAATATTTATGGACTTAAAAGGGAAAAGAAATCCAGCACCTTGTTTTTCTTGCTTGACGGTATTTATTCCACAAACCGAGTGTACAGCGGTAATGGAACCCTCAAAATATAAGCCCCAATGCGGTCTACATGTTTCGAACCAGATGGTTCTTAATCATGACCTCCACAATAAATTTCCAACACAGTGTATATATAGAAGTGAACACAAAAATCCCTCCCCCAGTGAACTGGCAGGGCGGTGCTGGTCATCCCAGGTGTTGTAATTAAAAGTAATAACAGAAATTTAAGTGCACAGAAACACATTTAAAATTAAAATTAAAATCCAAAATGAGCCATTATGAACAGACATTCCATAGCATTATATCCAGCAGGTAGGAAGGAGAGAAAAAAGACAGTCGCGGGACATGAATAAATAAATGAATATAAATATATAGAAACATCTAAAAAAAAAAAAAAAAAATGCTCCGTCTGAACACTCCTCTATATCTGCTGGCTGCAATCCATTCCAGTTCATTCAGGCTTTATAATGTTTTTCTTTTTTTTTCAAAGTTGCAACATGGTGTAGTTGTTAATGCTATTAGTAGATATACATAAGTTCTTTTCTCTGATTTAGTCCCGCAGGGCTTCTGGAATTCAGTTTTAGAATCCAGAAGGCTTCTCTTTGATATACAAGCTTTTTGAAATCTCCACCTCTTGTGGGCAAGAACACTCGTTCTATGGCATAAGCTGTAAATGAAGATAAACTTCTATTATGAGCCATGATAAAATGTTTTGCCGCACTTGAGATGTTAACATATGCAGGGTTTAATATATAGTTAATATGCTCCAACAGCCTCACTTTAAATTTTCTTGTTGAACAAAACACATATATTAGCCGGCATTCCTCACATTCAATAAATATATATAATTCCTGATGTGTTGCAGTTAATGTAAGTTTTAATATAATATTTATTAATGCCTTCAGAATCTTGGAATTGTTTTTTTGGGGTTACATAATTGCAAGCTCTACATGGGGAGCTGCCACATCGTGTGAAGCCTGTATATCGCAACCAGCATGTCCGTGATTTTCCCACTGATTTTGAACTGAAAAAAGAAGGAGACAGAGAGGCAGCCAAAGACGCAGGTCTCTTGGATACCACTCTGTGTCCTCCCCTTAATATTTTGTATAATTGTGGATCCTCATACAAGATAGGAATGCACTTGGAGACCGCTTTTTTTATTATAGAGAATTGATTACTGAAAGTTAGTATGAGTGTTGGGATATTGGTGGAATTATCCTCATAATCTAGTTTAATTCTGTTTTCCCTCACCTGTCTATTTTCAGCAGTTTTTTCTCTCTTACTTTCCTTTCTGTTAGATTTTTTATGATTCAAGGGAGTTCCAAACAATAAATCTTGCCTTTCCTTTCTTTTGGCTATATTGGTTGCCCTTTCGGTCATCCACAGTGGATATCCTCTATCCTGTAATCTTCTGGCAATTATTTGTATCTCCTCATAGAAGTCAGAGTCCCTGCTGCAATTGAGCCTGGCTCTGATCATCTCCCCCACTGGAATAGCTTTTATAGTGTGGAGCGGGTGATGGAGTGTTCAGACGGAGCATTTTTTTTTTTTTTGAGATGTTTCTATATATTTATATTCATTTATTTATTCATGTCCCGCGACTGTCTTTTTTCTCTCCTCCCTACCTGCTGGATATAATGCTATGGAATGTCTGTTCATAATGGCTCATTTTGGATTTTAATTTTAATTTTAAATGTGTTTCTGTGCACTTAAATTTCTGTTAGCACTTTTAATTACAACACCTGTGATGACCAGCACCGCCCTGCCAGTTCACTGGGGGAGGGATTTTTGTGTTCACTTCTATATATACACTGTGTTGGAAATTTATTGTGGAGGTTATGATTAAGAACCATCTGGTTCGAAACATGTAGACCGCATTGGGGCTTATATTTTGAGGGTTCCATTACCGCTGTACACTTGGTTTGTGGAATAAATACCGTCAAGCAAGAAAAACAAGGTGCTGGATTTCTTTTCCCTTTTAAGTTCATATGCTTGGGTCTCATCCCATCCGTGCACTCTTGAAACTGCTGATGCAGGTGAGCTGGACTTTTACTATTATTTGTTCAATATTTATGGACCTGATTCTGTAGTTTTCAGAAACACCCCATATGTGGTCGTAAACCGCTGTACGGGCACACCGCAGGGTGCAGAAGGAAAGGAATGCCATATGGTTTTTGGAAGGCAGATTTTGCTGGACTGTTTTTTTGACACCATGTCCCATTTGAAGCCCCCCTGATGCACCCCTAGAGTAGAAACTCCAAAAAAGTGGCCCCATTTTAGAAACTACGGGATAGGGTGGCAGTATTGTTGGTACTAGTTTATGGTACATATGATTTTTGGTTGCTCTATATTACACTTTTTGTGAGGCAAGATAACAAGAAATAGCTGTTTTGGCACCGTTTTTATTTTTTGCTATTTACAACATTCATCTGACAAGTTAGATCATGTGATATTTTTTTAGACCAGGTTGTCACAGATGCGCCGATACCTAATATGTATACTTTTTTTTATTTATGTAAGTTTTACACAATGATTTCATTTTTGAAGCAAAAAAAAAAATCATGTTTTAGTGTTTCCATAGTCTGAGAGCCATAGTTTTTTCAGTTTTTGGGAGATTATCTTAGGTAGGGTCTCATTTTTTGCGGGATGGGATGACGGTTTGATTGCCACTATTTTGGGGTGCATATGACTTTTTGATCGCTTGCTATTACACTTTTTGTGATGTAAGGTGACAAAAAATTGTTTATTTAGCACAGTTTTTATTTTTTATTTTTTACGGTCTTCATCTGAGAGGTTTGGTAATGTGATATTTTTATAAATCCGGTCGATACGAACGCAGCGATACCAAATATGTATACTTTTTATTTATTTATGTAAGTTTTACACAATAACAGCTTTTTTCAGACAAAAAAAATGACGTTTTAGTGTCTCCATATTCTGAGCCATAGTTTTTTTCTTTTTTGGGCGATTGTCTCAGGTAGAGGCTCATTTTTTGCGGGATGAGGTGACGGTTAGATTGGTACTATTTTGGTGGGCAAACGCCTTTGATCGCTTGCTGTTGTACTTTTTGTGATGTAAGGTGACAAAAAAATGGTTTATTTAGCACAGTTTTTATTTTTATTTTTTTACGGTCTTCATCTGAGGGGTTAGGTCATGTGATATGTTTATATAGCCGGTCGATACGGACGCGGCGATACCTAATATGTATACTTTTTTTTTCTTCCTATTTTTTACCAATTTTTTTTCACTTTATTTGGGGAAAATGAAGTTTTTGTTTATTTTTACTTGAAACGTTAAATTTTTTGGGGGGGAAACTTTTTTTTCACTTTATTTTTTTTCCCACTTTGGGACTTGAACTTTGGGGGGTTTATTCCTTTACAATGCATTCCAAAACTTCTGTATTGGAATGCATTGGCTGTATGAGTAATGCTATGTGTATTACTCATACAGCTTCCAGGGCCTGTGAGATCCAGGGGGCTGGATCTCACAGGCTCTTCACCGGAAGGCAGCGCGATGCCTTCCTTAGACATCGCGCTGCCTTCCATGCCATTGGGTCCCCCCCCCCACAGCCGCATGGGTACCCGATGGCACCGCCGCAACCACAGGTAAAGCCGCAAACCGCAGGTCTGAATTGACCTGCAGTTTGCGGCGATCGCCGATATGGGGGGTCACATGACCCCCCCCGGCGTTGTGCCAGGATGCCCGCTGAATGATTTTAGCGGGCATCCTGTTCCGATTAACCCCCGCCGTGCCACAATCGCGGTTTAAACCCATGACATACCGGTACGTCATGGGTCCTTAAGGACTCGGGAAACATGCCGTACCAGTACGTCATGCGTCCCTAAGGGGTTAATATAAACCACATCGGGTAACGGTTCACGTCTGAAATAAACAATGTATTGATACCTTTCCTTGATTTAAAAATCAGTAAGGGTTCAGACCAACAACTGAAGACCACACTTTATCAAAAACAGACGCCAACAAACAGTTTACTGAGGTGGGAGAGTCATCATCCCAAACCACTAAAGAGGGGTACCCCTTTAGGTCAATTCTTAAGAGTGAGACGCAATTGCTCCACACCTGAAGAATTCGAGGATGAGGTGACAAAACTGTTTTATAGATTCAAAAAGAGAGGTTATCCCGATTACTGACTGAAAAAAGCGTGCAAATTCACACGTCAAAAGGACTGTACTTCTCTTCTCCACCACATGAGAAGAAGGAGGATGGCCAGATACGCATTATTGGATCCTACGATTCAAAAGTGAATCAGGTTAGGGACATTTAAAATTGTTATTGGTCTCACTCTCTACTGAAAACTGATCCGGATCTTAGTGACCACCTGGCGGATGTCCCCACTATTACCTTTCGTAGAGGAAGAAATATTGGCGACTCCCTGGTACATAGCCGTTTTGAACCCCAAAAAAATGAAAGTTAGCTAAAAAAATCTTAAAAACTGCACTTTCAAGTGTGGGAGATGCAAGGCTTGCCCCTTTATCATGATAATGGATTCTTTTAAGGACAGCATGGGTATCAAAACCTACAAAGCCCGCAGTGAATTTGCGAATTGTAACACCATTGGGGTCGTGTATTAAATGCAATGTCATTGTGGCAAACTATATGTGGGTAAAACCTGCAGGGAATTCAAAACCCGGATTTTCGAACATGTAGGCGATATCAGAAATAGACGTGATAAACCCATGGCTAGACATGCCCATTTACATCACCAGGGGGTAACTAAGAACATCTCTTTTTCCATGATTGAAGTTGTGAGATCTTCCATCAGGGGTGGAAATATTGATCGTACTGTATATTAACCCCTTAAGGACCAGACTGATTTTTGCAAATCTGGTATGTGTCATTTTATATGGTGATAACTTTAAAACGCTTTTACTTATCCAAGATATTCTGAGACTGTTTACTCATCACATATTGTACTTCATGACAGTGGTAAATTTGAATCAAAATATTTCATTTTTATTTATAAAAAACAACAACTTTGCAACTTTCCAAATTTCAGTTTCTCTGCTTTTAAACAGATAGTGATATCTAAAACCCACTTTTTAAGGACCAGTTCAGGTCTGAAGTCACTTTGTGAGGCTTACATAATAGAAACCACCCAAAAATGACCTCATTTTAGAAACTACACCCCTCAAGGTATTCAAAACTGATTTTACAAACGTTGTTAACCCTTTAGGTGTTCCACACGAATTAATGGAAAAAGGAGATGAAATTTCAGAATTTCACTTTTTTGGCAGATTTTCCATTTTAATCTTTTTTTTTCCGCTAACAAAGCAAGAATTAACAGTCAAACTAAACTCAATATTTATTGCCCTGATTCTGTAGTTTACAGAAACACCCCATATGTGGTCATAAACTGCTGTATGGCCACACGGCAGGGCACAGAAGGAAAGGAACGACATATGGTTTTAGGAGGGTAGATTTCACTGGGATAATTTTAACTTGCCATGCCACATTTAAAGACCCCCTGATGCACCACTAGAGTAGAAACTCCAAAAAAGTGACCCCATTTTGGAAACTACAGGATAAGGTGGCAGTTTTGTTGGTACTATTTTAGGGTATAGATGATTTTTGGTTGCTCTATATTACACTTTTTGTGAGGCAAGGTAACAAAAAATTGCTGTTTTGGCACTGTTTTTCTTTTTTCTTATTTACAATGTTCATCTGACAGGTTAGATCATGAGCTATTTTTATAGAACAGGTTGTTACGGATGCGACAATACCAAATATGACAACTTTTTTTGTTTTTTTTGTTTCAGTTTAAAATAATAAAGCATTTTTGAAAGAAAATATATTTCAGTGTCTCCATATTCTGAAAGCCATAGATTTTTTTTTTTTTTTTTGGGCGACTGTCTTATGTAGAGCTCATTTTTTTTCGGTATGAGATGACGGTTTGTTTGGTACTATTTTGGGGTGCATATGACTTTTTGATCACTTGGTATTACACGTTTTGTGATGCAAGGTGACCAAAAATAGCTTTTTTTTACACTTTTTTTTTAATGGTGTTCACCCAAGGGGTTAGGTCATGTGATATTTTTGTAGAGAAGGTCGTTGCGGACATGACAATACCTAGTATGTATATTTTTTTTTATTTATTTACGTTTTACACAATAATATATTTTACGAAACAAACACAAAAATCATGTTTTAGTGTCTCCATAGTCTGATGCGATTGTCTTAGGTACGGTATCATTTTTGTGGGTTGAGTTGACGGTTTTATTGGCACTATTTTGGGGTGCACATGACTTTTTGATCGCTTGCTATTACACTTTCTGTGATGTAAGTTGACAAAATGGCTTTTTGACATCATTTTTATTAGATTTTTTTACAGTGTTCACCTGAGAGGTTAAATCATGTGATATTTTTCTAGAGCAGGTCGTTATGGATGCGGCGATACATAATATGTATACAATTTTTTATTTATTTAAGTTTTATAAACTAATATAATTTTAGAAACAATGTTTTAGTGTCTCAATAGTCTGAGAGCCGTATTTTTTTTTTTTTTTTTTGGGCGATTGTCTTAGGTAGGTATCATTTTTGAGGAATGAGATGACTGTTTGACTGGTACAATTTTGGGGTGCTTATGACTTTTTGATCGCTTGCTATTACACTTTTTTGTGATGTAAGGTGACAAACTGGCTTTTTGACACAGTTCTTTTTTTTACGATGTTCACCTGAGAGGTTAAATCATGTGATATTTTTCTAGAGAAGGTTGTTACAGACGCGGTGATACCTAATATTTATACTTTTTTATTGATATAAGTTTTATACACGAATATCGATTAAAAAAAATAAATAAATAAATCATGTTTTAGTATCTCAATAGTCTGAGAGATATTTTTTTTTTTGGAGATTGTCTTAGGTAGGGTATCATTTTTGTGGAATGATATGATAGTTTGGTATAATTTTGGGGGGTGTGTGCCGTTTTAATTGCTTGCTATTACACTTTTTGTGATGTAAGGTGACAAAAATAGCTTTTTTTTGCACATAGACAACATAAAAAATAAAAATAAAAACTATCGGACGGGGTGGATCATGTGATATTTATAGAGCCGGTTGTTGCGGATGCGGCAATATGTGTTTTTTCTTTTTTTTATTATAAAATCAGGGGAAAGGGGAGTTTTTTTTTTGTTTTTTTTACTTGAAACTTAATTTTTTTATTGAAAACTATATTTTTTCCTTTTTTTTTAAACTTTATCTCTGTACCACTCTGGGACTTCAACTTTTGGGGGTCTGATTACCTCTGCAATGCATTACAATACATAGTAATACAATAACAGGTTGCCTAGGAGACGCAGACTGAGCCATGCCGTGCAAGGCATTGGGCAGCCTCTGCACTGCATCAGGCTGCCTTGTCACACATCGGGTCCCCTCCACAGCAGAGCCAGGACCACCCGATGCGCTCCTTCACCCACCGCAAACCACTTCTATGTCGCGGTCAGCGCTGACAGCAGGATACAGCAGGCGCCCAGCTATCAGGGACTGCCGGACCCCTGCAGTGATTGGGCGGGCGCCCGATTAGCCCACTGTGCATGTACGGCTGAATGCATCACAGCATCCCCCGCTGTTCATGCACGGCATTTTGTGTTAAGGGGTTAAAACAAAAAAAATCTCAGTGGATCTTTCGTCTGAATATGGTGTCACCAAATGGTCTGAATGAAAATATTGACTTAATTTGCTTTATTTAAACTGGGCCAGAAAGTACTTTTACGGTATGGGCGAGGTTTGCACTTAACAGTTTTATTGGTCATATTTTATACAAGAACTAGACATTAAGCCCGTTACAATAACGGGCGCTAGAGTAGTGCTGGCACTGTTATGGGGGTGCATCTGTGGCTGGCACTGTTATGGGGGTGCATCTGTGGCTGACACTGTTATGGGGGTGATCTGTGTCTGACACTGTTATGGGGGTGATCTGTGGCTGACACTGTTATGGGGGTGATCTGTGGCTGACACTGTTATGGGGGTATCTGTGGATGACACTGTTATGGGGCTGGTCTGTGGATGACACTGTTATGGGGCTGGTCTGTGGCTGACACTGTTATGGGGCTGGTCTGTGGATGACACATAGCATCTTATGCTATGTGTCATCCACAGATCCCCCCCCATAACCGTGTCGCTGTTTAGTGTGAATGTAAAGGCAGCAGGGCCCAGTGCAGTCACTGTATTGCACCGGCACCGCTCAGAGTAGTAATACTTTGAATAACTGTAATAATAATAACGATCTTCACTTCTTCACTTACTACATGGTGAGGCAGGAGGCCGGGCGGGCGGCCAGGCACTGGCAGCGTAACTCACTACATCATGTGCCTGCAGTGGGCGGAGCAGGGGCGTCACTTAGTGAGTTACGCTACCAGTGCCTGGCCGCCCGCCAGGCCTCCTGCCTCACCATGTAGTAAGTGACCGTGGCCGGTGCAATACAGTGACTGCCATTAGAATAGGATGCTGCACATGTAGTGTCTGTGGAGTGTGTGCCGATGGAGCGGCGTCTGGCCGCACTGCGCGTGTGGGGAAGCGGGCGCATGCGCAGTGCGGCATAATGAGTAAGATAGCCGGCTCTCAGTGTGGACGGCTCCCCGGGATCTGTGACAGCTGTTCTGTCCCGTGTGTTCCGGGCAGAGTATAACTCAGAAAGCCGCTGTGCCCGGCTCCCGGCGTCCTCCTCCCTGAGCGCTGCTGTACTGCCGCTGTGCCCCCGAGCCCGGCTCTGTGACCTGGATTGGCCTGTGTGTGTGTGTGTGTGTGTGTCCGTCCGCTGCATGCACACTTCTATAATCGGCACGCACGTACACAGGGCTTTTATTAGTATACAGTTGCAAGAAAAAGTATGTGAACCCTTTGCAATGATATGGATTTCTGCACAAATTGGTCATAAAATGTGATCTGGTCTTCATCTAAGTCACAACAATAGACAATCACAGTCTGCTTAAACTAATGACACACAAATAATTAAATGTTGCCATGTTTTTAGTGAACACACCATGTAAACATTCACAGTGCAGGTGGAAAAAGTATGTGAACCCTTGGATTTAATAACTGGTTGAACCTCCTTTGGCAGCAATAACTTCAACCAAACGTTTCCTGTAGTTGCAGATCAGACGTGCACAACAGTCAGGAGTAATTCTTGACCATTCCTCTTTACAGAACTGTTTCAGTTCAGCAATATTCTTGGGATGTCTGGTGTGAATCGCTTTCTTGAGGTCATGCCACAGCATCTCAATCGGATTGAGGTCAGGACTCTGACTAGGCCACTCCAGAAGGCATATTTTCTTCTATTTAAGCCATTCTGTTGTTCATTTACTTCTATGCTTTGGGTCGTTGTCCTGTTGCAACACCCATCTTCTGTTGAGCTTCAGCTGGTGGAGAGATGGCCCTAAGTTCTCCTGCAAAATGTCTTGATAAACTTGGGAATTAATTTTTCCTTCGATGATAGCAATCCGTCCAGGCCCTGACGCAGCAAAGCAGCCCCAAACCATGATGCCCCCACCACCATACTTCACAGTTGGGATGAGGTTTTGATGTTGGTGTGCTGTGCCTCTTTTTCTCCACACATAGTGTTATGTGTTTCTTCCAAACAACTCAACTTTGGTTTCATCTGTCCACAGAATATTTTGCCAGTACTGCTGTGGAACATCCATGTGCTCTTGTGCAAACTGTAAACGTGCAGCAATGTTTTTTTGGACAGCAGTGGCTTCCTCTGTGGTATCCTCTCATGAAATCCATTCTTGTTTAGTGTTTTACGTATCGTAGATTCGCTAACAGAGATGCTAGCATATGCCAGAGTCTTTTGTAAGTCTTTAGCTGACACTCTAGGATTCTTCTTCACCTCATTGATCAGTCTGCACTGTGCTCTTGCAGTCATCTTTACAGGACGGCCACTCCTAGGGAGAGTAGCAGCAGTGCTGAACTTTCTCCATTTATAGACAATTTGTCTTAGAAAGGCTTTTGGAGATACTTTTATAAACCTTTCCAGCTTTATGCAAGTCAACAATTCTTAATCGTAGGTCTTCTGAGAGCTCTTTTGTGCAAGGCATCATTCACATCAGGCAATGCTTCTTGTGAAAAGCAAACCCAGAACTGGTGTGTGTTTTCTATAGGGCAGGGCAGCTGTAATCAACACCTCCAATCTCATCTCATTGATTGGACTCCAGTTGGCTGACACCTCACTCCAATTAGCTCTTGGAGATGTCATTAGTCTAGGGATTCACATACTTTTTCCACCTGCACTGTGAATGTTTACATGGTGTGTTCCATAAAAACATGGTAACATTTAATTCTTTGTGTGTTATTAGTTTAAGCAGACTGTGATTGTCTATTGTTGTGACTTAGATGAAGATCAGATCACATTTTGACCAATTTGTGCAGAAATCCATATCCTTCCAAAGGGTTCACATACTTTTTCTTGCAACTGTAGATAATATTTTCTCTTACTGTGATACTGACTTATATGTAGCTGTAATATGCGTCACTGGCACTGACTTTTGGCTGAGACTGCAGGCACTGTGACTGGTGGCTGATATGACTGCCACTGACTGGTAGTGCTGAGACCACTTGCACTGTGACTGGTGGCTGATACGGCTGGCACTGACTGGTGGTGCTGAGAGCACTGGCACTGTGACTGGTGGCTGATACTGCGGGCACTGACTGCTGGCACTGACTGGTGGTGCTGAGAGCACTGGCACTGTGACTGGTGGCTGATACTGCTGGCACTGACTGCTGGCACTGACTAGTGGTGCTGAGACTGTGGGCACTGTGACTGGTGCCTGAGATGGCTGGCATGGACTGGTGGTGCTGAGACTGCAGATGATGGCTGAAACAGCTGGCACTTACTGGTGGCTGAGACGACTGGCAGTGCCACGTGGTGCTGAGACCACTGGCACTGTGACTGGTGGCTGATAGAGCTGGCACTAACTGTGACTGGTGGCTAATACGCTTGGCACTGACTGGTGGTGCTGAGACTGCTGTCACTGTGACTGGTGGCTGATACGGCTGGCACTGACTGATGGTGCTGACACCACTGGCCCTGTGACTGGTGGCTGATACAGCTGGCACTGACTGCTAGGACTGACTGGTGGTG
The DNA here is from genome assembly GCF_905171765.1 of Bufo bufo. Taxonomy (NCBI): domain Eukaryota; kingdom Metazoa; phylum Chordata; class Amphibia; order Anura; family Bufonidae; genus Bufo; species Bufo bufo. The sequence continues at coordinate 569,948,643 of NC_053390.1, forward strand.
CTGAGACTGTGGGCACTGTGAATGGTACCTGAGATGGCTGGCACGAACTGTTGGCACTGACTGGTGGTGCTGAGACTGCAGCTGATGGCTGAAACAACTGGCGCTGACTGGTGGCTGAGACGACTGGCAGTGCCACGTGGTGCTGAGACTGCTGGCGCGTTTTGGTGTCCGCCTGGCGGTGCGGAGCGGAATGGATCCGTCCTGACTTACAATGTAAGTCAATGGGGACGGATCCGTTTACATTGACACAATATTGGTGCAATTGTAAACTGATCCGTCCCCCATTGACTTTCAAATGTAAAGTCAGGAGTCACTATTTTAGGCTACTTTCACACCTGCGCTAGGTGTGGATCCATCTGGTATCTGCACAGACGGATCCGCACCTATAAATGCAAATGATGGTATCCGTTCATAACAACGTCTGCATAACAGCTTTTTCAGATCTGAGTTTTCACTATCGTGAAAAATCAGATCCGACAGTATATTCTAACACAGAGGCGTTCCCATGGTGATGGGGACGCTTCAAGTTAGAATATACTAAGAACTGTGTACATAACTGCCCCCTGCTGCATGGCAGCACCCGATCTCTTACAGGGGGCTGTGATCCGCACAATTAACCCCTCAGGTGCCGCACCTGAGGGGTTAATTGTGCGGATCTCAGCCCCCTGATTTGGTGCTGCCAGGCAGCAGGGGGCCAGACGCCCCTCCCTCCCCAGTATTAAAATATTTGGTGGCCAGTGCGGCCCCCCCTACTTCCCTCCCCAGTATTAAAAGCATTGGAGGCCAGTGTGGCCCCCCCTCCCTCCCTCCCCAGTATTAAAAGCATTGGTGGCCAGTGCGGCCCCCCCTCCCTCCCCAGTATTAAAAGCATTGGTGGCCAGTGCCCCCCCTCCCTCCCTCCCCAATATTAAAAGCATTGGTGGCCAGTGCGGCCCCTCCCTCCCCATTATTAAAAGCATTGGTGGCCAGTGCGGCCCCCCCTCCCTCCCTCCCCAGTATTAAAAGCATTGGTGGCAGTGGCTAACAACCCCCCCCCCCATCATTGGTGGCAGTGGAGCGGCATTTCCGATCGGAGTCGCAGTTTAATCGCTGGGGCTCCGATCGGTTACCATGACAGCCAGGACGCTACTGCAGTCCTGGCTGCCACGGTTACTTAGCTTATACTTACCTGCGCTGTCTGTGGCCGGCCGGTTGCTCCTCTTACTGGTAAGTAAAAAGGTCTGTGCGGCGCATTGCTTATAGCACAGGCCTGTCACTTACCAGTAGGAGGAGCGCCCGGCCGGCCACAGACAGCGCAGGTAAGTATAATGCTTTTAAAATTGCTAAGTAACCATGGCAGCCAGGACTGCAGTAGCGTCCTGGCTGTCATGGTAACCGATCGGAGCCCCAGCGATTAAACTGCGACTCCGATCGGAACTCTCCGCTGCCACCAATGATGGGGGGGTGATTTTAATTAGGAGGGGGGAGAGGGGAGGCCGCACTGGCCACCAATGAATTTAATACTGGGGATGGAGGGAGGGGGGGCCGCACTGGCCACCAATGAATTTAATACTGGGGAGGGTGGGAGGCCGCACTGGCCACAAATGAATTTAAAACTGGGGAGGGAGGGGGGTCTGGCCCCCTGCTGCCTGGCAGCACCTGATCTCTTACAGGGGGCTATGATACGCACAATTAACCCCTCAGGTGCGGCACCTGAGGGGTTAATTGTGTGGGTCATAGCCCCCTGTAAGAGATCGGGTGCTGCCAGGCAGAAGGGGGCCGTTATGTCCACAGTTCTTAGTATATTCTAACTTGCAGCGTTCCCATCACTATGGGAAGGCCTCTGTGTTAGAATATACTGTCGGATCTGAGTTTTCACGATCTAACTCAAATCCGATGGTATATTCTAACATAGAGGCGTTCCCATGGTGATGGGGACGCTTCAAGTTAAAATATACCATCGGATTGGAGAAAACTCTGATCCGATGGTATATAATCGGCACACACGCACCCTGCTGTGTGTGTGGAGTGTGTGCTGATTGGTTTGTGCGCCGCGCATGCGCACTTCACTAATCGGCACACACGCACGGACAACAGCCCTGAGCACGTACACAGGGCTTTTATTAGTATAGATATGTGCATATATTGAACATCTCCCTAATGAAACAAGGGTATTATATCCCCTTAATTTACATAATTTGCTATTTTATTTCAAAACAATAGAGATGTATGAATAATAATTTATAATTGCTCTGTAAATAAATATATTCATATTATATCCCTTAAAAAGGTTAACATCAATATTGATTTTGGTGACATTGGAGTTGACTTTTGGTAGTGCTCCGTTGGGGGCATTCAATTGTTCATTACTAGTGATGATCAAGCACCAAAGTATTCGAGTGTTTGGCTCGAACACATTGCTATATTCGTGTGCTCGACCGAGCACCCGAGTATAATGGAAGTCAATGGGAGACAACCAGGCACCCACTGCTCTGAAGAGGGGAGAGTGCCTGGTCCATTGAAAAAAGGTCAGAAAGTGACAGAAACACCACCAAAATGGATCGGGAACAGCATGGGAATGCATATTGGACTCCCAGGTTGCTGCTGAGAACGATGTTGTCCGAGTTGTACGCCACTATTACAGATTGACAAAAATACGCACAAAACCCCCCAAAAAAATTAATTGTACAGTATATTCAAATGTACATAAAGTGCAAGTGCTGCAAAAAATTGCAAGCAAGAGGCACTCCGAAACAGCCTGCATATCACATAAAGGAGGGCCTCATTCACATTGTAGTACAATTATTCAGGTAGTAGGATTCCTACACTCATAAAGCCTATGCACTAAGTGAAAGGGCTGCCAAAAATTACAAGGACCCGGCACTACAATACATCCTTTATTACACATAAAGGAGGGCATCATACACACCCTTGAAAAATTATGAATGATGGCCTGCTGGTGACCCTCAAAAAGATTAGAAGCAAGGGCCTGCTGGTGACTCTCTAAAACATTAGGGGCGAGGGCTTGCTGCTGATCTGACCATCCAAAACACTAGGGGCGAGGGCCTGCTGGTGAGCTGATGCTCTAAAACATTATATGAGAGTGCATGCTGTTCAGCTGACGCTCTAAAACATTATATGCGAGTGCATGCTTTTCAGTCGACGCTCTAAAACATTATATGCGAGTGTCTGCAGGTGAGCTGACGCTCTAAAACATTATATGCGAGTGCATGCTGTTCAAATGACGCTCTAAAACATTATATGCGAGTGCATGCTGTACAGCTGACGCTCTAAAACATTATTTTCAAGTGCATGTTGTTCAGCTGACGCTCTAAAACTTTATTTGCAAGTGCCTTCGGGTGAGCTGATGCTGTAAAACATTATATGCGAGTACATGCTGTTCAGCTGACCCTATAAAAAAGATTGAGTTGAGGGCCTGCAGTTGAGCTGACCCTATAAAAAAATTTGAGTGGGGGGAATATATACAATCTAGATGAGGAGGAGGAGAAAACAAGATTCAACCATATACTCTTTTTTTGTGGTGGAAAAGGTGCATGGGAATACACTACAGTAGATACATTATAAATGATAGATTGAAATTGCCTTTATGTTCATCATCAGCTCAGCTCTCCTCTGGTGGAGTTGAGAAGTCAGGAGCAATCCAGGCCTTGTTCATTTTTATCTGATTTAACCTGTCAGCATTGCCAGTGGACAAGCGGATATGCTTACCTGTTATAATATCACCAGCAGCACTAAATACGCGCTCAGACAAAATGCTGGTGGCAGGGCAGGCCAGCACCTCCAAGGCATAGAGCGCAAGTTCGTGCCACGTGTCCAGCTTGGACACCTAGTAGTTGTAAGGCACTGAGGGATCATTTTGGATGCTGACACGGTCTGCTATGTATACCTTCACCATCTTCCAAAACTTTTCTGTCCTTGTACCACTAGGCTGCGCTTCAGGGTGAGGTTGCTGGCGGGGTGTCATGAAAGTGTCCCATGCCTTGGAGAGTGTTGCCCTGCTGTTGTTGAAACTGCTGTGTTTTCCCCTAGTCTTCCTTCCTCGGTTGCCTAAGGAAGTACGGACTCTGCCTGTTTGGTGTGGGCCGACTTCTCCCTTTTACAACCACACTGCCTCTTTCAGCCTGTTGCAGTGCTGCTGATCCCTCCCCCTCTGTACTGCTGTCCTCGCTCAACTTTTCACCTTCCCATGTTGGGTCAGTGACTTCATCGTCAACCACCTCATCTTCCACTTCCTGACTCTGCTCATCCTCCTGATTTGACCTAACCACAACCTCAGTGATTGGTAACTGTGTCTCATCATCATCCACCTCGTGAACGAATGATTGCCGCTGACCACCGTCATCTTCTTGAGACTGTAAAGGCTCAAGAGGTTGGGAATCAGGGCACAATATCTCAGGTCCCTCTTCAAGCGTGCTGGGAGCGAGGGCCAAATGTAATAGTGGCGCTGGATAGAGCTCTTTGGAATATCCGAGTGTGGGATCACTCATTTGGCAAGCCTCTCCAAGGTGGAAGGAAGGATGATCAGAGAGAGGATTCGGTTAACCAGACTCTTGGCTACAGAGACTGGACTTGGTGGAAGAGAGGTGGTGCTTAACCGACTGGAAGCATTAACTTCAGCAATCCAACCGACCAACTGTTCGCACTGGTCCGACTTGGACAGTGTTGTCCAGCGCCGTCCAGCTAAGTTGGACATGAAGCTGGGAACGGTGGATGTTTTTTTTTTTTTTTTTTCTGGTGCACTGGCAGCAGGCACAGTTTCATTGCGCCCAGGGCCACGGCCTCTGCGTGCACCATCAACATCACGCCCAATTCCCCGTCCCTTAGTGCTCACCTTATTCATTTTAATGTTTTTGTCACTAGATGCGGCGCAGATTGTTTTACAGTCCACTAAAGACACTGTTTTCTGATTCAGGACAGTATATGTCACAGAAACACAGAATATGGACACTAGATTAGGCCCAGATTTTTGGAAATTGCCCTAAAAGACACAGTTTTCTGATGCAGGACAGTATATGTCACAGAAACACAGAATATGGACACTAGATTAGGCCCAGATTTTTGAAATTTGCAATACAGACAGTTTTCTGATGCAGGACATTATATGTCACAGAAATACACAGAATATGGACACTAGATTAGGCCCAGATTATTGGAACTGTTTTCTGATGTAGTTTATATTTATAGTTAGACTTTTCACTATATCTGGCCCTGACAACCACACAATGTATTGAATCGCAGATCACACAATTCACGGATTACACCGTTGACAGCAAAAATGTGGATAGATTATGGGGAAAAAAAAATAGTGTTTTCTGTATTCAAATATTTTCCCTATATCTTGCCCTGACAACCACACAAGGTATTGCAGCACAGATCTGACAACTCACGGTTGACACCGGATGAATTTTTTAATTTATTTATTTATAACTTTATTTATATATTTCTGTATTGATGAATTTATTTATGTATTTATTGATGAATTTATTTATGTATTTATTTATGGATGCATTTATTAATATATTTATTTATTTATTGATGACTTTATTTATTTATTTCTTTAATGTTGAATTTCTTTTCTTTTTTTGGGCGAACTTTTTTTTTTTATAGAGTTTATTTATATATTTTTTCATGAATTTATTAAACCTCTTATTGATTTATTCATTCATTGACTAATTATTGAAATATATATATATATATATATATATATATATATATATTGTAATGACCGACATCACGCACAGGGAGGATAAAAGAGAAAGCCCTGCCCAAGGGAGAGGGAAAGGTGGTGACCCCTAACTCACCTTGCGGCTGGCACCTGACTGCCCTGAAGTCCCTAGACGGGTTCGTCACCCATGCGGCGATCACGTGCCTAAACCCTGGCTTTCCTAAAATGAGCCCTAGATAGTGAACGGGCCGGTGGGATCGCTAGTCCGCACCTCTATCACTAAGAGGGAAACACCAGGGAGAGGAAAGACAAAACAGACAAACACATACACCCAGGTGGGCGATCACAATAGACCACAAAGGTCCAACAGGGATCCGGAGGGTAGCGTTCTGGACCAACTACCAGAGAACGCAGCAACACAGCTCCAGAAGGTCAGAATAGATGTCCAGGCAGGAAGTTCTATCGCTGGCAACCAGAGAAGTGTGAGAGAGGAATATAAGGAGGTTTGGGAGTGCTGGACAAGGAACAGCTGAGGAGAAGGAGCTACGGATCCCTGAGTGAGCCAAAAGGGTTTGCAAAGCAAACCCAGAAAGATACCATAAGGAAAACAGCCCTATCTTAAATAGAGCGTGCAGCCAACCGCTGCGACTTCCTGACCCCGGGTATAACGGAGTCAGGCGTGGTTCTCAATACCCTCGTGACAGTACCCCCCTCTCTACGAGGGGCCTCTGGACACTCAGGACCAGGTCTCTCAGGATGAGAGGCATGAAAAACCCGAACTAGCCTGTCTGCGATTTACCTCAGATGCAGGAACCCACATTCTTTCCTCGGGACCGTAACCTCTCCAATGCACCAGATTTTGAAGAGAGCGGCGGACGCGACGAGAATTAACAATTTTGGATATCTGAAATTCTAGATTACCATCCACGACAACAGGAGGGGGTGGCAGCGGTGAAGGTTCTAGAGGTGGAACATATTTTTTGAGTAACGACTTATGAAAAACATTATGAATTTTAAAAGTCTGAGGTAACTCCAGGCGAAAAGCCTGGGTTGATGATGGCTACAATTTTGTAAGGGCCAATAAACCTAGGACCCAGTTTCCAAGAGGGAACCTTCAATTTAATATTCCTAGTAGACAACCACACATAGTCATTCACTCCTAGGTCCAGCCATGCATTTGTATTTACCTCCCATATTTTTCAAGTTAGCTTGCACCTTCTGCCATACAGATGAAAGAGATGACGAAAACCGTTCCTCTTCGGGAACCCCAGAAGACCCCCCCTCTTTGAAAGTACAGAATTGGGGATGAAAACCATATGCACCAAGAAATGGTGACTTGCCAGTGGATTCCTGACGACGATTATTTATGGCAAACTCAGCTAACGGTAAATATGATGATGACCACAACTCTTGGTTTTCAGACACAAAACATCTTAGATATGTCTCAAGGTTTTGGTTGGTACGCTCAGTCTGTCCATTCGACTGAGGATGGAAAGCTGAGGAAAAGGACAAGTGTACCCCCAAACGGGAACAAAAAGCTTTCCAAAATTTAGAAATAAACTGGGTACCCCGATCCGAAACAACATCGGAGGGGACCCCGTGAAGCTTCACGATTTCACTGACGAATACCTGAGCAAGAGTCTTAGCATTAGGTAGAGCGGGTAACGCAATGAAGTGTACCATTTTGCTAAACCTGTCCACTACTACCAAAATAACTGTTTTACCTGCAGACAAAGGTAAGTCAGTGATAAAATCCATTGACAGATGTGTCCACGGTCTATTGGGAATGACGAGTGGTAATAGAGACCCTGCAGGACCTGTATGTGAAACTTTTGCGCGCGCACAGGTAGAACAATAAGACACAAAATCCAATACATCCTGACGCAACCTTGGCCACCAAAAACGACGAGACAATAGCTCCAAGGTTGCTTTACTACCCGGGTGCCCAGCAAGTGCCGAACTATGATGTTCCTTTAATAATTCGAAACGTAGGTTCAACGGTACAAACAATTTCTCTGAGGGGCAAGAGACCGGAGCGTCCCCCTGGGCCTCTAACACCTTCCCCTCCAGAACAGAGTGTACCGCAGAAACAACCACTCCTCTTTGAAGAATGGGCACCGGATCACTCACATTACCCCCTCCAGGGAAACAACGAGAGAGTGCATCAGCCTTGGTGTTCTTTGCCCCAGGACGAAAGGTAATCACAAAGTTAAACCTGGTAAAAAATAGCGACCACCTAGCCTGTCTAGGGGTGAGACGCTTAGCTGATTCGAGGTACAGAAGATTTTTGTGGTCCGTAATCACAGTGACGGGGTGGACTGCCCCCTCTAAGAAGTGACGCCACTCCTCAAACGCAAGTTTAATAGCTAATAGCTCCCTATTGCCGATATCATAGTTCTTTTCTGCTGCAGATAGTTTTTTAGAAAAGAAAGCACAAGGACGCCATTTGCCAGGAGACGGACCCTGAGACAGCACCGCCCCCACTCCTACCTCTGACGCATCGACTTCAACAATAAAAGGCTGAGAGACATCAGGTTGGACTAGTACAGGTGCTGAGGTAAACCTCTCTTTTAGAGAGGAAAAAGCAACTTTAGCGGCGTCAGACCATTTAGAAAAATCAGTCCCCTTCCTAGTCATGTCAGTAAGCGGTTTTACAATGAGTGAATAATTTTTAATGAATTTCCTATAGAAATTTGCGAAGCCCAAGAACCATTGTAGTGCTTTGAGGTTCTCAGGAAGATCCCAATCTAAAATTGCCTGGACCTTCCTAGGATCCATACGGAAACCTGAAGCAGATAAAAAATAACCTAGGAATTGTATCTCCTGAACGGCGAAGACACATTTTTCAATTTTAGCATATAATTCATTCGTCCGTAGGACCTGCAGTACTTGTCTGACATGCACCTCATGTGTTTTCAGATCAGACGAATAAATTAAAATATCATCTAGGTATATTACCACAAACCTGCCGATTAGATGACTAAAAATGTCATTAACGAAATGTTGAAAGATGGCAGGAGCATTGGTCAGACCGAAAGGCATAACTAGATTTTCATAATGCCCCTCAGGGGTGTTAAACGCTGTCTTCCACTCATCCCCCTCCTTAATACGAATCAGATTGTAGGCCCCCCTAAGATCAAGTTTGGAGAACCACCTAGCACCCGCAATCTGGTTAAACAGGTCAGGAATGAGAGGAAGAGGGTATGGGTCTCGGATGGTTATCCGATTTAATTCGCGAAAATCTAGGCAAGGACGCAGGCCCCCATCTTTCTTTTTAACGAAGAAAAACCCTGCAGCCACGGGTGAAGAAGAGGGTCTGATGTGTCCCTTAGCCAAGCTCTCTGAGATATAATCTTTCATGGCTTGTCTCTCTGGACCCGAAAGATTATATAACCTGGTCTTGGGTAATTTTGCGCCGGGCACAAGGTTAACCGGGCAATCATAAGGACGATGAGGTGGTAACTTCTGACAACCCTTTTCAGAAAAAACATCCTCAAAATCCGAAATAAATGTAGGTAAGGTAGTTATGGAGGCGACTAAGCAATTGCTATTTACGCAATTTTCTCTGCACTGCTCACTCCACTCCAATATCTCCCTGGCCTGCCAATCCACCACTGGATTGTGCGCTACCAACCAGGGAAGACCCAGCACTACCGGAGTGGGAAGCCCCTCCAGAACATAACATGAAAGCATCTCGTTATGGTGGTCCCCTACCCGAAGGTGTAAATTATGAACAATGTGGGTTAGGTTTCTCTGAGACAGGGGAGCAGAATCAATAGCGAATATGGGAATGGGTCTCTGTAACGTACAGAGAGACAAACCCATAGTGCGGGCAAAATGGGCATCTATCAAATTTACCCCTGCTCCACTGTCTAGAAAGAAAGAAATAGTCTCCGTCTTATCACCAAAAATAATAACCGCGGGCAACACAAATTGCGATGTACGTATGGAGGAAACGTATACCCCCCGGCTGACATCCTCCACACAGCCTGGGGTTAGTAGTTTTTCCGACGGTCTTTTGTTTTTGAGGAAGGAAGGACAGACATTAATAAAATGACCCCTCTCCCACAAAAAAAACAAACCCCACGCCTACGGCGAGCCTCAGGGGGACGGACCTGACGAGTAGTTCCTCCTAGCTGCATAGGCTCGTCTAAGTCCGTACAGACTAACTGCTGCTTGGGAGGGGTTACCAATTGCTCCGGTTTTTTCAACCTGTCCCTAAGGCGTCTCTCTATACGGATAGAAAGTGACATAACCGCATCAAGGGAAAAGGGGGTCTCATATAATGCAAGCGCATCTTTAACCCTTTCGGATAACCCAGAGCAGAACTGATTCCTGAGAGCCGGGTCGTTCCATTGGGTATCCGTAGCCCACCTACGGAATTCAGAGCAATACTCCTCTACCGGCCGCTCTCCTTGTAAGAGTCTCCGTAATCTTGATTCAGCCAGTGCGACTCGGTCAGGGTCGTCATATATGAGACCCAAGGCCCCGAAAAACTCATCCACTGACCGAAGAGCCTGGGAATCAGTAGGTAAAGAGAACGCCCAGGACTGCGGGTCCCCCTGCAGCAGGGAAATAACAACCCCCACCCGCTGTTCTTCATTACCCGAGGAGTAAGGGCGCAGTTTAAAATATAACTTACAGGCCTCACGGAATGTCAAAAACTTGTCCCTTCCCCCAGAAAATCTGTCAGGGAGAGGGACCTTGGGTTCCGCAACAACCTGGTTACCAGTAGCAACCGCTGGGCTTGCGGTCAGTTGTAATCGCTGCTGTTGCTGGAGGACCGACGCCTTCAATCCTGCCACCTCACAAGACAGGCCATGAAATTGATTGGACAGAGCAGCAATTTGATCCATACTGGATTCTAAGTAGGTAAAACATTTTTTTTTTACCTACACAAAATAAGGGCCAGAGATAATGTAATGACCGACGTCACGCACAGGGATGATAAAAGGGAAAGCCCTGCCCAAGGGAGAGGGAAAGGTGGTGACCCCTAACTCACCTTGCGGCTGGCACCTGACTGCCCTGACGTCCCTAGACGGGTTCGTCACCCGTGCGGCGATCACGTGCCTAAACCCTGGCTTTCCTAAAATGAGCCCTAGATAGTGAACGGGCCGGTGGGATCGCTAGTCTGCACCTCTATTACTAAGAGGGAAACACCAGGGAGAGGACAGACAAAACAGACAAACACATACACCCAGGTGGGCGATCACAATAGACCACAAAGGTCCAACAGGGATCCGGAGGGTAGCGTTCTGGACCAACTACCAGAGAACGCAGCAACACAGCTCCAGAAGGTCAGAATAGATGTCCAGGCAGGAAGTTCTATCTCTGGCAACCAGAGAAGTGTGAGAGAGGAATATAAGGAGGTTTGGGAGTGCTGGACAAGGAACAGCTGAGGAGAAGGAGCTACGGATCCCTGAGTGAGCCAAAAGGGTTTGCAAAGCAAACCCAGAAAGATACCATAAGGAAAACAGCCCTATCTTAAATAGAGCGTGCAGCCAACCGCTGCGACTTCCTGACCCCGGGTATAACGGAGTCAGGCGTGGTTCTCGATACCCTCGTGACATATATATAGTATCTTGCAAAAGTATTCACCCCCCTTGACTTTTTTCGTATTTTGTTACATTACAGCCTTAAGTTTAATGTTTTGTTAATCTGAATTTTATGTGATGGATCAGAACACAATAGTGTATGTTGGTGAAGTGAAATGAGAAAAATATATAAAATTAAACTATTGTTCAGAAATAAAAGACAGAAAATTGGCATGTGCGTGTGTATTCACCCCCCTTTTTAGGAAGCCCATAAATTACCTTCAGAAGTCACATAATTAGTGAAATATTGTCCACCTGTGTGCAATCTAAGTGTCACATGATCTGTCATCACATATACACACCTTTTTTGAAAGGCCCCAGAGGCTGCAATACCTAAGCAAGAGGCATTACTACCCAAACACTGCCATGAAGGAACTCTCCAAACAAGTAAGGGACAATGTTGTTGAGAAGTAAAAGTCAGGGTTAGGTTATAAAAAAAAATCCTAATCTTTGATGATCCCCAGGACCACCATCAAATCTATCATAACCAAATGGAAAGAAAATGGCACAACAACAAACCTGCCAAGAGACGTCCGCCCACCAAAACTCATGGACCGGGCAAGGAGGGCATTAACCACCTGAGCCCCCCTAGCTTAAACACCCTTAATGACCAAACCACTTTTTACACTTCTGCACTACCCTAATTTCACCGTTTATTGCTCGGTCATGCAACTTACCACCCAAATGAATTTTACCTCCTTTTCTTCTCACTAATAGAGCTTTCATTTGGTGGTATTTCATTGCTGCTGACATTTTTACTTTTTTTGTTATTAATCGAAATTTACCTAAATATTTGCAAAAAAATGAAATTTTTCACTTTCAGTTGTAACATTTAAAAAAAAAAAAACATCTATATATACATTTTTCACTAAATTTATTGTTCTACATGTCTGATAAAAAAAAAATGTTTGGGTAAAAAAAAATGGTTTGGGTAAAAGTTATAGCGTTTACAAACTATGGTACAAAAATGTGAATTTCCGCTTTTTGAAGCAGCTCCGACTTTCTGAGCACCTGTCATGTTTCCTGAGGTTCTACAATGCCCAGACAGAGGAAAAAGCCCACAAATGACCCCATTTCGGAAAGTAGACACCCTAAGGTATTCGCTGATGGGCATAGTGAGTTCATAGAACTTTTTATTTTTTGTCACAAGTTAGTGGAAAATGATGATTTTTTTTTATTTGTTTATTTCCTTACAAAGTCTCATATTCCACTAACCTGTGACAAAAAATAAAAACTTCCATGAACTCACTATGCCCCTCACGAAATACCTTGGGGTGTCTTCTTTCCAAAATGGGGTCACATGTGGGGTATTTATACTGCTCTGGCATTTTAGGGGCCCTAAAGCGTGAGAAGAAGTCTGGAATATAAATGTCTAAAAATTTTTACGCATTTGGATTCCGTGAGGGGTATGGTGAGTTCATGTGAGATTTTAGTTTTTATCACAAGTTAGTGGAATATGAGACTTTGTAAGAAAAAAAATAAAATAAAAATTTCCGCTAACTTGTGCCAAAAAAATGTCTGAATGGAGCCTTACAGGGGGGTGATAAATGACAGGGGGGTGATCAGGGAGTCTATATGGGGTGATCACCACCCTGTCATTGATCACCCCCCTGTAAGGCTCCATTCAGATGTCCGTATGTGTTTTGCGGATCCGCGGTGTCCGTGTTTTGCGGATCCACGGATCCGCAAAACACATACGGACGTCTGAATGGAGCCTTACAGGGGGGTGATCAATGACGGGGGAGTGATCACCCCATATAGACTCCCTGATCACCCCCCTGTCATTGATCACCCCCCTGTCAGGCTCCATTCAGAGGTCCGTATGTGTTTTGCGGATCCACGGATCCATGGATCGGATCCGCAAAACACATACGGACGTCTGAATGGAGCCTGACAGGGGGGTGATCAATGAGAGGGGGTGATCAGGGAGTCTATATGGGGTGATCACCCCCTGTCATTGATCACCCCCCCTGTAAGGCTCCATTCAGACGTCCGTATGTGTTTTGCGGATCCGATCCATGGATCCGTAAAACACATACGGACGTCTGAATGGAGCCTTACAGGGGGGTGATCAATGACAGGGGTGTGATCAGGGAGTCTATATGGGGTGATCACCCCCCTGTAAGGCTCTATTCAGACGTCCGTATGTGTTTTGTGGATCCGATCCATGGATCCGTAAAACACATACGGACGTCTGAATGGAGCCTTACAGGGGGGTGATCAATGACAGGGGGGTGATCAGGGAGTCTATGTGGGGTGATCACCCCCCTGTCATTGATCACCCCCCTGTAAGTCTCCATTCAGACGTCCGTATGTGTTTTACGGATCCACGGATCGGATCCGCAAAACACATACGGACGTCTGAATGGAGGCTTACAGGGGGGTGATCAATGACAGGGGAGTGATCAATGACGGGGATGATCAGGGAGTCTATATGGGGTGATCAGGGGTTAATTAGGGGTTAATAAGTGACAGGGGGGGTGTAGTGTAGTGTGGTGTGTGGTGCTTGGTGCTAATTATTACAGAGCTGCCTGTGTCCTCTGGTGGTCGATCCAAGCAAAAGGGACCACCAGAGGACCAGGTAGCAGGTATATTAGACGCTGTTATCAAAACAGTGTCTAATATACCTGTTAGGGGTTAAAAAAATCGCATCTACAGCCTGCCAGCGAACGATCACCGCTGGCAGACTGGAGATCCACTCGCTTACCTGCAGTTCCTGTAAACGTGCGTGCCTGTGTGCGGGCGTTCACAGGAAATCTCGCGTCTCGCGAGATGACGCATAGATGCGTGACTCAGCCTGGGTGAGCCGCCTCCGGAACGCGATCCTGCGTTAGGCGGTCCGGAGGCGGTTAATCAGAGATGCAGCACAGAGACCGAAGGTAACCCTGGAGGAGCTGCTGAGTTCCACAGCAGAGACTGGAGTATCTGTACATAGGATGACAATAAGCCGTATGCTCCATAGAGTTGGGCTTTATGGCAGAGTGGGCAGGAGAAATCCATTACTTTCATCAAAAAACAAAAAAGCACATTGTGAGTTTGCGAAAAGGCATGTAGGAGACTCCCAAAATGTATGGAGGAAGGTGCTATGGTCTGATGAGACTAAAATTTAACTTTTCGGCCATCAAAGAAAATGCTTTGTCTGGTGCAATCCCAACACATCACATCATCCAAAGAACACCATCCCCACAGTGAGACATGGTGGTGGCAGCATCATGCTGTGGGGAGTTTTTTCAGCAGCCGGGACTGGGAAACTGATCAGAGTTGAGGGAAAGATGGATGGTGCTAAATACAGGGATATTCTTGAGCAAAACCTGTACCACTCTGTGCGTGATTTGAGGCTAGGATGGAGGTTCACCTTCCAGCAGGACAATGACCCCATAGACACTGCTAAAGTAACACTTGAGTGGTTTAAGGGGAAACATGTAAATGTGTTGGAATGGCCTAGTCAAAGCACATATCTCAATCTAATAGAAAATCTGTGGTCAGACTTAAAGATTGCTGTTCACAAGCACAAACCATCCAACTTGAAGGAGCAGGAGCAGTTCTGCAAGGAGGAATGGGCAAAAATCCCAGTGGTAAGATGTGGCAAACTCATAGAGACTTATCCAAAGCGACTTGGAGCTGTGATTGCTGCAAAAGGTGGCTCTACAAAGTATTGACTTTAGGGGAGTGAATAGTTATGCACATTGACTTTTTCTGTTATTTTGTCCTTTTTGTTGTTTGCTTCACAATAAAAAAAATAAAAATAAAAATAACATCTTTAAAGTTGTGGGCATGTTCTGTAAATTAAATGATGCAAATCCTCAAACAATCCATGTTAATTCCAGGTTGTTAGGCACCAAAATACGAAAAATTAAGGGGGGTGAATACTTAATATATGTATATACTACACATTAAGCCGATTTGAATAACGGGCACTAGAACAGTAGTGCATAAACATTAGTAGGAATAGTAGATCTTAAATGTCAAGGGAACTTGACCACATTGGCTTTTTGTGTTGAATAACTCGATTAAATTGATTAATCGTTTCAGCCCTAGTATAGTGTAACCCTTAGTTCTCTGTGTGATCTCTGGACAATGTCCTCCATACATAAACCATACTGGAAACTAGACCTCTCAGATACCAATTGGCACACAGCGCTCCACGCGCTGCCCACACCGGTCTGCTCTCAGTTTCCATATCGGACACATCGAGTTTGGAGAAGAACACTGCAGTAATGCAGCCTGCCGCACCATGTGCTGATTCCTCCAAGCCAGAGGGCAACAGAACTGGCGGTTTTTAGCAGCGGCTCTCTCATCCTCCTTTTGTCTATGAAGAGTCATGGTTACCGACGCTCACACGACCCATACATGATCAGCGCCACAGCGCTACACACACACCTTGCTCCAGCCATCTGCAGCACCCAGCCGTCCACTGTCCGTCAGAGCACAGAAGCCAGTGAGGAACCAGCTTGCCTCGGCCCGGGTCTGGAAGTGTCCCCGGCTCTGCCAACTGGATTATTCCCCTCCCCTCGGTGATGACTCAGTCACGGTCCCCGACTGCTGGCAGGGTCCTCGACGGCTGCCTCCAGTGCGCAGTCCAGATCATCGATCGCAGGTTATGCTGCAGAATAAGCCTTTTGGTACGAGACTTTGTTACACACAGGATGGGGGGGGGGGGGTAGTGACAGGCACTAGGGAGCACCTACACTGTCATCCAGAATAGCAGAGTTTGTAGTCTGTTTTGAAGGCAACATGTGTTCTAGAGTTACATAGATATGCCGGTAAACTTACCCCACAAAACGAATGCAGCTGTGCTTCATCTTTGTGGACTTGACATAGAAAATCAGATCCTGTAGGTTCCAGAAAAACTTACAGTAATCCGGTCCTCTACAATGCAGATGTCTGGAGGGGGAGAAGAATGCAGGGCTTCCAGGGAGAGATGGGGTAGATAGATATATACATGTGGTCCATCATGCTATAATCTAACTAACTATCTACCCCATCTCTCCCTGGAAGCCCTAAAATCTTCTCTCAGGCACGTTTGGCTCCCGACCTCCCACTGCTGCCACCCTGCTGACTCACGGACACGCTAGCGACTTGCTGCCTCCACTACTGCCTCATGCGCAAGCTGCCACCCTCTTCTCCTGATGATGATGAAGCCCCTAATTCACCCGGATCGCAAGTGCGATTAGCTACATAATCATCATCGAGTAATGTCTGCACGTCTCTGATGTCCCCCTCAACAGTCTATGGGTCAGGAGCCTGACCGCTCGCAACACCATCTACCACACCACTCTCCTCATCACTACTTGCCCGCCTAGCGGAGGAAGAGGCAGATGTCTCCTCCACATCTTGGCTGGCCAGTAGCTGCTGACTGTCTTCTAGTAGCTTGTCCTTGCTGTATAGTAGAGCTGAGCCCACACCATATAATACTTCTCTCGCTGAGGGAACAGAAAAGGACAGCGGCAGGTTGAGGACAGGTTAGGGCACAGGGCCTTCTCCCAGGCCAACTAAGGGTTGTGTATGATGATCCCACCGACTCTTGGCTGGGGGTGTCTGATGTCACTTGGGACAAAGTGGATGACTGCGTCAACCATTCAAGAACCGCTGGGTTGCTGGTCAAGACACGACCGCTAGATGACACCGGGAGCTAAGGCCTCTCGCTGCGACTCCTGCTATCACGCCCCCTTACTCTACTGCAACCTGTGCCTGCGCCAGAAACATTTAGGCCTCTGCCACTCTCCTGTGCAGGGCCTGGCACTTCTGTGTCTGACATTGTTAGATTGGATAAATAAATAAATAAATGGAAATTAAAACACCCCCAAAAAGTCTGTAATTTTCTTACTTCACCACACAACGACTAATAAGCACTTTTTCCCCCCACTAATACACGCCAAAAAGCGCTTTAGAACATATAACTGCACAGCTGAACGGCAAATAATATATATTTTTTTGCCACTAATACATGCCACAAAAGGCTTTAGAACATATAACTGCACTACTGAACGGCAAATAATATATATTTTTTTGCTACTAATATACGCCAAAGGGGCTTTAGGACATATAACTGCACCGCTGAATGGCAAATATATATATTTTTGCCATTAATACATGACAAAAAGGGCTTTTGAACAGATGTAGCAGGGTTAGCACTCAAACTCTTAACTCAAATTTCTTAAAACATTGTGTTATCTTGAAACAAAAGCCATGAAAAAGCAATTGAAGGTGTTTGCTTAGTTTAGATAACACATCTCAGAAATCTCAGAAAGTATGAGCAGGGGCGTAGCTATAGGGGGTGCAGAGGTAGCAGTCGCTACCGGGCCCAGGAGCCTGAGGGGGCCCAAAGACCCTTGTGCCGCATTTGAAGACAATGGTATTATAGAAAGTGCATGCTATTCAAGTTACACCTCTGGCTAGAGGTAAGGGGTTAGGTCAAAAATTTGCCATGGGGGGGGGAATGCCTTTTCAATTTTTGCCTCAGGCAGCACAAAGGCTATGTGCTTCCCTGCCCCTGGCCACAAAGCACTGAGAGAAGGGGGGCCCAAGCTGAACTCTTGCACCAGGGCCCATGAGCCTTTAGCTACGCCCCTGAGTATGAGTGTTAACTCTACTACATCGGTAACTGCACCGCTGAACGGCAAATATATATATTTTTTGCCACTAATACACACAAAAAGGCTGTAATTTTCTCACTTCACCACACAATGGCAAATACTTTTTTTGTGCCACTAATACACACCAAAAAGGGCTTTAGAACATATAACTGCACCGCTGAACGTCAAATAATATATATTTTTTTGACACTAATAGATGCCAAAAAAGGGCTTTAAAACATATAACTGCACCTCTGAAAAGCAAATGGGACCTTCTTTTTTTTACACTTATGCACGCCACAGAAGGCTTTACAACATATAACTACAATGCTGAACGGCAAATAATATATATATTTTTTGCCACTAAGGCCCCTTTCACACGAGCGAGTTTTCCGCACGGGTGCAATGCGTGACGTGAACGCATTGGACCCGTACTGAATTCTGACCCATTCATTTAAATGGGGCTGTTGTAACGGGGTTCCGAAGGTGCACTCAGTCTCCCATTAGCCGCAGACCTGCTTCTTAGCTTCAGGAGCGAGGATCTGTGTTTGACCTCGTTCCCAGGGTGGTTTTGCTAGCTGGAAGGCCCCCTGCTCCGAAGTCTGCCTTGAGCGCCGAGCTGATCACTCTGTGCTCGACCTGTTGGTCTGTCGGTCATGTGACGCTGGCCACGTCACATGACCCTCACTCCCCACTGTAAATACAGGCAGCCTGCTGGCCACAGGTTGCCTGTTAACCACCTCCCGTCCGCCCATAGACTATAAACGTCCGGGAGGTGGATCTCTATTTCTGAACGGACGTTTTAAAACGTCCGTTCAGAAAGTGCAGCTGCACGCTAATCGTGCACATGCTGATCGGGTTGCCCGCTGTCAGTGACAGCAAGGCAACCCAGAGAGAAGGCAGGGACAGTGCCCAGGTGTCCCTGCCTTCTGGATCGCTGCATACACAGCGCTCGGTGAGCGCTGTGTATGCAGAGAAGGGAGCGCTATGCGCTTCCTGTTCCGGCCCGGCGGACATGTGACCGTCGGGACCGGAGAGTGCAGGAGCTGTGTGAGGTCTTTCAGAGACTGTACAGAGCAGAATTACGCTGTACAGCCTCTCTGGGGGTGCATTTCTTCTGT
This sequence comes from Bufo bufo, assembly GCF_905171765.1. Lineage (NCBI taxonomy): Eukaryota > Metazoa > Chordata > Amphibia > Anura > Bufonidae > Bufo > Bufo bufo. The sequence continues at coordinate 569,967,598 of NC_053390.1, forward strand.
AACTGGGGCTACTATGTCAGCCCCAGTTACAGGAGAAATCAACAGTGAAAAAAAAAAGAAAAAGTGAAGTAAATGTCCCCCAGAGGTCTTGTATGACCTTATGGGGGACGAAAAGTGTAAAATAAAAAAATAAAAAAATAAAAAATAAAGGGTTGAAAAAATAAAATAGAAAAAAGGTTTGACATGTAAAAAAAAAATTCCTCAAGCAAGAAATAAAAATTTAAAAATAGAAAAAATAGAAAAAATAAAATAAAATAGACATATTTGGTATTGCCGCGTCCGTAAAAAACAGCTCTATAAAAATATCACATGAGCTAACCCCTCAGGTGAACACCGTAAAGAAAAAAAAAAAAAACAGTGTTAAAACAAGCAATTTTTGTCACCTTACATCACAAAAGGTGCAACACCAAGTGATCAAAAATGCGTATGTCCCACAAAATGGTACCAATAAAACCGTCACCTCATCCCGCAAAAAATGAGCCCCTACATAAGAAAATCTCTCATAAAATAAAAAAAATATAGCTCTCAGAACATGGACACATTAAAACAGAATTTTTTTGTTTCAAAAATGCTATTATTGTGTAAAACTTTAATAAATAAGAAAAAGTATACATATTAGGTATCGCCACGTCCGTAACAATCTTCTCTATAAAAATGTCACTTGACTGAACCCCTCAGGTGAACTCTGTAAAAATAAATAAATAGAAACTGTGCTAAAACAACCAATTTTTTGGTCACCTTGCCCCATAAAGTGTTATAATGAATGATCAAAAAATCATATGTACCCAAAAATAGTAGCAATTAAACTGGCACCTTATCCCTAGTTTCCAAAATGGGATCACTTCTTGGGAGTTTCTACTGTAAGGGTGCATCAGGGGGCTTCAAATGGGACATGGCATCTAAAAACCATGTGGAGTTCCTTTTCTTCTGTGCCCTGCCGTGTGCCTATACAGCAGTTTATGACCACATGTGGGGTGTTTCTGTAAACCGCAGAATCTGGGTAATAAATATTGAGTTTTGTTTGGCTGTTAACCATCGATGTGTTAAAGAAAAAAATTGATTAAAATTGAAAATCTGCCAAAAAAGTGAAATTTAAAAATTTGATCTCCATTTTCCTTTAATTCTTGTGGAACGCCTAAAGGGTTAACAAAGTTTGTAAAATCGGTTTTGAATACCTTGAGGGGTGTAGTTTCTACAATGGGGTCATTTATGGGGGTATCCACTATGTAGGCCCCACAAAGTGACTTCAGACCTGAACTGGTCCTTAAAAAGTGGGTTTTGGCAATTTTCTTAAAAATTGGAAGAATTGCTTCTAAACTTCTAAGCCTTCTAACGTCCTAAAAAAATAAAATGACATTTCCAAAATGATGCCAACATAAAGTAGACATATGGGGAATGTTAAGTAATAAATATTTTATGAGGTATCACTTTCTGTTTTAAAAGCAGAGAAATTGAAATTTAGAAAATTGCGAATTTTTTAAAAATTTTGGTAAATTTGGGATTTTTTCATAAATAAAGGTGAAATATTTTGACTCAAATTTATGTCTATCATGAAGTACAATGTGTCATGAGAAAACAATCTCTGAATGACTTGGATAAGTAAAAGCGTTCCAAAGTTATTACCACATAAAGTGAGATATGTCAGTTTTGCAAAATTAGGCCTGGTCAGGAAGGGGGCAAATGGCCCAGATGGCAAGTGGTTAATTTAGGTTCCACCTGTGATTTTGTCTTTTCCTGGCGTACTTACCTCCTGCTGAATTCCTGACCATCCTCTGCCTGCTCCTTGTGTACTTTGCAGCTTTCCTGGTATTGACTCGGTCCGTTCACGTTCTGTTTGTCTGTCTGTCATCCCTGCACTTATTACAAGCTAGGGATTGCCGTCCAGTTGTCCCCTGTCATTAGGACTTGCGAGGCAAGTAGGCAGGGCCAGGGGTAAGGGTGGAGCGCAGTAGTCACTTCCCTCCCCCCTGTGTGTGTGTGTACGCGACCGTTACAGATTAACAGGCCCAATAATCACTGTATAATGAATCCTCTGGTGACCCTGACTGACCATGTCTCTAATCTGACGCAGATGGTACAGGAGTTAGGGGAAAAACTCAGTTCTTTTGAGTTAGGTTCTTCCACTCCTCAGGCCTCCAATCTGCATTTTGAGCCCCAGATTAAGCTCCCAGAACCCTTTTCTGGAGACCGGAAGAAGTTTCTCTTTTAAGGAGAATTGCAAACTTTACTTCCGTTTGCGCCCCGTGTCCTCTGGCCCCGAGAGTCAACGCGTGGGCATTATCATTTCCCGACTACAGGGTGATCCCCAGGACTGGGCGTTCTCTTTACCTGCTGGCGCCAGTTGTTTATCTTCTGTGGAGGGGTTATTTCAGGCCCTGGGTACCCTCTAGGATGAACCAGACAGGGCTCTAGTAGCCGAGACGGCTCTAAAGGCACTGGTTCAGGGCAATCTACCTGTGGAGGATTATTGCACCCAATTCAGAAGGTGGTGTGTCCCCTCAGGATGGAACGAACCAGCCCTGAAGAGTCAGTTCAGGTCAGGTCTGTCTGATAATTTAAAGGATCTTCTGGTCAGTTATCAACTTCCAGAGACCTTAGAGGAGATGATGACTCTTGTTGTCCGACTTGACCGACGGGTTAGAGAGAGACGACAGGAACAACAGTTCTCTTCCCAGATGGTGGTCCAGCCAGAGGCCTATCCCAGAGACAATGCTGAGGTCTCCACCGAGGAACCCATGCAGGTTGGCATGACCCGAGGGAATCTTCGCTGCTGACGTGGAGAATGCTTTTACTGGGGAGATCCTGACCATTGGATCAACCAGTGTCCTAAGAAGGTCCTCTCTGTCAAGTCTCCTAAGGCAAGGCAACCTAAAGACCAGGTACACCCTGAATTTTCTAAATGTAAGCTTTTGGTACCCATTACGATTTCTCTGGGAGTAGATAAATGGCCGGGTAAGGCCTTTATTGATTCTGGCTCAGCGGCCTGCTTTATTGACTCTGAGTATGCTGTAAGATTTGGTATTCAAATGTTTGCTTTACCAACTCCTATCCATGTCATGGCTATTGATGCTACTCCTCTTATTGGTGGTACGGTGAGCTCATGTACCTCGGAGATTTCTCTAACCGTGGGTGTGTGCCACTCAGAGAGATGTTCCCTTTTAGTCCTGGAGAACCTACCGGCTGAGGTGGTACTAGGGTTGCCTTGGCTCCGACTACATCACAAGCTAAGAAGACAGGTTGGCATTAGCAGGAGCTGCTCAAACCCACATGCAGTTGTGCATATATATAGGGGAGCAGATCCTGCACTTGTGGCCCATTGCTAATGGCAATCCCCAGCAAAATGCATTCGGTGGAGGATGCCCGCGGCGAACCACAAGTACCACAATAGACATCCTACACAAGGTAACAGGTGCGGATGTTGTAATTAATATAACAATATAACAAAACAATAACAAATACAGGTGCACTCTGCAATCTACCTAAACCCTCAAACTGATTTTAAAATTGAGAGATTAGTCAACATGTCCTACGGTGTAGAACATGTCTAAGCCCGGGCACCGCGCCAAGGTTTCTCAAGTAGCCCGGGACCTAACACTCTCCTACCTGAGCCGTATGGGCGATACCAGGAGCCAGGGGGCAAATTACAGGAGCATAAGGCCGACTCACAAACAGCTCACCAGTTACCTCCAGCATGTGGCCATGCTTGCAATGGGAAGAGGGAGGAGTCTGCGAGTCCCACTCAAGACTGGCTGATATAGCCCAGGCTTCACAGGTGCACCTAAATGTGACCTGTAGATGCAAAACAGGCACATTTAAATTGGAGTTTATACACCTCCAAGAATCTATATATACAAACTAAGAAGACAGGTTGGCATTAGCAGGAGCTGCTCAAACCCACATGCAGTTGTGCATATATATAGGGGAGCAGATCCTGCACTTGTGGCCCGTTGCTAATGGCAATCCCCAGCAAAATGCATACGGTGGAGGATGCCCGCGGCGAACCACAAGTACCACAATAAACATCCGCACTTGTTACCTTGTGTAGGATGTCTATTGTGGTACTTGTGGTTCGCCGCAGGCATCCTCCACCGTATGCATTTTGCTGGGGATTGCCATTAGCAACGGGCCACAAGTGCAGGATCTGCTCCCCTATATATATGCACAACTGCATGTGGGTTTGAGCAGCTCCTGCTAATGCCAACCTGTCTTCTTAGTTTGTATATATAGATTCTTGGAGATGTATAAACTCCAATTTAAATGTGCCTGTTTTCCATCTACAGGTCACATTTAGGTGCACCTGTGAAGCCTGGGCTATATCAGCCAGTCTTGAGTGGGACTCGCAGACTCCTCCCTCCTCCCATTGCAAGCATGGCCACATGCTGGAGGTAACTGGTGAGCTGTTTGTGAGTCGGATTTATGCTACTGTAATTTGCCCCCTGGCTCCTGGTATCTCCCATACGGCTCAGGTAAGAGAGTGTTAGGTCCTGGGCTACTTGAGAAACCTTGGCGTGGTGCCCGGGCCTAGACATGTTCTACACCGTAGGACATGTTGACTAATCTCTCAATTTTAAAATCAGTTTGAGGGTTTAGGTAGATTGCAGAGTGCACCTGTATTTGTTATTGTTTTGTTATATTAATTACAACATCCGCACCTGTTACCTTGTGTAGGATGTCTATTGTGGTACTTGTGGTTCGCCGCGGGCATCCTCCACCGTATGCATTTTGCTGGGGATTGCCATTAGCAACGGGCCACAAATGCAGGATCTGCTCCCCTATATATATGCACAACTGCATGTGGGTTTGAGCAGCTCCTGCTAATGCCAACCTGTCTTCTTAGGCTACTTTCACACTAGCGTTTGGAGCGGATCCGTCTGATGTTTCATCAGACGGATCCGCTCCGATAATGCAGACGTTTGCATCCGTTCAGAACGGATCCGTCTGCATTATTACTTAGAAAATTTTCTAAGTCTGAAAGTAGCCTGAGCGGATCCGTTCAGACTTTACATTGAAAGTCAATGGGGAACGGATCCGCTTGAAGATTGAGCCATATAGTGTCATCTTCAAGCGGATCCGTCCCCATTGACTTCCATTATAAGTCTGGACGGATCCGCTCGCCTCCGCACAGCCAGGCGGACACCCGAACGCTGCAAGCAGCGTTCAGGTGTCCGCTCACTGAGCGGAGCGGAGGCTGAGCGCTGGCAGGCGGATGCATTCTCAGTGGATCCGCCTCCACTGAGAATGCATTAGGGCCAGACGGATGCGTTCGGGGCCGCTCGTGAGCCCCTTCAAACGGAGCGCACGAGCGGACACCCGAACTCTAGTGTGAAAGTAGCCTTAGTTTGTGTATATATAGATTCTTGGAGGTGTATAAACTCCAATTTAAATGTGCCTGTTTTCCATCTACAGGTCACATTTAGGTGCACCTGTGAAGCCTGGGCTATATCAGCCAGTCTTGAGTGGGACTCGCAGACTCCTCCCTCCTCCCATTGCAAGCATGGCCACATGCTGGAGGTAACTGGTGAGCTGTTTGTGAGTCGGCCTTATGCTCCTGTAATTTGCCCCCTGGCTCCTGGTATCGCCCATACGGCTCAGGCAGGAGTGTTAGGTCCCGGGCTACTTGAGAAACCTTGGCGTGGTGCCCGGGCTTAGACATGTTCTACACCGTAGGACATGTTGACTAATCTCTCAATTTTAAAATCAGTTTGAGGGTTTAGGTAGATTGCAGAGTGCACCTGTATTTGTTATTGTTTTGTTATATTGTTATATTAATTACAACATCCGCACCTGTTACCTTGTGTAGGATGTCTATTGTGGTACTTGTGGTTCGCCGCGGGCATCCTCCACCGTATGCATTTTGCTGGGGATTGCCATTAGCAACGGGCCACAAGTGCAGGATCTGCTCCCCTATATATATGCACAACTGCATGTGGGTTTGAGCAGCTCCTGCTAATGCCAACCTGTCTTCTTAGTTTGTATATATAGATTCTTGGAGGTGTATAAACTCCAATTTAAATGTGCCTGTTTTCCATCTACAGGTCACATTTAGGTGCACCTGTGAAGCCTGGGCTATATCAGCCAGTCTTGAGTGGGACTCGCAGACTCCTCCCTCCTCCCATTGCAAGCATGGCCACATGCTGGAGGTAACTGGTGAGCTGTTTGTGAGTCGGCCTTATGCTCCTGTAATTTGCCCACTGGCTCCTGGTATCGCCCATACGGCTCAGGTAGGAGAGTGTTAGGTCCCGGGCTACTTGAGAAACCTTGGCGTGGTGCCCGGGCTTAGACATGTTCTACACCGTAGGACATGTTGACTAATCTCTCAATTTTAAAATCAGTTTGAGGGTTTAGGTAGATTGCAGAGTGCACCTGTATTTGTTATTGTTTTGTTATATTGTTCTCCGACTACATCACCAATCTATAGTGATAGATTGGTCCAATGGGGAGTTGGTGAGATGGGGGCCTAAGTGTGACTCGTGCTTGTCCGTGGTACAGGCTGGGGTCTCAGTAAAGTCTGATACTTTACCCACTGTTGTTAGGGAGTATTCTGATGTATTCTCATCTCCAACCCCGGAGGATCTACTTCCCCCCCCCCCCCCCCATAGACCTTATGATTGTACTATAGAGCTAGTAGAGGGGGCCAAGTTTCCTAAAGGAAGAATTTATAATCTTTCTAAGCCCGAACGCAAGGCCATGGAAGATTATATTAAGGAGAGCCTTGGTAAAAGGCATATTAGACCTTCTGTCTCTCCTATGGGGGCGGGTTTTTTTCTTCGTTAAGAAAAAAGAGGGTGGTCTTAGGCCATGTATCGATTACCGGAGATTAAATAAAATCACTGTCCAGAATAGATACTCCCTCCCATTGATTCCGGATTTATTTAACCAGGTTCTGGGGGCAACCTGGTTTTCTAAAATTGACCTGAAAGGGGCATACAATCAAGGAGGGAGACAAATGGAAGACGGCGTTCAATACTCAGGTAGGACACTTTGAATATCAGGTGATGCCTTTTGGACTCAGCAATGCCCCAGCTGTGTTCCAAAACTTCATGAATGACATTCTTAGGGAGTTCTTAGGTAAATTTGTTATTGTCTATCTTGACGACATTTTGATATTCTCTCCTGACTTCGAATCCCATGTGTCTCATGTTAAACAAGTATTAGAGGTGTTGAGGGAGAATCAGCTATCCGCTAAGCAAGAGAAATGTGTCTTTGGTGTACAGGAGATTCTGTTTCTGGGGCATGTTCTGACTCCTCACGCCTTCAAGATGGATCCTGGTAAGGTACTAGCAATTAAGGAATGGGTAAGACCTTCATCCTTAAAGGCCTTACAACGGTTCTTAGGTTTCGCCAATTACTATCGTAAATTTATTATGATATTTTCCGTAATTGCTAAACTGTTGACCGACCTTACTAAGAAAGGGGCGGATTTGGAGAATTGGTTTACTGAGGCCATTTCTTCATTTGAAAAATTAAAATAGGCATTCAGTAGCGCTCCCATTCTGATCCAGCCTGATCAGGAGAAACCTTTTATTGTGGAGGTGGATGCGTCCGAGGACGGCGCAGGAGCAGTCCTTTCACAAGGTCCTGCTAGCCTCACTAACCTGAGAGCATGTGCCTTCTTCTCCAGGAAATTCTCTCCCACGGAGAGAAACTACGACATAGGGAATAGGGAGCTGCTGGCCATTAAATGGGCATTTGAGGAGTGGAGGCATTTTCTGGAGGACTCAAGGCATTGTGTAACTGTTGTCACTGACCATAAAAACCTTATGTTTCTCGAGTCTGCTAAGAGGTTGAATCCCCGTTAAGCCAGATGGGCTCTGTTTTTTACTCGTTTTGATTTTTCCATAACGTTCAGGCCGGGAAGTAAAAATGTGAAGGCGGGCGCATTATCTCTGAGCTTCCAGGCTTTTCAACCTACTGAGGTACCACCTGAATCCATCCTACCAGCAAAAATCTTCATAGCAGCTCTAACCCAGGATATCTCGGCTCCCATTAGGTCTGAACAACATCTGGCACCGGTATCCACCCCAACAGATAAGTTGTTTGTTTCCGTACAATTTCGTCTCCAGCTGTTGGGTGAGTGTCACGATTCTGCCTTTTGTGGACATCCGGGTGTTGAGGCAACTAAGGATCTGGTTTCTAGATCTTATTGGTGGCCCACTCTTACTAGGGATGTCAAGTCCTACGTGTCAGCCTGTGAGGTTTGTGCCAGGTCCAAGACACCTAGGACTCGCCCTGCTGGTAACCTACGACCCCTACCCATTCCCAGTAGACCCTGGTCCCATATCTCGATGGACTTTATAACTGACCTACCGCCGGCGGAGGGTAAGACTGTAGTTTGGGCAGTGGTCGATAGGTTTAGCAAGATGGTCCATTTCATTCCCCTGTCTAAACTCCTGAATGCCAAAACCCTGGCGTCTATTTTTGTGAGAGAAATTGTTTGATTGCATGGTATCCCGGAAAATATTCTGACAGGGGTGTGCAGTTTGTGTCCAAATTCTGGAGGGCCTTCTGTCAAAAATGAAAAATTTCATTGTCTTTTTCTTCTGCCTACCACCCTGAGAGTAATGGGCAGACTGAACGCCTTAATCAGTCTGTGGAACAATTCTTGAGGTTGTATGATGCTGATGACCAGCAATTATGGGTGAAATTTCTTCCATTGGCTGAATTTGCTTTGAATAACCTTGTCAATTCTTCTGCTGGGGTTTCACCTTTCTTTTGTAACCATGGTTTCCATCCCCGTTTTCATTCTGGGTCATCCGTCTCCTCCTCTAACCCTGAGGCGGATAGGCTCTCCTCTGAACTGTGCACAGTTTGGGCCCGGGTTCAATCGAACTTAGAAAAGGCTCAAAGTTCTCAGAAACTCAAGGCCGATAGGGGACGTTCAAGGGGGGTGAATTTTCAGATTGGGGATAAGGTATGGTTGTCCTCCAAGAATCTCTCTCTTAAGGTAGATTCTAAAAAGTTTGCTCCTTGTTTTATTGGACCATATAAGATCACGGAGGTGATTAACCCGGTATCATTTAGGTTGGAGCTGCCCGAGTCATTCCACATTCATAATGTGTTCCATAAATCTCTGCTTAAAAAATATTTTGAACCAGTAGTACAATCGAAAGCCTCGCCTTTGCCGGTTCTTGTTAATGATGCTGTCGAGTATGTGGTGTCTAAAATAGTGGATGTCAGGAAGGTGCGTAATTCCTTGCAGTACCTGATTCACTGGAAGGGGTATGGGCCTGAAGAGAGATCTTGGGTACCTGCCAGGGAGGTTCATGCTCCTAGACTTGTTCGAAAATTTCATTTAGAACACCCTGAAAGGCCATCGCCTGAAGTCTTGGGTCCGGTGGCCCCTCGTAAAAGGGGGGGTACTGTAACGGGGTTCTGAAGGTGCACTCGGTCTCCCATTAGCCGCAGACCTGCTGCTTAGCTTCAGGAGCGAGGATCTGTGTTTGTCCTCATTCCCAGGGCGGCTTTGCTAGCTGGGAGGCCCCCTGCTCCTAAGTCTGCCTTGAGCGCCGAGCTGATCACTCGGTGCTCCACTGGTTGGTCTGTCGGTCATGTGACGCTAGCCACGTCACATGACCCTCACTCCCCACTATAAATACAGGCAGCCTGCTGGCCACAGGTTGCCTGTTAATTTAGGTTCCACCTGTGATTTTGTCTTTTCCTGGCGTACTTACCTCCTGCTGAATTCCTGACCATCCTCTGCCTGATCCTTGTGTACTTTGCTGCTCTCCTGGTATTCTGACCCCGGCTTCTCCTGACAATTCTCTGCTTTCTCCATTTGTACTTTGTAGCTTTCCTGGTATTGACTCGGTCCGTTCACGTTCTGTTGTTTGTCTGTCTGTCATCCCTGCACTTATTACAAGCTAGGAATTGCCGTCCAGTTGTCCCCTGTCATTAGGAATCGCGAGGCAAGTAGGCAGGGCCAGGGGTAAGGGTGGAGCGCAGTGGTCACTTCCCTCCCCCCTGTGTGTGTGTGTGTACGCGACCGTTACAGCTGTGTACATGAGCAATGTTTTTCACACATCACTTGCGCGTTGAGTGAAAATCGCAGCATGTTCTTTATTCTGCGTTTTTCACGCAACACAGGCCCCATAGACGTGAATGGGGCTGTGTGAAAATTGCATTGCATCCGCAAGCAAGTGCGGATGCAATGCAAATTTCACGGATGGTTGCTAAGGAGATGATGTGAATAAATGGGGATGAGCCCCGGGACCCCATTAAAGTCCATTTACTTTATTATTTTCCATTCTAACATGGTTATAATGGAAAATAATAGCATATAACTTCACCGCTGAACGGCAAATAATATATATTTTTGTGCCACTAATACACACCAAAAAGGGCTTTAGAACTTATACTGTAACTGCACCGCTGAACGGCAAAAAAAATATATATATATATTTGCCACTAATACATGCTAAAAAGGGCTATAATTTTTTCACTTCACCACACAATGGCTAATAAGCCCTTTTCCCCAGTAATACAAGCCAAAAAATGCTTTCGAACATATAACTGCACCCCACAAGGACAAATAAGACGTAGAAATATTGCCTTGTAATACACCCTGCTAATGGCTGTATCAAACAGCACTTACACCTCTCTAACAAGAACGGTTTGCTGGAATTACAGAGCTGTATAATGGCAATTTGGATCTGCAGTCAGTGCAGCAAGGTGCAATAGGATTGTTCCTATTACCCAGGCTGTAAACTCCCCTACTGAATCCTGTTCTGCTTCACTACAGTGGAATGATTTCTCCCTATTTCCCTGAACAGCAAAGTAAAAGTTTTAAAGTCTTATCTACCACTGTCCCTAGCACCTGCTAATGTCTCTCCCTGCACTAAGTACACTGAAAAATGTCTGAATCCAAGATGGCTGAGGCTATTTATAGGGCTGTGACATCACAGAACTGGCTGGCTGCTGTTTTTCTGCATGCATGGCATTGTGGGTGATCCCTCCTTCCCAGAGTTCCTTTCTCCATGTCCTAACACGTGCAGCGGCCATTTTAGGAAAAAAAGTGTGATTCGTTACCACGAAGCGTGAGGAAATTTGGATTTGGTGCGAATCAAATTTTTCCTGAAATTCGGATCGAATTCCACTTCGTCAACTTCGATTCGCTCATCTTTGGTTCTCTCTACAGAAGATTGATTGATAGTGCATAAATTATGAAATTAAGTTCATCTTCTTGTCTCATCTATATTCTCTATTACATCTGATTTACATTGCAATGATAAACATGGTTGTCACTAATTTTAGCACCAGTAGTTGCTCATCATAATTATTCATTATACTTTATAATTGACTTTGATCAATCATGTTTGACTGTGGTTTGATTTGGTTGATCAAACACAAAAGGGCACAAACACATTAAAATAGAGAAGTGAGAAAAAATGTTGTATGATTTTTTTTGTACTTCATACATATACTAATAGTGTTTTAACACAGCTCACTGTGATTATTATTATTATTATTATTATTATTATTATTATTATCATCATCCTCTATACACCATTGGGATTATTGATTGATAAGTCTGGCATTAAGCTGTGACTTCTGCATTTAGCCTAACATTAGGAAATACATCAAAACTGATTGTGCATACAGTGCATTTAGAAACTCTTCAGAACCTGTCACTTTTTTCACATTTTCTTACAGTATGTTTTGTGCTAAAATAAAAAAAAAATTAAAAATGTTGCCATCATTCTGCACTCAATTACCAATAAAGACAAGGTGATAATTAGAGATGAGTGAATCAAATATGATGAAGTGGAATTTGTTACGAATTTCAGGAAAAATTCAATTTGCACCGAATGCGAATTTCCTCGCGCTTTGTAGTAACGAATCACATTTTTCCTAAATGGCTGCTGCACGTGTGAGGACATGGAGAAAGGAAGTCTGGAAAGGCGGGATCAGCCATACTGAAATGCATGTAGCCAATCAGCAGCCAGCCAGCCCTGTGATGTCACAGCCGTCTTAGATTCTGCCATTCACCAGTGTACTTAGTGCAGGGAGAGACATGTCTCCAGGCGCTAGGGACAGTGATAGAAAAATCGTCATTCTTTTAAAAAAAATAATAATAATAATAATAATCATTTTACCAGTGCAGGGAAAGATTATTCAGGGTTTAGGGAAAGGATAGGGAGGAATCATTCCACTGCATTTCTGTTGAACAGGGTTCAATCAGGGAGGTGACAGCCTGGTTAATAGGAACAATCCTATTGCACCTTGCTGCACTGACTGGGGATCCAAATTGCCATTATACAGCTCTGTAATTTCAGTAAACCGTTCTTATCAAGGTGCAAGTGTTATTTGATAAAGGCATTAACAGGGTTTATTACAAGGAAATATTTCTATGTTTTATTTGCCCTAGTGCGGTGCAGTTATATGTTATTAAGCAAAATGTTGGCTTGTATTAGTGAGAAAAAAATGGCTTATTAGTAGAGATGTCGCGAACATAAAATTTTCCGTTCGCGAACGGCGAACGCGAATTTCTGCAAATGTTCGCGAACGGGCGAACCGCCATAGACTTCAATAGGCAGGCGAATTTTCAAACCCACAGGGACTCTTTCTAGCCACAGTAGTGATGGAAAAAATGTTTCAAGGGGACTAACACCTGGACTGTGGCATGCCGGAGGGGGATCCATGGCAAAACTCCCATGGAAAATTACATATTTGACGCAGAGTTGGTTTTTAATCCATAAAGGGCATAAATCACCTAACAATCCAAATTTTTTTTTTGAACAACGTGGTTTAAAACATCCAGTGTGTGTATACGATCAGGTATGATGTTGTATTGATCAGGTAGTGTAAGGGTTACGCCCGCTTCACAGACATTGGCAGACCAAACTCCCCTTTTAATGCACCGCAAACAACCGCAAACAGTCCATTTGCCCCACCGCAAACTCACCATTTGTACAAGGTTGGATACCAAGCTAGCCATGTCCCGTTGATGTCATTGAAGGTTTCTTCCTCCACCCAGCCACGTACAACACCAAGTGTCCCGGAAAGGTGAATTGAATTGATTTTTCGAACGGGGAGATGGTTAAAAAAACGCTGGCTCCCTCCCCTTTGTTTGAATCCACACCACGGTCATTGCGTCTGCGCCGTGCAATTTACTGTCACACCCAATATGAGTGGTATTTTCTGTAGTTCTCTCTTCTCATCAGTTTAATCCCTGTTACGTCCCCAATCTGGGGTCCATTTATTAAATTGATTTTTCGAACGGGGAGATGGTTAAAAAAACGCTGGCTCCCTCCCCTTTGTTTGAATTTACGCCACAGTCACTGCATCTGCGCCATGCAATTTACTGTCACACCCGATAGGAGTGCTATTTTCTGTAGTAGTATTCTCATCAGTTTAATCCCTGTTACGTCCCATATCAGGGTGGGATTGCCTTTTGTGAAAAATTTTTTAGGCCGGGTACCTTTGACTGCCTTCACAGTGACAGACCAAACTCTGATACACCAAACTGAATTGATTTTAGGAACAGGGAGATGGAAAAAGCAGCTTGGTCGGTCCTCTTACTCCTAAATTGGGGCACTGCGCGTGCACGGAGCAATGTGCTGTGACACCCTATATGAGTGGTGTCTTAACTAGTACTATTCCTATCAGTTTAATCCCTGTTACGTCCCCTATCCGGGGACGTGTGTCGAATTGATTAACCATTGTCGAATTAACGAACCATTACGACATCCTGGAATAATTTAGTTCTGAGCTTTATACTTGCTTTGTATTGGAATTGATGGGGATTTTTAAAATTGTCTGCATTATTTCTAATAAACTATTAAGAGACTTTATTATGATTTTTTTATTTTATGTATTAAAAACCCACCCATACAACTTAAAAAATTTATCCAGCCGATCGCTTTTGGTCTGATCATAATGAAGCAACGGCCTTATCTGGGGTGTGGCAACATTGCCAACACACTCAGAGGTGATGATCGCTTCATTGTGATACGCAAGCCCCTTCACCACAACAAGGTAACGATCACAAAGGGGAATTGACACTTGTATGTGCCTTTTTTTTTGTTTTGTTTTTGCAGCCACAGTGCAGCACCAGAGGCCAGAAAAATTAGGCATGTACACATGCCTGAAAAATAACGTTATTGTTGCAGCCGCTGTTGTAGCAGCGGCTGGAAAAATTGATGTTTTCAAGGCAGAAAGGTGACTAAAACATTGCGGCTTGAACCCTAGTTGGTGGCGGAGAATTCACGATAGTCATCCGGTATGCAAACATTAAATACAGCAGCGTGGGGACCATTTTGAGGCCAAGGCATGTCATCAGGCCTTTTGTTAGTCAAACGTATCCCCCACTGTCAGTCCCTTCGTGATCCATGCCTCATTTATCTTAATGAAGGTGAGGTAATCAACACTTTTTTTGACCGAGGCGACATCTTATGTCAGTGACAATGCCTCCTGCTGCACTGAAGGTCCTTTCTGACAGAACACTTGAAGTGGAGCAGGCCAGAAGTTCTATCGCAAACTGGGATAGCTCAGGCCACAGGTCAAGCCTGCACACCCAGTAGTCAAGGGGTTCATCGCTCCTCAGAGTGTCGATATCTGCAGTTAAGGCGAGGTAGTCTGCTACCTGTCGGTCAAGTCGTTCTCTAAGGCTGGATCCCGAAGGGCTGTGGCGATGTGTAGGACTGAAAAAGCTCTGCATGTCCTCCATCAACACATCTGTAAAGCGTCCTGTCCTTGCCGCCGTGGTAGGAGGAGGATGATTACTTTCACCTCTTCCCCTGTTAGATTCCCGTTGTGCTGTGACATCCCCCTTATAAGCTGTGTAAAGCATATTTTTTTAGTTTTTTGTTTTGAACTGCTGCATCCTTTCTGACTTTCGGTAAGTTGGTAACATTTCCGCTACTTTCTGCTTATACCGGGGGTCTAGTAGCGTGGCCACCCAGTACAGGTCGTTCTCCTTCATCCTTTTTATACGAGGGTCCCTCAACAGACCTGACAGCATGAAGACCCCATTTGCACAAGGTTGGATGCCGAGCTACTCATTTCCCGTTCCTCGTCCTCACAGATGTCATTGACGGTCTGTTCTTCACCCCAGCCACGTACAACACCACGGGTCCCAGATAGGTGACAACAACGAGCACCCTGGGATGCCTGCTGTGGTTGGTCTTCCTCCTCCTCAAAGCCACATTCCTCTTCTGACTCCTCTTCCTCATACTCCTCATGCAGCGTTGCCGCAGGTCCGGCAGGCGATGATCACAAGGCTGTTTCTGGTGGTGATGGTGACCACAACTCTTCCTCTTCACGCTCATCTACAGCCTGATCAAGCACTCTTCGCAGGGCACGCTCCAGGAATAAAACAAATGGGATGAGGTCGCTGATGGTGCCTTCTGTGCGACTGACTAGGTTTGTCACCTCCTCAAAAGGACGCATGAGCCTACAGGCATTGCGCATGAGTGTCCAGTAACGTGGCAAAAAAATTCCCAGCTCCGCAGAGGCTGTCCTAGCACCCCAGTCATACAAATACTCGTTGACGGCTTTTTCTTGTTGGAGCAGGCGGTCGAACATTAGGAGTGTTGAATTCCAACGTGTCGGGCTGTTGCAAATCAAGCGCCTCACTGGCATGTTGTTTCGGCGCTGAATGTCTGAAAAGTGCGCCATGGCCGTGTAGGAACGCCTGAAATGGCCACACACCTTCCTGGCCTGCTTGAGGACGTCCTGTCACCAACTCCGCTGCAGAGCCACGCATTCCATGCTTGTCAGCCGTCAGCAGGTTGACCCAATGCGCAGTGTAGGTGATATACCTGCCCTGACCGTGCTTTGCAGACCAGGTATCAGTGGTCAGATGGACCCTCTCCCCAACACTGTATGACAGAGATGCCATGACTTCCTTTTCAATCACTGAATAGAGGTTTGGGATTGCCTTTTTTGAAAAAATATTTTGTCCGGGTACCTTCAACTGTGGTGTCCCAATAGCGACAAATTTTTTGAAGGCCTCAGACTCCACCAGCTGGTATGGTAAAAGCTGGCGGGCTAAGAGTTCCGTCAAGCCAGCTGTCAGACGCCGGGCAAGGGGGTTACTCTGTGACATTGGCTTCCTACGCTCAAACATTTCCTTTACAGACACCTGACTGTGGGCAGATGAGATGGAACTGCTGAAGGTGAGAGGCGGAGTGGCGGGTGGTTGAGAGGGGGCAAGGAGGACAGTAGTGGTTGATGTGGCTGAAGATGCTGGACCAGGAGGAGGATGGTGGCTTTGAGCTTGTGTGCTGCTTCTACTCGTCATCATGTGTTGATCCCATAGGCGTTTGTGATGTGCGATCATGTGCCTTCGCAAAGCAGTTGTACCTAGGTGGGTGTTGGATTTCCCACGACTCAGTTTCTTTTGGCCCAGGTTGCAAATGGCATCGCTGTTGTCAGAGGCAGACACACAAAAAAAATATGCCACACTGCTGAGCTTTGCAATGACGGCATTCTGGTGGTGGCAACAGCATGCGTTGATTGGCTTGCTGTCTGGCTGACCCCGGGTGCCGATACATGCTGTCTGACTGTGCCACTAGCTCCTTGCGACGACCTTCCCCTGCTTCCAACTCGTCTCCTCCTTCTCTCTGTCTCGCCTTCTGAACTTACCCCCTCTTCTTCTTCTCTTCGAGCAGGCACCGTGGCATCCATGGACACATCGTCATCATCAACCACTTCACTTGTATCTGACACCTCAGCAAAGGAAGCAGCAGCGGGTGCAACATCATCATCATCATCACCACAATGTACGTCCATGTGTGTAATGCTGCCTGACTGAGACATATCCCTGTTAGCTCCATCCTCTGACAATAATGGTTGTGCATCACTAATTTCATCCAGCTGATGTGTAAAAAACTCCTCTGAGGGATCAAGTGAAGAGGCTGTGGTGGCTGTGGTGGTAGTGGTGGTGGTGGCGGCGGGCGGGAGAGTGGTAACTTGAGAGCAGGTGACCAAAGCTGAGCTGGAGGAGGATGGTGCGTCAAGGTTCTTAGCGGAAGCTGTTGAGGATTGGGTGTCCTGTGTAAGCCAGTCAACTATTTTCTTAGAATTTTTTGGGTTCAGGGTACATGACCTCTGAACACTGGGCATTATTCCAGGGCCAGTGGAAATCACAGCACCATGAACACGACGGCCCCTGTCGCGTGGCCTGCCTCTGCCTGTCATTTTTTATTAGTTAAGTGTTACTATGCGTGCAAGGTACTGTGCCACCCTATATAAGTGGTGGGCAGTGGGCACAGTACAGTCTGTGTGGGCCTGACACACACTGGCTTGCAACTGTGATTATATCACAGAAAAATAATAAATATAATTTTTTTTTATCTGCGAGGTATTTGTGAGTGAGTGACACCCTGTAATGGTATAAGTGGAGGCCTAGCCACTAGCCAGTGGCCACAATACAGTCTGTGTGGGCCTGACACACACGGGCTTGCAACTGTGATTATATCACAGAAAAATATTAAATAGAATTTTTTTTTATCTGCGAGGTATTTTCTGTCACACCCTGTATGAATGGTGTGCACACAGTACTGTCTGTAACTGATCCTGCAGCCTCTCACACACGGGCAGGCAACTGCAATATAAATATATATAAAAAAAAGCAGACTGATGTACCAGCCCTGAAAAGGGGTTTTTGGGGTGCTGTCAGGATGCTGTCCTTACAGCAGATGAGTCTGTAGACACAGAACACTGCCCTAGCTAACGCTTTCCCTATTGAATCAGCAGCAGCAGCACTGTCCCTCCTCTCACTGAGAATGCAGATTCTGAATTAATCTAAAATGGATGCTGTTCAGGAGGTGGGAGGGTCTGGGAGGGAGGGTCTGCTGCTGATTGGCTGGAATGTGTCTGCTGATTGTGAGGTACAAGGTCAAAGTTTACTCAATGTTGATGTATAGGGGGCAGACCGAACATCGCATATGTTCGCCCGCTGCGGCGAACGCGAACAAGCTATGTTCGCCGGGAACTATTCGGGCCATCACTACTTATTAGCCATTGTGTGGTGAAGTGCAAAAATGATAGCCCTTTTTATAGTGTATTAGTGGCAAAAGTAAAATATATTTGCCGCTCAGCGGTGCAGTTATGTTTTAAATACCTTTTTTGCGTGTATTAGTGGAAAAAGAAAAAAATATCTTTGCTGCCTAGCGGTGCAGTTAACTGTTTAAAGCCCTTTTTTGCTTGTATTAGTGAAAAAAGGTAAAATATATTTGCCACTCAGCAGTGTAGTGAGATATTTTACAGCCCAGTTTGCCATGTATTGGCGAAATACAAATATATTTGCCGTTCGTGGTTGTAGTTATCTGTGGAAAAGCCTTTTGTGTAAAAATATTTAAAAAATAGGGCCTAATTGCCATTCAGCTGTGCAGTGAGAAATTTTATAGCCCAGTTTGCCGTGTATTACTGGCGAAATGCTAATATATTTCCAATTCATGGTTGCACTTATCTGTTGAAAAGCCTGTTGTGTAAAAATAGAAAAAAATTTGGGCCTAATTGCCATTCAGCGGTGCAATGACATTTTACAGCGCAGTTTGCCGTGTATTACTGGCGAAATACAAATATATTCGCCTTTCGTTGTTTCACTTATCTGGTGAAAAGCCATTTGTGTAAAAAATAAATAAAAAATTATGCATAATTGCCTTTCTGCGGTGCAGTGAGATTTTTACAGCCCAGTTTGCTGTGTATTACTGACGAAATACAATTATATTTGCCTTTCGTTGTTGCACTTATCTGTTGAAAAGCCTTTTATGTAAAAATAGAAAATAAATTGGGCCTAATTGCCGTTCAGCGGTGCAGGGAGATATTTTACAACCAAGTTTGCTGTGTATTACTGGCGAAATACAAATATATTCGCCTTTCTTTGTTGCACTTAATTCTTAAAAAGCCATTTATGTAAAAATAGAAAAACAATTGGGCATAATTGCTGTCCAGCGGTGCAGTGAGATATTTTACAGGCCAGTTTGCTGTGTATTACTGGTGAAATACAAATATATTCGCCTTTCATTGTTGCACTTAATTCTTAAAAAGCCTTTTGTGCAAAAATAGAAAAAACTTGGGCCTAATATATTCACCTTTTATTGTTGCACTTATCTGTTGAAAAGTCTTTTGTGTAAAAATAGAAAAGAATGTGGGCCAAATTGTCGTTCTGCGGTGCAGTGAGATATTTTACAGCCCAGTTTGCAGTGTATTACTTGCAAAATATAAATATATTTGCCTTTCATTGTTGCACTTATCTGTTGAAAAGCCTTTAGTGTAAACATAGAAAAAAAATTAGGCCAAATTGTTGAAAAGCCATTTATGTAAAAATAGAAAAAAAATTGGGCATAATTGCTGTCCAGCGGTGCAGTGAGATATTTTACAGCCCATTTTGCTGTGTATTACTGGCAAAATACAAATATATTCGCCTTTCAATGTTGCACTTATTTGTTGAAAAGCCTATTGTGTAAAAATAGAAAAAACTTTGGCCTAATTGCTGTTCAGCGGTGCAGTGAGATATTTTACAACCCAGTTTGCCGTGTATTACTGACAAAATACAAATATACTTGCCGTTTATGGTTGTACTTATCTGTTGAAAAGCCTATTGTGTAAAAATAGAAAAAAAATTGGGCCTAACGATGGGGAGTGGGGGAAACCCCCCACAGTGCGGTGTCAAAGGGTAAAAGGGAATCAGCCTGGTTAAAAGGAGTAATAAGGGAGCAGGTCACCTCCTACAGCGCCCCTAATCCTCTCCCTGACACCTCACCGTATGAGCGGACCCCGATGGTAGGACGACTCATACTCAGGATTCCTAGAGACCCTAAGTCGCCCTGCTAATCCCTCACCAAGGAGCAGGGAAGAGACGACCTGTTCATCCCAGTAATGGAGGAACAGGAGTCTCTATCTGGGGCCAGGCTGCAAGGAGAGGGGAACACATACAGCATAAGGAGATGGCAGGTAAGCGAAACCAATAACACACTTACATGCCAGAAACACTGACTGGAACCCGTGCCCTAGTGCTGCAGTCCACACCAACATTAAAAGGACACAGCACACACCACAAACCACACAGGAACCCAGGAAACCATAGCTGCAATAACCTGAGACAGGGGAATGTCTAGTAAACATGCTGGACACCAAACACCACCAGACATGTAACACCAAACTAGACATACAAACACCCTGAACATAACCCACTCCATACAAATAAGGACAGGAAGGGAAGGAGACACCGGGATAACATTGATGACCACAAGGGTGGCCCTCACTGGACAGATGAACACCCTGGACTGGAGCAGAGCTCCAGCACCAACAACAGCTGAAGTACAACTGACTCCAGCCAGGAAACCACAGAATATATAAGCCAAGTGACCACACCCAATCAGGGAGTTAACCCTTACACCACCAGACAGAGGGAGGCTACAACTTAAAGGGGAAGTGCACACACAAGCATACTAAACCACGTAACCACTGGCAACAGCATTCGTGGCAACCATGTCACGGCAATCACCCAGAAGGC
This sequence comes from Bufo bufo, assembly GCF_905171765.1. Lineage (NCBI taxonomy): Eukaryota > Metazoa > Chordata > Amphibia > Anura > Bufonidae > Bufo > Bufo bufo. The sequence continues at coordinate 569,988,059 of NC_053390.1, forward strand.
CGAGACACTGCCACCGCATGCTCTCACAGCAACATGTTGCTGCGGGCAACCGCAAGTGTGGCAACAGTGTCACAGCGTACACCATAGGCCGTGACACTAATTGTCGTTCTGCGGTGCAGTGAGATATTTTACAGACCAGTTTGCCGTGTATTACTAGCGAAATACGAATATATCTGCGGTTCATAGCCGTACTTATCTGTTGAAAAGCCTTTTGTGTAAAAATAGAAAAAACTTGGGCCTAATTGCCGTTCAGCGGTGCGGTGAGATATTTTCCAGCCCAGTTTGCCGTGTATTACTGGCGAAATACAAATATATTTGCCTATCATTGTTGCACTTATCTGTTGAAAAGCCTTTTGTGTAAAAATAGAAAAAAAATTGGGCCTAATTGCCATTCTGCGGTGTGGTATGATATTTTAAAGCCCTGTTTGCCATGTATTACTGGCGAAATACAAATATATTCGCCTTTTGGTGTTTGACTTATCTGGTGAAAAGCCTTTTGTGTAAAAAAATTAAATAAAATTTGGGCATAATTGCCTTTCTGCGGTGCAGTGAGATATTTTACAGTCCAGTTTGCAGAGGTTGCAGCAGAGTAAGGGGCCGTGGCAGCCGGGCTCAATTAGTGAGGCCTGAGCTCCCAGATTCAGCTAGCGGTCATGTCATGACCAGCAACCCAGAGGTTCTAGAATGGTTGACTTGCTCTTCGACTTCGGCGCAACTTACATCAGACACCCCCAGCCAAGAGTCAGTGGTTTTTTTCAGACACAACACTTAATTGGCATGGCCCGGGAGTAGGCCCTGGGCCCTGACCTGTCCTCATCTCACCTTTGGCCTTTTCTGTTTCCTCAATGAGAGAAGTAGTATATGCTGTAGGCTCTGCTCTACTTTTCAGTGAGGAAGAGGTACTAGAGGACAGTCAGCAGCTACTACCCAGACAAGATGTGGAGGAGACATCCGCTGCTTCCTCCGCTAGGCGGGCAAGTAGTGATGAGGAGAGTGGCGTGGGAGCTGGTGTTGAGAGCGACCAGGCTCCTGACCCAGAGACAGTTAAGGAGGACATCAGTAAAGTGCAGACACTACTCGATGATGATGAAGCTAATCAAACATGGAAGCCAGGTGACGAAAAGGCTTCATCATTATCATCGGGAGAAGATGGTGTTAGCTTGCCTGTAAGCCAGCAAGTCGCTAGCGTGGCCGGGAGTCAGCAGGGTGGCAGCAATGGGAGGTCGGGAGACATAAACGCCCGGGTAGACCACACGCTTCGCGTGAGCCTACATACCCAGGAAGTAGCAGTGCAGGGGCTCAAGGAGGCAGCGGTGGTAGCAGTTAGTCAGTGCGGAGTGTTGGGTATAAAATCACCTACTCAGTGGTGTGGATTTATTTTTTTTACCGCAGGAAGGAGGTAACCGTGGCCGTATGTAGAATATGTGGGCAGAGGTTGAAGCATGGCCAGGGTGCAAATGTTGGCACTGCGGACCTGCGTCAACATATGCAGCATCGCTATAAAGTGGCCTGGGAAAATCGTGGCTCCGATGTGGTGGTCCATCCTGCCACAGCAACTGATTCATCACCCACTAGAACACACCCGATTTTAGGCAGTCAAGGCTCCACCATCTCAGCCGAAGGTAGCTGCCTGTCCTTCCCATCATCTGCTGGTCCTGATGATCCTGCTCCTCCTACTCCTCGTCACGCATTCCGTCAGCAATCGATCACCGAAGCGATTGCCAAGAGACAACAATATGCGTGCACTCATCCAACGGCGTGGAAGCCGAATGTGCTCCTGTCCAAGCTGCTGGTGCTGCAGTCTCTCCCTTTCTAAGTGGTGGACTCTGCACTTTTCAGAGAACTGATGGCTTGTTCCGAGCCGAGGTGGAGAGTCCCAGTACATGATTTCTTTGCCAAAAAGGCCAGCCCTACACACAGATGTAAAACAGAAAGTGGGCCAGTCCTTGAGCCTATCTGTGTCTGTCAAAGTGCACGGCAGCGCCAACGTGTGGAGCTCTAACTATGGTCAGGGAAAATACATGTCCTTTAATGGCCCACTGGGTGAATGTGGTTAATGCACAGCCCCACCAGCCACTTGGCCAGGGGATGCCACTTCCGTCTCCACGTTGCCACGCCGTTGGTCCAGCGATAATGTCCGCCTCTGCCTCCTCATCCTCCACCCTGTCCTCAGCTTCCACTGCAGAGACAATGCACAGTGCCCCTCTAGTTGGAATTCCACCCTCCATATGTTGGACCGACTGTACAAACAGAGAAAGGCCATCAACGATTTTCTGATGATTCAAGCAGACAGGAGTACTCCCATGTGTAACTTTGATGTCAGCCAGCGGCAGCTCATGCATGACACCTGCCGTTTGCTTAGGCCCTTTGAGGAGGCCACTTTATTTGTCAGTCGCCAGGACTACAGGATGAATGATGTCATTCCACTGCTTCATATGGACAACCAAGAATATTCAGAGGTCACATTTAATGAATATAACAGAGTGAAAGCTACGGTAATAGTAAAAGACCAAGAAAGCTAAGAGAAAAGAACTACTGCAAACAAGGCTGCACCTCTTATATAAAAGTAGTAATTTATTCAAAATACATAAAATCCCAAAAACCTTAAAATCATTGTATACAATTTACATCATTGTGTGTGGACTACAAATATGTCCACCACACATACCTGCAACACTCAAGTTCCAAATGGGAACACATTTAAGCCGCCAGACAAAATGCACAGTAAGTGAATAAGGTATCAAGCAATACACAATACTTATCAATTGCACATGGACGTGGTATGCAGGTGCATGCGCCCTTGTTGTCACGGGTCCTTATGCTTAGTTTAAACAATTCAGAACGGTTCGATCCCTTGGCGAGTTCATAAGCCTGTGAGATAATCTTTTTTGGGTATCCCCTTTTTCAGAAATAAGACAGCAGACGCCTCACTGAAATCCAAAAAGGATGTACAGTTGCGACGAAGTCTTAGGAACTGGCTGTCGGTATCCCCCCTCTGGATATGAATTGGATGGAAGCTGTCATAATGATGCAGACTGTTAGTGGCAGTGCTTTTGTGGAGCAATGATGTAACAATATGGTGGTCATCCATTCAGATTTTTCATATACAGGTGAAACTCTAAAAATACTGCTCTTCTATAGGGACTTTGTCACAGGGTCAGGCAGAGGAAGAGGCAGACCATTCCACAGGGATGGTAGGGGTCGGGCAGGTGCATTAGACGGGAGCCTAAGTGGTAAGTTGGAGAAGGTGCGTGCGATTACGTTAAAGGACACACCAGAGTTGGTTGAGTTGCTCACTCAGCCTTCCGCTTCTGCACCATGTTCATTCTCTGTATCAGCACCCTCCTTACTCTCTGCTGTGTGCATCCCCAAAGACACAACCACCACCACCATAACCCCTTCACTCGAGTCAGAGGAATTATTTTCCCATCCATTCCCAGACCTTACCGATGTGCAGCCTTTCTTGGCATCGGATGAGAAAGAGGTGGTAGCAACCGCCGCCACCCAGCGGTCTGACGACCGTACCCAGATTAGCCAAAGAGGGTGGTCCTCGCCGTAGCTGCCTACTCCGAGATCTCTAATGTCAGTGGTGGTGAAGGTGACGATGATGACATGTCGATGGACGTCACGTGGGTGCACACAAGAGAGGAAGAAGAGGGGAGTTCAGAGGGAGAGACTGAGCAGCAGATAGGGAGGAGAAGGAGGAGAAGCAGGCAGAACTCGCAGTGCACAGTAGGTAAAAAGCATACTGCAACTTTATCTGGAGCGAGCCATCCACCATACACGGTCACATCTGGGGCTCCCAGGACGCTGGCACATGGCTCCACAGTGTGAGATTTTTTTAACGTGAGCGCTGCTGACAATAGTGTTTCCATCTGCAGCCTGTTCTGTCAATGCATAAGTCGCAGTAAGCCCAACACTCACCTAGGGACGAACGCCTTAAGAAGGCACCTGGTCTCCCATCACCGAGCCCAGTGGGAGAAATACCGTCAGAACCCACAAAGCCATACTCCCGGTACTCCACGTCCAGCCTCTTCTTCTCCTCTCTCCTCCCATTTGTCTTCCACTCCACCTTCCACCGTGCTGTCGTCGCATTTATCTGGCAAAAGGCAGGCTTCCGTGGCCCAAATGTTCAAAAGTAAAAAGTTGATGACGCTGGATAATCCTCTTGACCAACAGCTGACCGCGGTCTTGTCGGAACTGCTAGCCCGCCAACTACTGCCATATAAACTGGTGGACTCTGAGGCCTTTCGAAAATTTGTGGCCATTGGCACACCGCAATGGATGATCCCCGGAAGGAAATATTTCTCCCAGAAGGGCATCCCGGAGCTATATGGCCATGTTCAGCGGCAAGTGAATGTATCTTTGGCACACAGTGTCGGTGCCAAGATACTGTATATCTGACCACAGACACGTGGTCTAGCAAACATGGGCAGGGAATGTACATAACTTTTACTGCCCACTGGTTGAACCTTCTTATGGCTGTCAAGCAGGCAACCCGTGACACCCGTGTGGATTTGGCGTTACAGCCAAGGATCGCATGCAGGCCTGCCTCTTTTTCTCCTCCTCCTGCTCCATCCTTCATCTCCTCCTTGGTTGACTCCTCCTTTTCCACTGCTACCGCCTCTTCAGCTGCACCACCCCAGCTCCCCTGAACCTATTCGACATGCCAGGTGAGATGTTGCCATGATGTGTTGTGGCTGTTGTGCCTGGATGCCAAGAGCCACACCAGTCCTGCACTCCTTTCAGCTCTGTTAGAGCAGGCTTTAAAATTCCCTGGTGTTATCCGTGGCTGGGGGCGGAGACCGAGGATGACATTCTCCTGGGAGATGATCAGGAGCCAGACCGCTCCACCGCTTCAAATTTAGTGCAAATGGGGGCCTTCATGCTCCCCACTATAAAAAGCATAAAGGGCAAGGACCAGTACTGGGTCGCAATGTACTTAGACCCCCGTACAAACACAAAATGGCAGACATGTTACCAGCATCACAGAGGGCTGTCAGAATGCAGCATTTCCAGGCCTTGCTTCGAGAGATGCTGCATTCTGCTGTTGGGGGCGCTGGCATTGGAATTTCCACCCACAGAGAAACAGTTGCGGGTACCATTCCTACAGTGCATGCAAGAAGAGGGTGGTTTGAACATCTGTTGGTCACTTCGGATATGAGATCATTCTTGCATCCAACCCATCAACAGCCGCCCTCGAGATCCAGCCTTAGGGAACGCCTAGACCGACAGGTGTCCGACTACATCGGGTTAACGGCCGATGTGGACGCTCTTAGAAGCAAGGAACCCCTTGACTACTGAGTGTACAGGCCTGACCTATGGCCAGAGCTGGGACAATTTGCCATGGAACACTTGGCTTGCTCCTCGTCGAGTGTCCTGTTCGAAAGGACGTACAGCGCAGCAGGGGGGATCGTGACCGACAAGCGCACTCGCCTAGCTCACGACAGTGTGGACTACCTCACATTTCTAAAAATGATTGAGGCATGGATCTCGGAGGAATTCAACACCTGTGACGATCACGTTTAATTGAATTTCCTTATGTCAGCCCACACATATCTGTCAACACCCAGAACAAATAATGGTCCCTGTCTTATGTAAATACAGCGGCATAAAAGGCCTTTTCTGTCCGGTGAATGCCTACTGTTTGGGGCCACGGAGGAATTCAACAACTACGGATGAAGTAGGGTTAAGACTCATGCTTTTTGAGATGTGTTAACTAAACTAAATTTAACTAAACGCGTTAATCAATTGACGACCACATGTTATCAGGGTTTTTCAAGAGGGGGGATTTAGTTAGCATGATTTTAATCCAATTTTATATTTTTAGTTCTTTTAAACATATGTATTTGACATGCATTTGTACTGGCCTGCAGTAAAATTGATATCTAATGACCGTCTAATATACCTCCAGTCACATAATCACTTGTTCTTTTCTGTACGTTGAATAAATAATTTTTGGGGCCTGTACTCCACTGGACTGAAGTATAATTGTTATCCAATGACCGTCTAATATACCTCTAACCACAGAATCATTTGATGTTTTCTGTATGGTGAATGCCTAATGTTTTGGGCCTGCACTCCAATGGCCTGCAGTAAAATTCATATTCAATGATCGTATAATATACCTTCAGCCACATAAATCACTTGTTCTTTTCTGTACTGTGAATGAATAATTTTTGGGGCCTGTACTCCACTGGCCTGAAGTAAAATTGATATCCAATGACCGTCTAATATACCTCCAGCCACATAATCACTTAATCTTTTCTGTACCGTGAATGCATAATTTTTGGGGCCTGTAATCTAACTGGCTAACAGTAAAATTGTTATACGGTGACCGACTAATGTACCTCCAATAGTTTTTTACTGTATTGTGAATGGAAAATTTTTGGGGCCTGTAGTCCATTGGCCTGCAGTAAAATTGATATCCATTGACCGTCTAATATACCCCGAGCCACATAATCAATTGATGTTTTCTGTCCGGTGAATGCCTAATGTTTGGGGCCTGTTCTCCAATGGCGTGCAGTAAAATTGTTATCCAATGACCAACTAATATACCTCCAGCCACATAATCACTTGATGTTTTCTGTCCGGTGAATGCCTAATGTTTGGGGTCTGTACCCCCGTGGTCTAAAGTAACATTTTCTAAGCTCCAGCAGGGCACATTTTTGACAGTTTCCCTTTGAGACACATAAAAAAGGCCCTTGATTAAAATACATATTTTTTGTGTGAATTTTTTCCATTGATCCCTCTCTGGAATGTAACTGTCTATGTTGTGGGATGATTTGTGCACTTCTAGTAAGTATTTGGTGGCTGCAAATATGACCTGAAGGTTTTTCAGGTTTGCCTGCCATTAAAGTGAATGGGGTCCACCGCAAACTTGCGGTTCGCGAACATTTGATCCCGTTCGCACGATCGTGTTCGCGAATGGTCCCGGCCAATGTTTATCCATCACTAGTAGGGAGTGAAATAGGAAGATTTTTATACAAAAAACTTTTCAGAGACCCAAAAGTCCTTTTAAGTACTATTGAGTGTGATAGTAGCACCACATATTTTTAGCGCATCCTGCGCTAAATAAAGTGTAATAGGCCACTGCGGACAGTTAAATTATCCGCGCCACATCTCCTGTTTAAAGTGTGCGCATCCCTAAAGTATCAGTGACATCCAGTACACTTTTTCCGTAGACGGTGTCCGCTGTGGACAGTTAAATTATCCGCACCACATCTCTTGTTACAAGTAGAGTTGAGTGGACACCTGGATGTTTGGGTTCGGCGGGTTTGGCAGGTTCTGCCCAACTTGAAAAAAAAGTTCGGGTTCGGGACCCGAACTTGACCCCGAACCCCATTGAAGTCAATGGGGACCCGAACTTTTGGCACTAAAATGGCTCTAAAATAATCCTGGAAAGGGCTTCAGGGCTGCAAAAGGCATCAAAATGTGCTTAAGAGCATGACAATTGTTCTGCAAACAAATGTGGATAGGGAAATGACTTAACCGCCTCATGTCCGCCCATAGGATATAAACGTCCTATGGGTGGACGTCTATTTCTGACAGCACGTTTTAAAACGTCCTGTCAGAAATAGCAGCTGCACGCTAATCGTGCAGCTGCTGATCGGGTTGCCCGCTGTCAGTGACAGCAGGGCAACCCTAAGACAAGGCAGGGACAGTGCCCAGGTGTCCCTGCCTTCTAGATCACTGCAGACACAGCGCTCACCGAGCGCTGTGTCTGCAGAGAAGGAAGCGCTGTGCGCTTCCTGTTCCGGCCCGGCGGTCATGTGACCGCCGTGACCGGAGAGTGCAGGGGCTGTGTGAGGTCTCTCAGAGACCTCGATCAGCCCTGCTGTGAGGCTGTACAGCGCAGGATTGCTGCTGTACAGCCTCTATAGGGGTGCATTTCCACTGTAACTGGGGCTACTATCTCAGCCCCAGTTACAGGAGAAATCAACTGTGAAAAAAAAAAGAAAAAGTGAAGCAAATGTCCCCCAGAGGTCTTGTATGACCTTATGGGGGACGAAAAGTGTAAAAAAAAATAAAAAAAATAAAGGGTTGAAAAAATAAAATAAAATAAAGTTTCACATGTAAAAAAAAAAAAAGTTCCCAAGTTAGGAATAAAAAAAAAAAAATTAAAATAGAAAAAATAAAGTAAAATAGACATATTTAGTATTGCCGCGTCCGTAAAAACCAGCTCTATAAAAATATCACATGACCTAACCCCTCAGATGAACACCGTAAAAAATAAATTAAAAAAACTGTGTCAAAACAAGCAATTTTTGTCACCTTGCATCACAAAAGGTGCAACACCAAGTGATCAAAAACGCGTATGTCCCACAAAATGGTACCAATAAAACCGTCACCTCATTCCGCAAAAAATGAGCCCCTACATAAGAAAATCTCTCAAAAAATAAAAAAACTATAGCTCTTAGAACATGGAGACACTAAAACATCATTTTTTTGGTTTCAAAAATGCTATTATTGTGTTAAAGTGAAACAAATAAAAAAAAGTATACATATTAGGTATTGCCGCGTCCGTAAAAACCAGCTCTATAAAAATATCACATGACCTAACCCCTTGGGTGAACACCGTAAAAAAAAAAAAAAAAAAAACTGTGTCAAAACAAGCAATTTTTGTCACCTTGCATCACAAAAGGTGCAACACCAAGTGATCAAAAACGCGTATGTCCCACAAAATGGTACCAATAAAACCGTCACCTCATCCCGCAAAAAATGAGCCCCTACATAAGAAAATCTCTCAAAAAATAAAAAAAACTATAGCTCTCAGAACATGGACACATTAAAACATAATTTTTTGGTTTCAAAAATGCTATTATTGTGTAAAACTTTAATAAATGAGAAAAAGTATACATATTAGGTATCGCCACGTCCGTAACAATCTGCTCTATAAAAATGTCACTTGACTGAACCCCTAAGGTGAACGCTGTAAAAATAAATAAATAGAAACTGTGCTAAAACAACCAATTTTTTGGTCACCTTGCCCCATAAAGTGTTATATTGAATGATCAAAAAATCATATGTACCCAAAAATAGTACTAATAAAACTGGCACCTTATCCCCTAGTTTCCAAAATGGGGTCACTTCTTGGGAGTTTCTACTGTAAGGGTGCATCAGGGGGCTTCAAATGGGACATGGCATCTAAAAACCATGTGGAGTTCCATTCCTTCTGCGCCCTGCCGTGTGCCCATACAGCAGTTTACGACCACATGTGGGGTGTTTCTGTAAACCGCAGAATCTGGGTAATAAATATTGAGTTTTGTTTGGCTGTTAACCATCGATGTGTTAGAGAAAAAAATTGATTAAAATGGAAAATCTGCCAAAAAAGTGAAATTTAAAAATTTGATCTCCATTTTCCTTTAATTCTTGTGGAACGCCTAAAGGGTTAACAAAGTTTGTAAAATCGGTTTTGAATACCTTGAGGGGTGTAGTTTCTACAATGGGGTCATTTATGGGGGTATCCACTATGTAGGCCCCACAAAGTGACTTCAGACCTGAACTGGTCCTTATAAAGTGGGTTTTGGCAATTTTCTTAAAAATTTGAAGAATTGCTTCTAAACTTCTAAGCCTTCTAACGTCCTAAAAAAATAAAATGACATTTCCAAAATGATGCCAACATAAAGTAGACATATGGGGAATGTTAAATAATAAATATTTTATGAGGTATCACTTTCTGTTTTAAAAGCAGAGAAATTGAAATTTAGAAAATTGCGATTTTTTTTAAATTTTTGGGTAAATTTGGGATTTTTTCATAAATAAAGGTGAAATATTTTGACTCAAATTTATGACTATCATGAAGTACAATGTGTCACGAGAAAACAATCTCTGAATGACTTGGATAAATAAAGGCGTTCCAAAGTTATTACCACATAAAGTGAGATATGTCCGTTTTGCTAAATTTGGCCTGGTCAGGAAGGGGGCAAAGGGCCCAGATGGGAAGTGGTTAAAATAACATAAAATACAGAAAAATTAAAAATAATCTGGATCTAGGAATAGGAGGTTGAGGAGGCGGTGGATGGGTGGACGTGGCGGTGTAGGTGGAAGCGGCGGTGAAGGAGGAATAGGTAGCCAACACTGATTTGTGTTATTTTTTATTTTTAAATTGGGGTATCCCCCAAAATATTGGGACATATAAAACAAAATCAAACAAAGAATAAGTGCACTTGAGTACAAGAATGGATGGTTGAGGCTGTATAAATGTCTATACTGCACAAGGTACGGACAAGTCCTGTGGGATTCATGCCTGGTTCATTTTAATAAACGTAAGCTTGTCCACATTGGCTGCGGCCTGTGATAATGCTCTCTGCAGTGCTAAACACACGTTCACACTATACACTGGTTGCAGGGCAGATCAGCACCTCTAAGGCTGACAAAGCTTTTCCACATTTTGGCCATGCTAACCCTGCCTTCTCAGGTGCTGGTGGTGCCCCAGCTGTGTTTGCGACCTCTTCCTCCTCCTCTGCCTTCGCCTTGTGCTTCCACTGTGCCCCCGCTGTCAGGTGGGAATGCTATCATCAGCGTGCGATTGTAGTCGCGCATCTTCCGATCAGTAACAGATGTTTTCACTAAATTGAGTTCCCTGTTAGCAATGCAGAGCAGGGGTTCATTCACGGCAAAAGGGGGTTCATGTCACCCAGCAATACAACTGAGGATTTTGAGAGATTTAGGCCCCTGTCAGCAATGCAGAGCAGGGGTTCCTTCACGGCAAAAGTGGGTTCATGTCACCCAGCAATAGAACAGAGGATTTTGAGAGATTTAGGCCCCTGTCACCCAGGCATAGCAGGGGTTCATTCACGGCAAAAGGGGGTTCTTGTCACCTAGCAATACAACAGAGGATTTTGAGAGATTTAGGCCCCTGTCACCCAGGCACAGCAGCGGTTCATTCACGGCAAAAGGGGGTTCATGTCACCCAGCAATAGAACAGACGGTTTTGAGAGATTTAGGCCCTTGTCACCCAGGCACAGCAGGGGCTCATTCACGGCAAAAGGGAATTCATGTCACCCAGTAATACAGAGGATTTTGAGAGATTTAGGCCCCAGTCACACAGGCACAGCAGGGGTTCATTCACGGCAAAAGGGTGTTCATGTCACCCAGCAATAGAACAGAGGATTTTGAGAGATTTAGGCCCCTGTCAGCAATGCAGAGCAGGGGTTCATTCACGGCAAAAGGGTGTTCATGTCACCCAGCAATACAACAGAGGACTTTGAAAGATTTAGGCCCCTGTCACCCAGGCACAGCAGGGATTTGTATACGCCAAAAATGGTAAAATGTCACCCGACAATTAAAAATAAGATTTTTTTCAATTTAGAGCACTAAAATTGGCATTTTTTAAAATAAAAATGGCTCTAAAATAGTCCTTGAAAAGGCTAGAGGGATGTAAAAGGCAGTAAAATGTGCTTAAGAGCATGGCAACTCCTCTGCAAACAAATGTGGATAGGAAAATAACTTAAAATGAAATAAAATAACTAAAAATGATTAACCTGCAAGTCAGAGAAGGAGGTGGATATGGAGTCGGAGGTTGAGGAGGCAGTGAATGTGGTGTTGTAGGTGGAGGCAGCAATGGAGGAGGAACAGGTAGCTAACAATGTTTTTTTATTTATTTTTTATTGGGGTAGGTAGCCCCCAAAATATTGGGACAAATAAAAAGAAAAAAGAAAACAAAGAATCATTGCACTTGACTGGAGTACAAGAATGTATGTTTGATGGTGGTATAAATGTCTATTCTGCACAAGGTACAGACAAGTCTTGTGGGATCCAAGCCTGGTTCATTTTAATGAACGTGAGCTTGTCCACGTTGGCTGTGGACAGGCGGCTGCGTCTGTCTGTAATAACGCCTCCTGCCATGCTAAATACACGTTTAGAGAGTACACTGGCTGCAGGGCAGGCCAGCACCTCCAAGGCATACAGGGCAAGCTCTGGCCATGTGGACCATTTGGAGACCCAGAAGTTGAATGGGGCAGAACCATCAGTCAGTACGTGTAGTCGTGTGCACAGGTACTGTTCCACCATGTAGTTCAAATGCTGCCTCCGGCTAATATGCTCCATATCAGCAGTTGGGGCCGGTTGTTCCGGCGAGGTGACAAAGGTTTTCCACATGTCGGCCATGCTTTCCCTGCCTTCTGAGGTGCTGGCGCTGACACAGCTGCGTTGGCGACTTCTTCTTCCTCCCCTGCCTTCGCCTTGTGCTTCCACTTGTCCCCCGGCGTCAGTCGGGAATGCTCTCAGGAGCGCGTCTACCAGCATGCGCCTGTAGTCGCGCATCTTCCGATCACGCTAAAGTGAGGAAATTAAGGATGGCACATTGTCTTTGTAACGAGGATCCAGCAGGGTGGCCACCCAGAAGTCAGCATAGGTTAAAATGTGAGCAACTCTGCAGTCGTTGCGCAGGCACTGCAGCATGAAGTCGCTCATGTGTGCCAGGCTGCCCAGAGTTAAGGACAAGCTGTCCTCTGTGGGAGGCGTATCGTCTGCGTCCTCTGTATCCCCCAGCCACGCACCAGTGATGGGCCCAAGCTGCGTTGGATGCCACCCCGCTGTGAACATGCTTCATCCCCATCCTCCTCCTCCTCCAGTAGTGGGCCCTGGCTGGCCAAGTTTGTACCTGGCCTCTGCTGTTGCAAAAATCCCACTTCTAAAGTCACTTCTAAAAGACTGGCCTGAAAGTGTTAGAGATGACCCCTCTTCCTCATCCTGGGCCACATCCTCTTCCATCATCGCCCTAGGTGTTTTCTCAATGAGACATAGAAGTGGTATTGTAACGCTGATAACGGCGTCATCGCCACTGGCCATGTTGGTGGAGTACTTGAAACAGCGCAACAGGGCACACAGGTCTCGCATGGAGGCCCAGTCATTGGTGGTGAAGTGGTGCTGTTCCGCAGTGCGACTCACCCATGCGTGCTGCAGCTGAAACTCCACTATGGCCTGCTGCTGCTCGCACAGTCTCTCCAGCATGCGCAAAGTGTCGTTCCACCTGGTGGGCACATCGCATATGAGGTGGTGAGCAGGAAGGCCGAAGTTACGCTGTAGAGCAGACAGCCGAGCGGCGGCAGGATAAGAAACGCCGAAAGTGTGCACAGACGACCCGCACTTTATGCAGCAGCTCAGACATGTCGGGGTAGTTGTGAATGAATTTCTGCACTACCAAATTCAGCACATGCGCCAGGCAACGGATGTGCGTCAAACCGGCTAGTCCCAGGGCTGCAACGAGATTTCACCCATTATCGCACACCACCAGGCCGGGCTTGAGTCCCACTGGCAGCAACCACTCGTCGGTCTGTTGTTCTATACCCCGCCATAACTCCTGTGAGGTGTGGGGCCTGTCCCCCAAACACATCAGTTTCAGAATGGCCTGCTGACGTTTACCCCTGGCTGTGCTGAAGTTGGTGGTGAAGGTCTGTCATTGACCGGATGAGGAGGTGGTAGAAGAGGAGGAGGAAGCCGAGTAGGAAGAGGAGGCAAAGAATGATGCCCTGCGATCCTTGGCGGCGGAAGGACATGCGCCAAACAGCTCTCCGCCTGGAGGCCAGCCGCCACTACATTTACCCAGTGTGCAGTTAGGGAGATATAGCGTCCCTGGCCGTGCTTACTGGTCCACGTAACTGTGGTTAGGTGGACCTTGCCACAGATGGCGTTGCGCAGTTCACACTTGATTTTATCCGATACTTGGTTGTGAAGGGAGGGCACGGCTCTCCTGGAGAAGGGAACGAAGTACTGTAGGACAGCAAGCGACATGAACTGTTTGAAGCTGTCCGTCTCCACCAGCCTGAATGACAGCAGTTTAGAAATGCTGGCATTCAGGGCCAGAGATCGAGGGTGGCTAGGTGGGAATTTACGCTTTCTCTCAAATGTTTGTGAGATGGAGAGCTGAACGCTGCCGTGTGACATGGTTGAGATGCTTGGTGACGGAGGTGTTGGTGTTGGTGCTACATCCTCTGTTTGCTGGGCGGCAGGTGCCAACTTTCCTCCAGAGGCGGAGGAAGAGGCCGAGGCAGAAGAGGGAGCAGGAGGGGCCTGAGCCCTTTCTTGGTTTTGAAGGTGCTTACTCCACTGCAGCCCGTTTCTCGCATGTATATGCCTGGTCATGCAGGTTGTGCTAAGGTTCAGAACATTAATGCCTCGCTTCAGGCTCTGATGGCACAGCGTGCAAAACACTCGCGTCTTGTCGTCAGCACATTGTGTGAAGAAGTGCCATACGAGGGAACTCCTTGAAGCTGCCTTTGGTGTGCTCTGTCCCTGTTGACGGTGGCCAGTAGTAGGCGAACTGTTTTGGCGACGGCTACTCTGCTTTTGCACCCTGCTCCCGCTTTTGCTACGTTGTTGGCTCGGTCTCACCAATGCCTCTTCCTCTGAACTCTGAAAGTCAGTGGCACGACCATCATTTCAAGTGGGGTCTAGGACCTCATTGTCCCCTGCATCGTCTTCCACCTAGTCTTCCTTCCTGACCTTATTTTCGGTCTGCACACTGCAGAAAGACGCAGCATTTGGCACCTGTGTTTCGTCATCATCAGAGACATAAGTGGCTGTGCATCAGTGCATTCTATGTCTTCCACCCCTGGGGAAGGGCTAGGTGGATGACCTTGGGAAACCCTGCCAGCAGAGTCTTCAAACAGCATAAGAGACTGCTGCATGACTTGAGGCTCAGACAGGTTCCCCGATATGCACGGGGGTGATGTGACAGACTGATGGGCATGGGTTTCAGGCGCCACCTGTGCGCTTTCTGCAGAGGACTGGGTGGGAGATAATGTGAACGTGCTGGATCCACTGTCGGCCACCCAATTGACTAGCGCCTGTACTTGCTCAGGCCTTACCATCCTTAGAACAGCATTAGGCCCGACCAAATATTGCTGTAGATACTGGCGGCTACTGGGACCTGAGGTAGTAGCTGTGGCAGAATGGCCACGTCCTCTCCCTGCACCAGAGGCTCCACCAACACCACCACCACGACCATGACCGCATCCCTTATTAGATGTTTGCCTCATAGTTAGCGTTCACAAAGCAAAGTAAAAAGTGGTAAAGTATGTTAAAAATAATTAACCGCCAATATAAACCCTGATGTAGGGTATTGCACTCTATTTTTTTTTACTCTATATGACAGCGGTATTTGTGGCCAAAATGTGACACTCACTTCTGCACGTCTTATACCAGATGTGCAGTATATTAGAGGTTTTTTTTTCACCCTAACCAAAAAGCTGTATTTCTGTCTTAAATGTGACAGTGACTTATGCATGTGTAATCCCAGATGTGCAGTATATTAGAGGCTTTTTTCACCCCAGTAACCAAAAAGCTGTATTTCTGTCTTAAATGTGACAGTGACTTATGCATGTGTAATCCCAGATGTCCAGTATATTAGAGGGTTTTTTCACCCCAGTAAACAAAAAGGTGTATTTCTGTCCTAAATGTGACAGTGACTTATGCACGTATAATCACAGATGTGCAGTATATTAGAGGGTTTTTTCACCCTAACCAAAAAGCTGTATTTCTGTCCTAAATGTGACAGTGACTTATGCATGTGTAATCCCAGATGTGCAGTATATTAGAGGGTATTTTCACCCTAACCAAAAAGCTGTATTTCTGTCCTAAATGTGACAGTGACTTATGCATGTGTAATCCCAGATGTGCAGTATATTAGAGGGTTTTTTCACCCCAGTATTCCAAAGCTGTATTTCTGGACTTGCAGATAGCCTATGCTGGTGCACTATCGTTGCATAAAATGGCTGCCGATCATGTATTGATATTGACTAACTGAAGAAAAAAAAGTTTGTTTTCAGCAGTAGTTGGCTCAGGGCAGGCTTAAAAAAATTGTGCACTGCTCCCACAAAACACTTTTTCTGTAGATCGCTGAGTACATAAACCAGTTCTTGATGAGATTTCTCCCTGATCTCTCCCTCACAGCAGCTGCAGCCTCTCCCTACACAAATCCGAGCACCGTGACGGGTGGCGCTACGTGACTCCAGCTTAAATAGGGGCTGGGTCACATGCTGCAGTTGGCCAATCACAGCTATGCCAATAGTAGGCATGGCTGTGATGGACTTTTGGGGCAAGAAGTATGACGCTTGTTGATTGGCTGCTTTGCAGCCTTTCAAAAAGCGCCATAAAAATCACCGAACCCCGAACCCAAACTTTTACGTAAATGTTCGGGTTCGGTTCCGGGTGCCGAAAACCCTAAAGTTCAGTACGAACTTTAGTTACAAGTGTGCGCATCCTTAAAATATCAGTGACAACTAGTGAAGTTTTTTGGTAGACGTTGTCCCCTGCGGACAGTTAAAGTATCCGTGCCACATCTCCTGTTTGAAGTGTGCGCATCCCTAAAATATCAGTGACATCCAGTACACTTTTTCCGTCGAGGGTGTCCGCTGCGGACAGTTAAATTATCTGCGCCACATCTCCTGTCTGAAGTGTGCGTATCCCAAAAATATCAGTGACATTCAGTGCATTTTTTTTTGTAGACACTGCGAACTGTGTCATTACCTGTGGTACCTGTCCTGTATAATGTTTCCTCATCAAAAAAACTGTTGTAAATTTTTTTGCACATACACTTTCAAATCCTACGCTACTGTACGTGTGACATAATTTCAATAATATATCACATTTAAAATAAAGAAGGAGAGCAGTAGTGGACGGTGAAGTAGCCATGATGCTGATGGTGCAAGCAAAGGCCGTGGCCCTGGGCGCGCAGAAATTGTGCCTGCTGCCAGAGCACAAGAAAAACAATCATCTAAGATACCTAGCTTTATGTCCCAGTTTGCAGGGCGGAGCAGGACACTACTCTTGAAGTCAGCCCACTGCGACCAGGTGGTCGGTTGGATTGCAGCAGATAATGCTTCCAGTCTTTTAAGCACCACCCTGGTCCACACAATCCTCACCCTGATCCTTCTTCCTCCCACCATTTACAGTGTGGCCAAACAAGTGATCCCACACTCGGATATTCCTAGGATCTCTTTTCAGCTCCATTGCTTGATTTGGCCCTCTTGCCAAGCACGCTTTTAGAGGAACATGAGTTCTTATGCCCTGATTTTCAACCTCTTGAGCATCCACTGTCAGAAGAACATGACGGTGGTAAACGGCAATTAGAGTTTAATGAGGTGGATGATGATGAGACACAGTTGCTAATGATTCAACCGCAATTACTGTTTCAAGAAGTTGTGGAAGAGCATGAGACACAATTGGAAATCACTGAGGTTGTGGTTAGGTCAACAAATCAGGAGGATGATGATCAGATTGAGGAAGTGGAAGAGCTGGAGGTGGTGGACGATGAGGTCACTTACCTAACTTTTGAAGGTGGCAAGCCGAGCAAGGAGAGCAGTACGGAGGGGGAGGAATCTGCAGCAACGCACAGGCTGGAAGAGGCAGTGAGGTGGCTAAAGGGAGAAGGCAGGCCACATCAAACAGGCCCACAACTGTTCCACGGATCACTACCTTGCTGAAATCTTCCATGCCAAGAGGTAGATGTGCCGCACAGTCTGGCGCTTTTTTGAAGAAAGTGTGAATGACAAAAGAATAGTAGTTTGCAACCTGTTCCATACGAAAATGAGCCCGGGCATGAACACTAGCAACCTCACCATCACCATGATCTGCCACATCCAAGCACCGTAATAAGTGGGACAAACGCCTGGGTCCACATTCTGTGTCTGTGGGTCACACCACTGCCTCCTCTTCCCCTATATTACCAGAAAATCACAGCTAAGACAATATCCCGTCAGAGGGAGTAATACTCACGGGTGGTATGTATATATAATTATTTAGTCACAGGGTACCTCCTGTTATAAAACGTAGCCTTTAATGTTAGTTACATATAAAATAACGAACTCCCACAAACAGACAAAACACAGAAAAGAAATGAAAATAAATAAAGAAAACAACACATCAGGGGTGGATGTATACTATATGTATTCTGCGGCAATGCTCCTGTTCCTCAGTTGTTGTTCGAGGACATGAAAATATAGGCAGGGTGGTTTCTTGTTTTTTTGGGCCTGTCCCTAGATATGGCCCTCAACTACACAGGCCCTGCCTAAAAACCGAATAGCCGCCCCGACCAGAACACAGGATCGCCTCTATTGGGGCGGCTATTCCATTTTTAGGCAGGGCCTGTGTAGTAGAGGGCCATATCTAGGGACAGGCCCAAAAAAACAAGAAACCACCCTGCCTATATCTTCATGTCCTCAAACTACAACTGAGGAACAAGAGCATTGCCGCAGAGTACATATAGTATACATCAGACCCTGATTTGTCGTTTCTTTATTTCTTTTCTTTTCTGTGTTTCGTCTGTTTGTGGGAGTTCGTTATTTTATATGTAACTAACATTAAACCCTATATTACCAGGCCAATCCCCTGTCAAATTTGCAGGCTCGAATGCCTCCTGCCCTGCACCTTTACCATCTCAAGCACCATCAGCTACAACATCCACTTCCGTGTCCCAGCGCAGCATACAAATGTCCTTACCCCAGGCCTTTGAACGCAAGCACAAATACCCAGCCACCCACCCACAGGCCATAGCACTAAATGCACCGTTTTCCAAATTACTGGCCCTGGAAATGATGCCATTTAGGCTAGTGGACACTGAGGCCTTCCGCAGCCCGATGTCGGAGGCCGCCCTTCGTTATGCAGTCCCCAGCCGCCACAATTTTTCAAGGTGTGCTGTGCTAGCCTTACACCAACATGTGTCCTGTAACATCACACGTGCCCTGACAAACGCAGTTACTGGGAAGGTCCACTTAACCACAGACACATGTACAAGTGCATTCGGCCAGGGACGCTACATTTCCCTGAAGGCACACTGGGTGAATGTTGTGGAGGCTGAGAGCGATGGCACAGGAGCTACCGACGCCAAGGATTGCGGCCCCTATATCAGGGTGTCCGCAGGTACCTATGTTAGTAGCTCCAACCCCCAATTCTCTTCCTCCGCCTCCTCCTCCACTTCCACCTCTGAATTATCCGTGTGCAGCACCAGTCAGTCATCAGTTGGTAGCTGGAAGCAGTGTAGCACTGCAGTGGGGAAGCGGCAACAGGCCGTGCTGAAGCCGATATGCTTAGGGGACAAACAGCACACAACCGCAGAATTGTGGCAGGGGATAAGAGACCCAACCAGGCATGGTTGTGTGTGATAATGGCTGTAACTTGGTGGCGGCTTTGGAGCTCGGCAAGCTCAGACACATCCCTTGCCTAGCCCACGTGTTCAACCTTGTGGTTCAGCGGTTTCTCAAAACCTACTCCAATTTACCTGAGCTACTGGTGAAGGTGTGCCGCGTGTGTGCACATTTCCACAAGTCATCGACAGCTTCAGCGACGTGAGCACACGCTGGAACTCCACGTTCCACATGTTGGCCAGGCTTTGTGAGCAGCAGAGGGCAGTTGTGGATAGTGTTGAGAGCGAATATTTGAATTCGTGAATAATCGTGAATATCGCCACTTCGAGAATTTGCAAATATTTAGAATATAGTGCTACATATTCGTATTCACAAATATTCTAAACACAAATTTATTGCGAATTTATCGTGAAAATCGTCACTTAGCAACATACCTAGCCACCAATAGGAAAGTTGCCTATAGGAGTAGTGTTGATAGTGAATTTTCATATCGTGAATTTTAATCGCAAATTTTCCAATTGCCGATTTTCGCAATCAGGAAAATTCTCAAATTTGTGAATATATGACGAATATTCGCCAAAATATTAGCGAAATATCGCAAATTCGAATATTGCCCCTGCCGCTCATCACTGGTAGTGGAATACCAGCCGCAACATGGTCGTCGCCTTTCCAGTCACCTTCTGCTATTCACAAACGAGGAGTGGGCATGGATGTCTGACCTCTGTGAGGTTTTAAGAAACTCTGAGGAATCAACACAGATGGTGAGCAGCGATAGCGCTATTATCAGAGCAACCATCCCACTTCTGTGTCTACTCAAACGCTCGCTGCTCATAATTAAGGATGACTCTTTGCATCTGGAAGAAGTGGAAATGGGGGAAGACATTACACAGGATGATAGCCAGACCACCCTCAGTTCGTCTTCTCAGCCCGAATTTGACGATGAGGAGGAGGAGGAGGAGCAGGAAACGGTTGCCTCCGCTACAGAGGGTAGTACCCATGGAAGTCTAATTCAATGTTCTGCGTGGGTGGGCAGAAAAGGAGGAAGAGGAGATTGAAAGTGATCACCCTGATGACAACAGCAAAGTATTGCCTGTTGGTTCTCTGGCAGACTTCATGTTAGGCTGTCTTTCCCGCGACCCGCCGCCCGTTTTACGCATTTTAAACAACACGGACTACTGGTTGCTCACCCTTCTCGACCCCTGGTACAAAGAGAACTTCTCATCTCTCATTCCTCTGGTGTAGAGGAAGAGCAAAACGGTGCAATACCAGAAGATCCGTGTTGAAAAATTGCTCTAAAAATTTCCATCTGACAATGCTGGCAGCAGAGTCTGTACTTCTTTGGCCAACCGAGGAGGGCAGACAAGGGGAACACACAGCAGTTCCAACAGAGGCAGAGCAACATTCTCCAAAGCCTGGGACAGTTTCATGACACCCCACAAGCACCCTCACCCTGATGTGTGGCCTACTGTCACAAGGAGGGAAAAATTTTGGAAGATGGTGAAGGAGTACAAAGCTGACCGTGTCAGCGTCCTCAATGATCTCTCAGTGCCTTAAAACTACTGGGTGATTAAGCTGGACATGTGGCAAGAACTGGCACTCTACACCTTGGAGGTGCTGGCCTGCCCTGCTGCCAGCGTTTTGTCTGAGCGGGTATTTAGTGCTGCTGGTGGCATTATAACAGATAAGCGTATCCGCCTGTCAACTGAAAATGCTGACAGGTTGACTCTTATAAAAATAAACAAGGCCTGGATTGACCATGACTTCTCGACTCCTCCAGAGGAAAGCAGTTGAACATAAAGGCACTTTAAATGTGTTGTTTATAATATACTGAATCTTCCTTTTCTCCTCCTCCTCTTCCATCATGTCAACATGGTTATTTGTCACATATTATGCCCTTTGCATATAATGTTTTACAGGGTCAGCTCACATGCAGGCCTTCGCCTACAATCTTTCACTTGGTCAGCTCACCTGAAGGCCCTCGCATAAAAATTTTTAGAGGGTCAGCTCATCTGCAGGCCCGCACCTAAAATCTTTTACAGGGTCTGCTCACCAGCAGGCCCTTGCATATAATTTTTTTAATTTTTTATAGGGTCAGCTCACTAGCAGGCTTTCACCTGCAATCTTTTACAGGGTCAGCTCACCAGCAGGCCCACACCTAAAATCTTTTACAGGGTTAGCTCACCTGCAGGCCGCACCTAAAATCTTTTCCAGGGTCACCTCACCTGCAGGCCCGCACCTAAAATCTTTTCCAGGGTCACCTTTCCTGCAGGCCCGCACCTAAAATATTTTACAGGGTCACCTCACCTGCAGGCCCGCACCTAAAATATTTTACAGGGTCACCTCACCCGCAGGCCCGCACCTAAATTCTTTTACAGGGTCAGCTCACCAGCAGGCCCACACCTAAAATCTTTCACAGGGTTAGCTCACCTGCAGGCCCGCACCTAAAATCTTTTACAGGATCTCACCTAATTATACCTAATAGATAATTTGCGCGCATGCTGCCTTGCTTGGATGTGGTAGCCATAGCTGTTTCTCAGGCTCCCTCTCCGGAATCAAACCATGATTTCCCCGTTACCCATGGTGTACATGTTTTGGGCTGAAAATAACATTGAAAGTTGATAGGACAGACATCCGAATGGATCATCGCCGTCACAGGGACATGCAATCGTCCCCAGGTTATCTAGTGTCACCAAAGCGGCAGCAGGCCCTCACCCATAATATTTTAGATGGTCAGATCAGCAGGCCCTTGCTCCAAATGTTTTTGAGGGTCACCAGCAGGCCATCAATCATAATTTTTCAAGGGTATGATGCCCTCCTTTATGTGTAACAAAGGGTGTATTGGAGTGGCGGTTCCTAGAAATTTTTAGCAGCCCTTTCACTTAGTGCATAGGCTTTATGAGTGTAGGAATCCCACTACATGAACAATTGTACCACAATGTAAATGAGGCCCTCCTTTGAGTGATATACAGGTTGTATTGGAGTGCCTCTTCCTTGTAATTTTTGCCAGCACTTGCACTTTATATACAAGTAAATATACAGGAAAGAATGTTTCTTATCAATTTTTACTCTAAAATCAATTTTCTCTTTGGTTTTGTGCGTATTATTTTCAGTCTGTAAAAGTGCCGTACTATTCGGACAACATCATTCCCAGCAGCAACCTACAAGTACAAGATGCATCCAGGCATCTTCCCCATGATGTTCCAGAACCATTTTGGTGGTGTTTTCATCAATTTCTGACATTTTCCTATGAACCAGGCACCCTCCCCTCTTCAGAGCAGGGAGTACCTAGTTTAATGCTCGGGTTCTCCCATTGACTTCCATTATACTCGGGTGCTCAGTCGATCACCCGAACATCCCGATGTGTTCGGCCCGAGCACTACGGTGCTCGACCAACACTTGTGGTCACCTCTCTTACTATGGCCCTTTTACCCCAATCACTTAGTTTGGTCAGATGTCCAGCTCTAGGAAGAGTCCTGGTTGTTCCAAACAGCTTCCATTTAGGAACTTTGCTCTTGGGAACTTTCAGTGCAGCAGAATTTTTTTGTACCCTTCTCGAGACCTTTGCCTCCACACAATCCTGTCTCTGTTCTCTACAGGCAGTTTTTTTCATATTCATTGCTTGGTTTTTACTCTGATATGGTTTGTCATCTATTAAACCTTATATTACAGTGTTGTTTCTTCCCAAATCATATCCAATAAATTATTTTAACCATAGATGGACTCCAATCAAGGTGTAGAAACATCTCAAAGATCAATCAATCAATCAAGAGAAATGAGATTCCTTTTGAGCTATTTTTTTTTTTTAGTATCATAATGAAGAGTCTTGAATTTGAATATATTTACAGAGATTTCTAAAATTCTGTCTTCACTTTTTTGTTACGGGATATTTAGAGCAGATTCATAGAGGAAAACATGATTTTTTAAAAAATATTTAAGCACAAGGTCCAAATAAGAAAATGGAAAAGGATCTGAAGATTTACCGAATGCATCATTTATTCAAAATAAAGAAAAATACAGAGAAAATCTGAAATATCTATAGTGTACATATCTTATTTTCAAAACTGGCATTATTTAACATCTTGCTTATATAGCGCAGTTTGTTGCAGTCTCAAAAATTAGAAAAATATATAAAGAATTGCTCTGTTTATGCCCAAAAATATCAACAATTTTAATCTCTCCGGCTACTATGTTTGTAAAACGAGATGGTAAGAAAACAGTAAGCCATGCCCTCTTAGCAATGCCTACCTTCTAAATTTTTTGTAAGCTAGATCAAATTAAAAACTGTTGATTGTAACACAGTTGAGTCATATTATTATGACAACCAGCTATTATCCAGAGTAACTGCTGTGTGCAGCACAGACAGCAGCTAGCCCAGCTGTGACTTGTTAATATCTGGATATGTTGTCACAGATATTTGATATCCCACTGCTGTGCATACCCATGCCAACTGAAGTGCTAGAGGTTGTATGGGGGAGGATCCACAGAATGAACACAACTATGGAGGTCGTCCCACAGATGCTCAATTGAGTTCAAGTCTGGGGAATTAGGGGACCAGGGTAGTATTTGGAAGTCTTGGTCATGCTCTCTGGTCAGGCAGAAAACACTAAAATGAGGATCATGGGAGCCTATGGCTCCAGTCCCCTCCGTTCTTTCTCATAGGCTTCAGCGCCTGAAGCCTATGAGGCAGTAGACCGAGCGTAGTGTCTAGAATGTAGTTGATCCTAGGAGGTATGATGTCAGGGAAAGAGGCGGAGTCTCGTCATCCAAGGGGCGGGGCCTAACGATGTGCAGGAGATTCTACAGAGCAGGAGCAAAGTCTGCAGGTAAGTATGTGGAGGAGAATAGTGACTGTTATTTTTACTTGGGGGGCTTTTTGCAGGGGCTGAAGGGAGAAGGAATCATCTTTGTACTGGAGACTGTATGTTAGAGGGGTCTGAAGAGAGGGTAGTTGGGGTGATATTATTTACATGGGACTGTATGCTGGAGAAGCTGAAGGCAAGGGGGTGATATTATTTTTCATAGGGCTGTATGCTGGAGGGTCTAAGGCAGGGAAGTGATGTGTCTTACATGGGACTGTATGTTGGAGGGGCGTTGTATCTTACATGGGACTGTATGCTGGAGGAGCTGAAGGCAGGGGGAGTGATATATTTTACATTGGACTGTATGCTGGAGGGGCTGAAGGCAGGGGGAGTGATATATTTTGCATAGGACTGTATGCTGGAGGGGCTGAAGGCAGGATGAGTGATACATTTTACATGGGACTGTGCAAGAAGGACTGGAAGGCAGGGGTGTGATGCATCTTACATGGGACTGTATGCTGGAGGGGCTGAAGGCAGGCGGCAAAGAGAGGGAGTGTGATATTATTTACATAGGACTGTATGTTGGAGGGGCTGAAGGCGGGGAGTGATGTATTTTACATGAGACTGTATGCTGAAGGGGCTGAAGGCAGGAGAGTGATGTACCTTACTTGGGACTGTATGCTGAAGGGGCTGAAGGCAGGAGAGTGATCTACCTTACATGGGACTGTATGCTGGAGGAGCTGAAGGCAGGGAAGTAATGTGTCTTACATGGGACTGTATGCTAGAGTGGCTGAAGGCAGGGGGAGTGATATATTTTACATTGGACTGTATGCTGGAGGGGCTGAAGGCAGGGGGAGTGATATATTTTGCATAGGACTGTATGCTGGAAGGGCTGAAGGCAGGATGAGTGATACATTTTACATGGGACTGTGCAAGAAGGACTGGAAGGCAGGGGTGTGATGCATCTTACATGGGACTGTATGCTGGAGGGGCTGAAGGCAGGCGGCAAAGAGAGGGAGTGTGATATTATTTACATAGGACTGTATGTTGGAGGGGCTGAAGGCGGGGAGTGATGTATTTTACATGAGACTGTATGCTGGAGGGGCTGAAGGCAGGAGAGTGATGTACCTTACTTGGGACTGTATGCTGAAGGGGCTGAAGGCAGGAGAGTGATCTACCTTACATGGGACTGTATGCTGGAGGAGCTGAAGGCAGGGAAGTAATGTGTCTTACATGGGACTGTATGCTAGAGTGGCTGAAGCCAGGGGGAAGGTTGTATCTTACATGGGACTGTATGCTGGAGGGGCTGAGGGGGGGGGGGGGGCATAATTATTACTATAATACTACAGAGGGGGCCATTATAATATTATTAATAATAATAATAATACAGAGGAGGAAATAATAATAATAATAATAATAATAATAATAATAATAATAATAATATAGAGGGGTCAGTATATATTATAATTATACAGAGGGTATTATAGTTATGGGCACTACGGGGGAGGGGAGGTCTGTTATCTGAGGATGATAGTAAAGTGAGAAATCCCCAAAATTTTCTGTGAAACTCTACAGAGATGAGACGCGGCTGAAAGAAGTTATCATGGCGGTCCTATCTCCGAATGAAGATGCTGAGGAAAGTGTACATCACAGGAGATGTCACTGAATGTAACAGGTATGGTGCGGTACTCCTTTTTTTTTTTACCAAATATCTTTCTTTAAATGGGGCCTGGGGGCAGGGGACTGGATAAGGATAAGGGTGACAGACACTGGGTATGATTAAGGGGGCAGAGGACTGGATAAGGTGGGCGACACCGTGACAGTCACTGGGTATGATTAAGGGGGGCAGCGGACTGGGTAAGGGTGACACTGGGTATGATTAAGAAAGACAGGGGACTGGGTAAAGGTGACAGGGTATGATTAAGGGGGGCAGGGGACTGGCTATGGGTGACACTGGGTATGATTAAGGCCCTTAATCATACCCAGTGTCACCCAGAGCCAGTCCACTGCCCCCCTTAATCATACCCTGTCAGCCTTACCCAGTCCCCTGCCCCCCTTAATCATACCCTGTCACCTTTACACAGTACCCTGCCCTTCTTAAACACACCCAGTGTCACCTTTGCCCAGTCTCCTGCCCCCTCAATTAGACCCTGCCCCCCTTAATCATACCCTTTCACCTTTACCCAGTCCCCTGCCCCCAATAATCATACCCAGTGTCAACTAAAGCCAGTCCCCTGCCCCTTTGTCATACCCAGTGTCAACTAAAGCCAGTCCCCTGCCCCTTTGTCATACCAAGTGTCACCGTTATTCAGTGCCCTTCCCCCTTAATCATACCCAGTGTCTGTCACCCTTAATTTAAGGGGGGCAGGGTCTAATTAAGGGGGCAGGGGACTGGGTAAGGGTGACACTGGGTATGATTAAGAAGGGCAGGGGACTGGGCAAAGGTGACAGGGTATGATTAAGGGGGGCAGGAGACTGGCTATGGCTGACACTGGGTATGATTGTACTTGTTTGCACTTGCACTTAAATTATCTGTAATTAAAGAAAACTGTTTGTTACAAAGATTGTTTTCCTCTTTGTGTATGTTTATGTGAACGGAGGGGGGGGGGGGGGGGGGGCGCCACGAGATTAGCTCGCACAGGGCCCCTGAAACACCTAAGGCCAGCCCTGCTGGTACCACTATCTTTTGTTCTTCTGGAACTGATCCACTTCACCACATCACACCACAATAACAATATTAGTTTAAAAAAAATGCCATAATCTTTATTAAATCACTATAAAAGTTACAACTGAAATTAAGATACATACCCACATGAAAACGAGATGCTATGCTGGAAATGACCTAACTTATGAAAGGGGAACTAAGAGCACAGCCTAAAGAAGTTACAATCCTCCCCGAAAGCAGCACTAAATAAGGATAAATGAGAAAGTATTCCACAAGTACAATAAATAAAAGGTAAATACCAGTGTATTTGGAGGTGCTGCTATATACAGTATGTTGAGTTTTATTTTTGTATTATTCTATACACATGATGTCTGATGACTATAATAGGGAATAGTTAGGCTTCACATTATATGATGTTTCAGTATGTATTATTATTAATTATATATTTCTCTATGTATTTATTTATGAATACATGCAATATAATATGTAACACATGATGCAAGGTGGTTATGATAATGTATTGTTATATTGAATTCTTATATATTTATCTTGTTCTGTCCCCACATGAAGGCGATTGAAGGTGTAACTGATAATGGCTTTGTGACTGTCCTACCTTCGTATCCAAGCAGTGGAGCAGACCGGACCGGCAGATGCTCAGGTTAGATGGATCCAGACGTAGACATGAGGATGCAATCAAACGTGGGTTTATTTGATCCAGAGCAGTGACATACGGTGATACAATACAGTAGATGCTGTGATGTGGATGTCTTTGCTGAGGCTAACTGCTGAGGCAACTGCTGAGGCAACTGCTGAGGCAACTGCTGGTCAAAAACTGATGCCTTCACAAGCCGAGGTGTGTGTCTCCAGTCACAAAGGATGCAGCACTGAAAAAGGCTACAGGAAGTGACCAGGCCCAAGGCTGCTAAAACCACGCCCAGAGAAAACTTTATAGACAACGAACGAAGCGTGCAGCATACAAATTCCGGCCAGCAGATGGCAGCAGAGAACAATAGACTTAAACAACATAGGTAAAACAAGAAATAATACAGTGCAGAAATTCAATATGAAAGGAACAGCACACTCCCCGTCTGAAATTCACTTTGGGGATTTCACTATGATGAATGTCCATAAAATATAAACAACCTGTAAAAAGAACATGTTAGAATGCAAACATAGATTAGTCCTGTTTTCCAACTTGGAATGGAGAAGATCTGCGAAGCTAGATACAGTCCTGTTCACCCAGCAGGGACGTTCTCGATGGGTAATATTAAAATGAGTTCGTTGATTGGTCTTGAGAACGTTTTAAGCTCGCCTTTCCTGAAGATCTTCAACTCCACCTTCCGGACCTTGCCATCCTTGCTAGGGAAAACCTTTGAAATTAGTCCGATAGGCCAGTCAATCCTTTCGGTTTGTTGCTCTTTCATCAATACAAGGTCTCCTTCCTTCAAGTTTGGTTTGTTGTGTTGCCATTTTCTTCTTCCTTGAAGAATACTGAGGTACTCCTTTCGCCACCTGTTCCAGAAGTAATCTGCTAGGTATTGTACACGTTTCCAGTGTTTTTGATAGATGTTGGCATGAGTAAATTCTCCACTAGGTATTAGCGTACTCTCAGTTTTTTGGGTAAGTAGAATAGCCGGAGTCAGTATGGCTGGTGTTTCAGGATCCATAGACACTGGCACAAGGGGTCTTGAGTTGATAATGGCTGAAACTTCGGCAAGAAGGGTGACAAGAGTCTCATGTGTGAGTCTTGACGAATTTACATCCATCAGCATAGAATTTAAGATGTTGCGTGAGATGCCGATCATTCTCTCCCAGGAGCCCCCCATGTGGGAACTATGAGGAGGATTGAAAATCCAGGTGCAACCTTTTTCCGCCAACTGATCTTGAATGGACTTGGTGTCGATGTTAAGTTCTCTACAAGCTCCGATGAAGTTGCTTCCCTGGTCAGACCTCAATTGTTTTACTGGTCCTCTGATTGCGAAGAACCGTCTTAAGGCATTGATAAGGCTGGATGTGTCCATAGATTCTATCACCTCTATGTGAACTGCTCGCACACTCATGCAAGTAAATAGTACAGCCCAACGCTTACTGTTTGCGTGACCGCCGCGAGTCCTGCGTGCGGATACCATCCATGGCCCAAAGACATCTAGGCCAACATAGGTGAAAGGCGGCTCTGTACATAGTCTGTCCGCAGGCAAGTCGGCCATTTGTTGGTGTAGTTGTTTTCCTCTTGCTTTACGACAGTGCACACATTCATGCAATACTTGGGCCACGCGTTTTTTCATACCTATAATCCAAAGGCCAGCAGACCGTATTTTGCCCTCAGTAATTTGCCTGCCTTGGTGTTCGGCCCTTTCGTGGTAGTGTCGGATTAGCAAGACGGTGATATGATGTTTGCTGGGAATGATGAGAGGATTTTGTGCTGCAATTCCCAGGTGGGCTTGATTCAAACGACCACCAACTCTTAGCAAGCCAAAACTGTCGATAACTGGATTTAAGTTGGCAAGAGGGCTTTTTAAAGGAATCTGCTGTTTGTTGTACAAGCACTTCCATTCTATGTTGAAATTTTCCTGCTGGACGTGACGTAATATGAGGTACTCACTATGAGAGATGTCCTCAGCAGAGAAGGGTTTATGACAGGCATGCCAACCATGACAATCTTTATCTTGGTGAGTATTATGATAACATCTTGCAATGTGCACTAACCTTGCAATAGTTCTGACGAGTCTCATCCAGCTGGAGAAACGTACAAAGCGCTGACAACCGAAGCTGGCGGTTTGCTTTGTTCCAGTGACTAATGCACTAACTTCAGCGCGGATTTCTGGATCATTATCCGGATCCTGGATGCTGAAAACTTCCTGTACACATTCGTCCGCCTCTTCAAGCAGAAACTCTGGACCTGTAAGCCAAGTAGAGTTAATAAAGGAACCTATAGACATAGGCCTAGTGGCGTGATCTGCTGGATTAAGTTCGGATGGTACGTAGTGCCATTGTTCAGGTTTGGAGGACCTCCTGATTCTCTCTATGCGGTTACTAACGTACACATAGAATCGCTTGGTCCGATTGTGGATGTAACCTAAAACGACCTTACTGTCGGTGTAATACTGGACTTCAGCTATGTCGACAGCCAGTTCTTGTTGTATGAAATCCGCAATCTCCACTGCCAACACAGTCCCACAGAGTTCTAGTCTGGGAATAGTATGATCGGGCTTGGGGGCTAACTTAGCCTTACCAAAGACGAATCCAACGTGATTTTGGTTGTTGGGTTCTGTGACTTTCAGATAGGCCACCGCTGCGATGGCCTCCGTGGAGGCGTCCGAGAACACGTGGAGTTCTTTCTTTATGCTAGAGGAAAGTGAAGTTTTAATATAGCATCTCGGGATGTGGATCTCATCCAAGGCACACAAAGATCGCTTCCAGGCTTCCCATTTTTGCTCTTTCTCGGAAGGAAGTGGGGTATCCCAATCCTTGACTGTTTCAGAAAACTGTCTCAGTAGAGATTTACCTTGTATGGTAATGGGCGCTACAAATCCCAGCGGATCGAATAGGCTGTTTACTACTGATAGGACTCCTCGCTTTGTGAATGGCTTGTCTGCACAACTTATCTGAAAACCGAAGGAGTCAGCCGAGAGATCCCATCTGAGGCCCAAGCTCCTCTGCACAGGTGGACTGTCCAGTCCCAAGTTAATGTCCTTGAATCCTGGTGCATGATCGCCTGATTCGAAGGCCCTCATAACGGCCAGGCTGTTTGAAGCAATTTTGTGTAGTCTAAGTTTAGCTTGGTACAACATACTTTGAGTCCTTTTGAGCAGATCGATAGCCGCTTCTTCAGTCGGTAGTGATTTGAGTCCATCGTCTACGTAGAAGTCCTTTTCTACAAAGTCTCTGGCGTCTTTACCGTACTTGGATTCTCCCTCTAATGCAGTGCGCCGAAGGCCGTAAGTTGCCACGGCAGGTGAAGGGCTGTTTCCAAATACGTGTACCCTCATACGATATTCTGCCATCTCTGCGTTGGTGTCGTTATTCTTGTACCACAGAAACCTGAGGAAATTCCGGTGGTCCTCTCTGACTACGAAACAGTGGAACATCTGTTCAATGTCAGCGGTGATGGCAACGAGCTCTTTTCTGAACCTCATCAGCACTCCAACTAGGTTATTCGTCAGATTAGGACCTGTGAGAAGGACATCATTAAGCGATACACCTTGATGTTTGGCACTTGAGTCGAAAACAACCCTAATTTGATTAGGTTTCCGTGGGTGATACACTCCAAATGAAGGCAAGTACCAGCACTCGTCGTTCTTCCCTAAGGATGGAGCTGGTTCTGCATGGTTGTTGCGGAATATTTTGTCGATAAAGGCGACGATGTGTTCTCTCATCTCAGGCTTACTGTTCATGGTACGCTGAAGAGAGTTAAATCTAGACAGAGTTTGTTCCCTATTGTTCGGGAGTCTCACCCTGGTAGCTCGGAAGGGTAATGGAGAAACCCAGTGATTGGTTTCGTCTTTAAGGAACTCATTGTCCATTATCTTGATAAATTCTCTGTCCTCTACTGACAAAGCTACTTTATCATCGTCCTTGCTTGTGTGAAAGACTAATCTTCCCAAGTTGTCAGCAAAGTAGGGAGGAATGTCGTCAGGTGGTTGTATGAGGTCTGGAGGCTTCTCTTTCACCTCATAGTGATGAGGGCAAGGCTTAATGCAAGTTGTGCGTCCATCTCCACGCACGTACGTTTTGAATGAGTGGATTTTTGGCTGATCCAAACATACATTTCCTATGACTACCCATCCCAAGTCCAGTCTCTGGGCGTATGGTGCATAGTCGGGACCATTACACTGTTGACGCACCTTGTGTACCCTTAGATTGTCTCTGCCAAGCAGGAGAAGAATCTCGGCGTTGTTGTCCATAGGTGGGATAACGTTGGCAAGGTGCCTTAGGTGTGGATGGTGAAATGCAGCTTCCGGGGTAGGAATTTCATCCCTATGGTTGGGTATTTGATCGCATTCGATCAGCGTCGGTAGAGGTATTTCCGTATTTCCACTGACGGAACAAGCGATGAATCCTTGTGCCCTCCTGCCGCTAGTCTCTATGCGACCCGAGCAGGTGTTTAAGATGTAGGGTTCTGATGGTCCCTTTATTCCAAAGGCTTCAAAGAATTTAGGTCCTGCTAGGGAACGGTTGCTTTGGTCGTCAATGATGGCATACATTTTTACTGCCTTTTCTGGTAGCCCCTCCGGGTAGACCTTGATTAGGCATATGCGGGCACAACATTTCTCACTCTGGCCCTCCCCACATACGTCCAAGCATGAGCAGGAAACAGCAGTGGCTGTGTTAGCGTGGTTCTGGGGCTCCCCGCCATGACTTGGAGCAGGACTGGTGGTGACGGCAGCAGGGGAATCCCTTGTGAGTGGAGTTGGGTGCATAGCTGAGGCATGTCTATCACTATGACACTCCTCACACTTGATAATGGATTTGCAGTCCTTAGCCATGTGCTCCAATGAAGCGCAGCACTTGAAACATACCCCAAGCTCGGTGAGGACTTTCTTGCGCTCCTGTATGGTTTTGGATCTAAATCCTCTGCATTTGTTCAGTGAGTGTGGTTTTTTATGAATGGGACATTCACGATTGAAGGCCTTGTCTCCTGATGAGGTAGTGTACTGTCTACCAGTGGGTACTGCAGATGATGGTAGGTTAGTCTTTCTAACATTCACGCTGCTCTTAAAGTCTCTGTGTTTATGTACAATACTTTCATACCTTGATGATGGTGTCACTGAGGCTGTAGTATTGAACTCCAGGAAGTCGAGGCTGGGGTCATTCCTCATCTGGGACTGTTCATCGATGAATCTGCAGAAATGAATAAATGGGGGAAAAGTGACGTCATGCACTCTTTTGTACCTTGAGACTGATGCCGCCCACTTCTCTTGCAGGCTGTATGGTAACTTCACGACAATTGGGTTCACCCCATGGGCTGTATCCAGGTAGCACAGCCCGGACAGACGAGGGTCTCTTTTGGCAAGCTCCAGTTCCATGAGCAAATCACTTAAATCCTGAAGCTTATGGACATCCTTGAGACTGATCTTGGGGACGTTCTGCAGTCTCCTGAATAGTGCCTTCTCTATTGCTTCTGCACTGCCAAAGGTGCGTTCGAGTCTCTGCCAGGCTGCAGCGAGACCTGCTTCTGCTTGTCCCACATAGACAGTTCTAAGGCTCTTGATGCGATTTGTGGAGCCTGGGCCCAGCCATTTGATCAAGAGGTCGAGCTCCTGCTCTGCAGTTAGGTTGAGGTTGGCGATGGCGGCTTTGAAGGTTGCCTTCCAGGCTCTGTAGCTCTCTGCACGGTCATCAAATTTTGAGAGACTGGTGTTAATTAGCTCTCTGCTCACCATAAACCTGGCAAACTCAGACATATCTGATTTCTCACTGCTTGTTGCCATGACAACTTGTGATGCCCCTGGGGCGTATAGGCTGCGTGGCGTGAAAGGGTGAGATGCTTCCGGGTAGAATGATGTTGCTGCAGGGTTGAGCTGTGGTCTAGCCTCTGTAGATTCTGATGACTGCTGCTTGAGCTGTGGAGGTAGGCCAGGAAACACCTGGTAGCCATCTTGCTGTAATAACTGCCCTTGAGAGGGCGCGTCTGGGCAACTGTTATTGGATTGCTCGGGTGCTGCGGGTATCGCTGGCACTGCAGGTAGAGCTGACTTGGAGGTTTCAGTGTTGTTTGCTTGGACAGTACTGCACACTGGGGGTGGTGCAGATAACTGTTTCAGTACGTAGTCGCTGGTGCGATCAGCTGGATCGTCTATCTCCTCTGGTGGTAAGCAGACTGAATCAAGGCCTTGGCTCAATGCTTGCTCAAGTAGTCTTACTTTTGCTAATGCAATTTCCTCTTCCCTCTCTGATTCAAGGATCTTTATTCGAGCCTCTGCTTCTGCCCTCTTGGCTTCTGCCTCCGCTTCTGCCCTCTTGGCTTCTGCCTCTGCTTCAGCCCTCTTGGCCGCCGCCTCCGCTTCTGCCCTCTTGGCTTCTGCCTCTGCCCTCTTAGCTGCCGCCTCCGCTTCAGCCCTCTTTGCTTCTGCCTCCGCTTCAGCCCTCTTGGCCGCCGTCTGTGCTTCTGCCCTCGCAAGGACTTCTTTTTCGGTGAAGGAACGCCTCACTTTGGATTGCTCTGCATTTATGCGGGCCTCTAGTAATCTGTCGCTCAGGGTGGAGCTTCTAGAGCATGATGATCTATAGGACCGCGAGGAATGTTTTGATGAATGCGATCTGTGTGATCTGGTTTCTTGTAAATGAGAGATGCGGAGTTCCACTTTATCTTTAGCGTCCAGCACCATGGCGTCTCTTTGTCTGTCTATTGATTCTGCCTTGCACAATTCTGACGGGGCTTCTTCAATATTAGAGTCTTTTAGAAAGGTTATATACCTTGTGGACAGTTTCTTGTACCTTTCATGGGCTGCGTCCAGCCGCCCGACGGCAACTTGTAAACTGGTGGCATCGCCTGAGGAGGACTTAAGTCCTGATATGAGGGAGGAAACTCGTTCCCATAGCTCTTCCAGGTTGTCACATAGCTCATCTTTCCTGGTGTGATAATTTTCTGTGATCTTTATAGTTGGTTTGAGAGAGCGCCTTGGTCGCGTGACTTGGTCTGCTGGAAGTGTGGTTTCTACCTCGAGCTCTTCATAATGATCAGTATCAGGTAGCATTTGTTTTGTTTCATCACTGGGGAACTGTACGAGGTCCTTTTCGGCCATTTTTATTTAAGGTGCGCTGTCTCTTTAAGAAAATGAACTTTTGAATTGGGGGTTGAAAATTGCTGTGCGGCTCAGATGAGGCACCCCGATGAGTTTCCCAAGGTGTTTTAAGTGAATAGCGGGGTTTTGGTTTGAGGGAGGCCCCGCATGTGTGAACAGTCCTTATATCGTGCGAGCAAGGGTTAATATAGGATGTAGAAAGTGGCTAGGCGAGTAGTGGAGGACTTCCAGCCGAGAGTATATCTACTGCGGACACGCCGTGCTTCCCCTTAGGCTTATGGGACGTGCACTGTTGCTGGGCAGATTTGCTGGGAGTGGGCCTGTTGCAGGGGAGGTTCCTGAGTGTGGCACTGGGCTCTGAGGGAACCTGTAGCCGGGCATTGGACATTCAGACGGGTATTTACTGGGGTATAAGGCTTTAAGGCAGTTTTTGACTGTTCTGTCCCCACATGAAGGCGATTGAAGGTGTAACTGATAATGGCTTTGTGACTGTCCTACCTTCGTATCCAAGCAGTGGAGCAGACCGGACCGGCAGATGCTCAGGTTAGATGGATCCAGACGTAGACATGAGGATGCAATCAAACGTGGGTTTATTTGATCCAGAGCAGTGACATACGGTGATACAATACAGTAGATGCTGTGATGTGGATGTCTTTGCTGAGGCTAACTGCTGAGGCAACTGCTGAGGCAACTGCTGGTCAAAAACTGATGCCTTCACAAGCCGAGGTGTGTGTCTCCAGTCACAAAGGATGCAGCACTGAAAAAGGCTACAGGAAGTGACCAGGCCCAAGGCTGCTAAAACCACGCCCAGAGAAAACTTTATAGACAACGAACGAAGCGTGCAGCATACAAATTCCGGCCAGCAGATGGCAGCAGAGAACAATAGACTTAAACAACATAGGTAAAACAAGAAATAATACAGTGCAGAAATTCAATATGAAAGGAACAGCACATATCTTCCATTCTTTATCATGTGAGTTCTCACTTTGCACATGTCATTTATTATAATTTTTTATT
The DNA here is from genome assembly GCF_905171765.1 of Bufo bufo. Classification (NCBI taxonomy): domain Eukaryota; kingdom Metazoa; phylum Chordata; class Amphibia; order Anura; family Bufonidae; genus Bufo; species Bufo bufo. The sequence goes on from NC_053390.1 coordinate 570,023,373, forward strand.
TGTCCACACTGCATGGTTCTTGTTTTACATCAGCGCCGACACTGAGCAGTTTTCTTTTCGGCACTTTGCTCTTTGTTTTTCCACTTATTTTATTGGTAATATTAAGGTATTTGCAGCATTGTGGTACATCTATTAGGATATATATATATATATATATATATATGGTCTTGTCAGTTTACCATGGGGCATGCTTACAACCATTCTTTAGGCTGAATTCACACATCTGTGGAACACAGTCCATGAGATACCGGACTGGCATCCTGCTTAGTGCAGGAGAGCATGGCGTCAATGGTTGCTATGATACAGTGCGCTTAGTGCTGCCGCAGCAGTACAGTAATACACTCGTATGATCTATATGAGTGTATTACTGTACAGCAGCAGCAGCGGCATAGCAACCAATGACGCTGTGTGCTCCTGCACTAAGCAGGATGCCAGTCCGGTATCTCACGGACCGTGTTCAACGGAAGTGTGAATTCAGCCTTATATTGATGATCCTCTGGCTCCTCGTTCTCTATGCTCTTCATGTGTTGGCGCATGTGCGTTGTGGGATCGCAGGCAGGGCCTGCATTCAGTGACTAGTTTCCTATCATTGTGGCATGGTGGCAGTCCTCCAGTCCAGCGACATGCTTGTGTAAAGTAGTGTAGGTTTCTCTATTGTGCATATGCTTAGTGGTTGAAACATCATCCATTTTATTTATTATGTTGCACTATATGCATCCTGTTCGTTCCAATTGGTCTGTACCAATATATATTGTTGGTGGACCAGACATACAGTCAGGTACATAAATATTGGGACATCGATACAATTCTAACATTTTTGGCTCTATACACCACCACAATAGATTTGAAATAAACCAAACAAGATGTGCTTTAACTGCAGACTGTCAACTTTAATGTGAGGGTATTTACATCCAAATCAGGTGAACGGTGTAGGAATTACAACAGTTTGCATATGTGCCTCCCACTTGTTAAGGGACCAAAAGTAATGGGACAATTGGCTTCTCAGCTGTTCCATGGCCAGGTGTGTGTTATTCCCTCATCCCTGTCACTATCAGTGAAGCAAGCCATCATTAGGCTGAAGAAAAAAAAAACAACAACATCAGAGAGATTGCAAAAACATTAGGCGTGGCCAAAACACCAAAACAACTGTTTGAAACATTTTTGAAAAGATGGAACGCACCAGTGAGCTCAGCAACACCAAAAGACCCGGAAGACCACGGAAAACAACTGTGGTGGATGACTGAAGAATTCTTCCCCTGGTGAAGAAAACACCCTTAACAACAGTTGGCCAGATCAAGAACACTCTACAGGAGGTAGGTGTATGTGTGTCAAAGTCAACAATCAAGAGAAGACTTCACCAGAGTGAATACAAAGGGTTCACCACAAGATGTAAACCATTGGTGAGCCTCAAAAACAGGAAGGCCAGATTAGAGTTTGCCAAACTACATCTAAAAAAGCCTTCACAGTTCTGGAACAACATCCTAAGGACAGATGAGACCAAGATCAACTTGTACCAGAATGATGGGAAGAGAAGAGTATGGAGAAGGAAAGGAACTTCTAATGATCCTAAGCATACCACCTCATCAGTGAAGCATGGTGGTGGTAGTGTCATGGCGTGGGCATGTATGGCTGCCAATGGAACTGGTTCTCTTGTATTTATTGATGATGTGACTGCTGACAAAAGCAGCAGGATGAATTCTGAAGTGTTTCGGGCAATATTATCTGCTCATATTCAGCCAAATGCTTCAGAACTCATTGGACGGCGCTTCACAGTGCAGATGGACAATGACACAAAACATACTGCAAAAGCAACCAAAGAGTTTAAGGGAAAGAAGTGGAATGCTATGCAATGGCCAAGTCAATCACCTGACCTGAATCCGATTGAGCATGCATTTCACTTGCTGAAGACAAAACTGAAGTAAAAATGCCCCAAGAACAAGCAGGAATGGCCTGGCAAAGCATCACCAGGGATGAAATCCAGTGTCTGGTGATGTCTATGCGTTCCAGACTTCAGGCTGCAATTGACTGCAAAGGATTTGCAACCTTTTCTATGTTTGTACACAAACATAGAAAAGGATTCTTTACGGTAAGAGCAGTGAGACTATGGAACTCTCTGCCTGAGGAGGTGGTGATGGTGAGTACAATAAAGGAATTCAAGAGGGGCCTGGATATATTTCTGGAGTGTAATAATATCACAGGCTATAGCTACTAGAGAGGGGTCGTTGATTCAGGGAGTTATTCTGATTGCCTGATTGGAGTCGGGAAGGAATTTTTTATTCCCCTAAAGTGAGGAAAATTGGTTTCTACCTCACAGGGTTTTTTTGCCTTCCTCTGGATCAACTTGCAGGATGACAGGCCGAACTGGATGGACAAATGTCTTTTTTCGGCCTTATGTACTGTTACTAGGTTACTATGTAAGTATTGAAAAGTGAAAGTTTGATATATGATTATTATTATTATTATTATTATTATTTCCCATTACTTTTGGTCCCTTAACAAGTGGAAGGCACATATGCAAACTGTTGTAATTCCTACACCGTTCACCTGATTTGGATGTAAATACACTCAAATTAAAGCTGACAGTCTGCAGTTAAAGTTGTTCATTTTATTTCAAATCCATTGTGGTGGTGTATAGAGCCAAAAATGTTAGAATTGTGTTGATGTCCCAATATTTATGGACCTGACTGTAAGTTTATTACCCAGAAGAAGCAACTACAAAATGGCACTGGAGCTTGTGGTTAGTATGTACCTTTATGTATTATGTTGAAAGTAAGAAAATGAATATAGCGGCACTGCTCACACTTGATTTCCAACCCTTCAATTCATAAAAGAGGCCGGTACTGCGGTGTGATTAACTTCATGCGTGGTGCTCAGCGCTGGAGAGGGCGAGCTGATTCAATTTGCAACAATGTAGAGAGGTAAAATAAAGATGTGCGGCACTCACCGAAGTTGCTATTCTGTTACTTCTTTATTTCATTTTCATGAAAAACAGTTACATGGGCAGGCACTGTGGATGTTACTGTTAAAGGGGCAGGACGCTGTGGAGGTCAATGTTAAAGGGGAAAACACTGTGGAGGTCACTGGGGCGGACACCTTTATGTATTATATTTATGGAATACTTGCTCATTGTTTCCTTATTTAGTGCTACTTCGCGGGCAGGTTGTAGCTGGTTTACACTGTGCACTTAGGTGGTCATTTATTATTGTTTTTATGGCACATTTTGGTGTATTTATGTTGGAGATTTTTGTTGCAAAGTGTTTTGCGGCAAAATCTGCGACTTTTTCCCGCTGAGAACACTTTTCCAAGTTATCACAAAATGGGGGTCATGGCGTGGGCAGGGAAGAGGGCGGGCGAGCTTGTCTCATTCATCATTTTCCACGCCAGTTTATGGAGTGGAAAATAGTCTTAAATTATGCCAGCAAGGGAGCTGGTGTAGTTTAAACCATGTTTGCCTGCGGCTCTACAAAACTTTGGCGCATCTGCCACCAGCGCAGGGGTATTAAGACCAGCATCTAAAATCTTAATAAATGACCATCTTAGTTTTTACATAGTGACATAGTTTGTATGGCTGAAAAAAGATATACATCCACCCAGTTCAGCCTGTTTTCCTGCAAAAGTTAATCCAAAAGCAGGCAAAAAAAATTAAAATCATCATAGTGTAGAAGCTAATTGTCTTCATTTTAGTGAAAACATTCCTTCCCGACTCCATCAGGCAGTCAGAATAACTCCCTGGATCAATGACCCTTCTCTAGAAAACTAGTAACTATAACCGGTAATATTACTATTGATAATTATCTCTTATATCTCTTTTAGACCGGGTCTCAGCTCTCTAGGATGTACCGTTCCTGAGATATTTCCCAAAAAAATGACCAACTGCCATACACACAGTTTTATTCCAGGTTTCCATACCAACCTAGCCATTTTTCTTCACTGCTGTAGGTAAGCTTTAGGCTAGGACTATAGGACGACAATAAGTTGCACGACACATATGGCACAACTATGCTGATACATGCATCCATCTTGGATGGATTATTTTGCGACTGTCGTGTCGCAGCATGCCGCATGTCGCAGTGCGACACCATATCCTATCATTATAAAAATAGTTGAGACAAAATATTGCGCGACACATGTTGTCGTGTAGCTCTAGCATTAAAGGGACAGGGCTCTGTGGAGGTCACTGTTAAATGGGCGGGCACTGTGCAGTCACTGTTAAAGAGGTTGGCGCTGAGGAGGTCACTCTTAAAGGGGCGGGCACTGTGGAGTTTACTGTTAAGGAGGCGGTCACTGTGGAGGTCATTGTTAAAGGGGTGGGCACTGCGGAGGTCACTGTTAATGGTGCGGGCACTGTGGAGGTCAATGTTAAAGGGGTGGGCACTGTGGAGGTCACTGTTAAATGGGCGGGCACTGTGGATGTAACTGTTAAAGGGGCAGGGCGCTGTGGAGGTCAATGATAAAGGGGAAAACACTGTGGAGGTCACTGTTAAGGGGGCAGGGGCACTATTAAAGGGGCAGCTGCTGTGGAGGGCACTGTTATGGAAGCAGGCTACTGAGAGGTCACTGTTAAGGCAATGGGGTACTGTGGAGGTCATTGTTAAGGGGCAAAGCCCCTGAGGAGGTCACTGTCAAGAAGGTAGGGTGCTGTGATACTAACTGTTAAAGGGGCCGGTTACTGTGAAGGTCAAAGTTAAGGGGATGGGCTGCTGTGGAGGTCCCATTTTGAAGTGGCGGGGCACTGTGGGAGGGGTCAGTGTTAAGGGGTGGGGAACTGTGGAGTTCACTGTTAAAGGGGTGGGGTGATATAGAGGTCACTGTTAAGGCGGATACTGTCGATATCTTTTAACGGCAGACACAAACATTAAATGAAATAAATAAAATATACCTGTGCGAAGCCGGGTCCTTCTGCTAGTATATATATATAAAAATTAATTTCTGTCTGAACGTCTGTCTGTACTTTATGCACAACTCTACCGATCTTCACCAAATTTGGCACACAGGTACATCAGGTGTCCGGGAAGGTTTTAGACTGGGTCTCAGCTCTCTAGGACGTACTGTTTATGAGATATATAGATGGCCTGAAGTTCACCCAGAAGTCGTTTCACAGTGAACTTTGTGCGTTCGCGATTCGCTGAACATGCAAACATATGGCGATGTTCGACGGCGCCATATTCTTTTGCATTGCGGCGAACTTTGACTCATGACACACACATCACGGGGGACAGTACAGCCAATTGAGACGTTTCAGCACATGAACATACCCACACCCTATAAAAGTACCCGATCTGGCAGCCATTTTACATTCTGTTTTTTGCCAGTGTAGAAAGAGGTTGCTTTGTGGAGCAGGGATAGACTGCTAGGGACAGCAAACGCTAGCTATTAGGAACACAAAAGTCCTTTTAAGGACTGGTATAGGTGTGCTATTGATAGGTGTGATATACTGAGGGGTGTGAAATACTTAGAAAGTATATTATAGTGCATCTATATTGTGCAGCAGTTGTGTGCGGTACTGCTGCGATACCGCAGCTATATAGAGGGACAAACCTTATTGGAATAACTAATTGAAACTGTTGTGATATACCTGTTGCCCCCATAAAAAATGATTGAAGGGTGTGATATACCTATAATATACTTTCTAACATAGAAAGTATATAGTGCATTTGCATTGTACACCATTTGTGTGCGGTTCTGCTGCGATATCGAAAGGTATATAGAGGGAAAAGCGCTATTGGAACAACTATTTGCAATAGGTGTGATATACCTGTTGCCCCCCCAAAAAATTGAGGGGTGCAATATACCTGCTTCTACAAAATACTGATTGAGGAGTGCGATATACCTGCTTCCACCAAATATTGATTGAGGCTTGCGATATACCTGCTTCGACAAAATACTGCTTAAGCGGTTTGATATACCTGCTTCCACAAAATACTGATTAAGGGGTTTTTATATACCTGCTTCCACAAAATACAGATTGAGGGGTGCAATATACCTGCTTCCACCAAATATTGATTAAGGGGTTCTATATACCCGTTTCCACAAAATACTGATTAAGGGGATTGTTATACCTGCTTCCACAAAATATTTATTGAGGCCTGCAATACACCTGCTTCCACCAAATATTGATTGAGGCCTGCGATACACCTGCTTCCACAAAATACAGATTAAGGGGTTTGATATACCTGCTTTTACCAAATACTGATTGAGGCCTGCAATATACCTGCTTTCACAAATACTGCTCCTCTCTAGGGACTTTGGCACAGGGTAATTTTGAAAATGACAAACAGAGGAAGAGGCAGGCCATTCCGCAGGGGTGGTAGGGGTCGGGCAGGTGCACCAGGCCGGAGCCTAAGTGGGAAGTTGGAAAAGGTGCGTGCAATTACGTCAAAGGACGCACCAGAGTTGGTTGAGAGGCCCACTCAGCCTTCCGCTTCTGCACCCTCCTCATCATCTGTATCTGCACCCTCCTCACTCTCTGCTGTGTGCACCCCCAAAGACACCACTACCACGATATCCCCTCCACTAGAGTCAGAGGAATTATTTTCCCATCCATTCCCAGACCTTACCGATGCGCAGACATTTTTGCCATCGGATGAGGCCGACAGTACCCAGATCAGCCTAAGTAGGGTGGTCACCGCTGTTGCTGCCTACTCCGAGATATCTAATGTCCGTGGTGGTGAAGGTGACGATGATGACGTGTCGATGGATGCCAAGTGGGTGCCCACAAGAGAGGAGAAGAGGAGGGGATTTTAAAGGGTAGAGACTGAGCAGCAGATAGGGAGTAGAAGCAGACAGAACTCGCAGTGCACCGGAGGCAAAAAACAGACTGCAAATGTATATGGAGCGAGCCATCCACCATGCACGGTCACATATTGTGCTCCCAGGATGCCGGCACATGGCTCCGCAGTGTGGGCTTTTATTAACGTGTCAGCTGCTGACAATAGTGTTGCCATCTAGTAAGCCCAACACTCACCTAGGGACTACCGCTTTAAGAAAGCACCTGGCCTCCCATCACTGAGCCTAGTGGAAGCAAGGCCGTCAGAACCCGTAAAGCCACACTCCCGGCGCTCCACGTCCTGCCTCTTCTCCTTCTGCTCTCTCCTCCCATTTGTCCTCCACTCCACCTTCCACCATGCCATCGTCGCGTTCATCTGGAAGAAGGCAGGCTTCTGTGGCCAAAATGTACGAGTGTAAAAGTTGATGACGCCAGATAACCCTCTTGCCCAACGGCTGACCGCTGGCTTGTCGGACTTGCTAGCCCGCCAACTACTACCATATAAACTGGTCGACTCAGAGGCCTTTAGAAAATATGTGGCCATTGGCACACCGAAATTGAAAGTCCCCGGAAAGAAATATTTCTCCCAGAAGGGCATCACAGAGCTATATGGCCAAGTTCAGCGGCAAGTGAATATATCTCTGGCACACAGTGTCGGTGCCAAGATACATCTGACCACAGACACGCGGTCTAAAAAACACGGGCAGGGAAGGTACATAACTTTTACTGCCCACTGGGTGAACCTTCTGACAGCCGTCAAGCATGTAACCTATGCCACCCGTGTGGATTTGGTGTTATCGCCATGGATTGCATGCAGGCCTGCCTCTTCGTCTCCTCCTCCATCCTCCGTCTCATCCTCGGCTGACTCCTCCTTTTCTACTGCTACCGCCTCTTCCGCTGCACCCCCCCCCCCCCCCAAGGTAAAATGGTGGTGTGCGACAGCGGTGCCAATCTGCTGAGTGCACTGAAACAGGGCAAAATGACACATGTGCCATGCATGGCACATGTCCTGAACTTAGTCGTGCAGCGATTTGTCGCCAAATACCCCGGGGTCCAAGATGTCTTGCGGCAGGCCAGGAAAATCTCTGGCCATTTTAGAAGATCTTACACAGCCATGGCTTGCCTTGCTGACGTTCAGCGGCGACACCACCTGCCCGTCAGACGTCTGACTTGTGACAGCCCGACGAGCTGGAACTCTACCTTGTATATGCTTGATAGGCTGCTCCAGCAGAAACGTGCCATTAACGACTACCTGTACGAACCTGCAGCAGGACAGGTTCTGGGGAGCTTGGTTTCTTTTCACCGCGCCAGTGGCTGCTCATGCGCGACGCATGCAGACTTCTGCGGCCATTTGATGAGATCACCAAACTGGTCAGTTGCAGCCAGGGCACAATCAGTGACATCGTACCTTACGCCTTCTTTCTGGAGCGTGCATTGCTTTGTGTCATTGATCAAGCCATCAAGGAGCAGGAGCTGGAAGATGAGGAAGTCGCAATGCTGAATGAATTCCCAGGGGGGCTACTCCATCTGAGACAAGTCAGCAAGAGTCTGAAAAGGAGTCAGAGGCGGATGGTGGCTGGGGGGAGGAGGGGGAGCAAGAAGAGCAGGGAGCTTCCAATTTAGTGCAAATGGGGGCCTTCATGCACCAGTGTTTGAAGAGGGACCACCATATAAAAAACATAAAGGGCAAGGACCAGTACTGGGTGGCAACGTACTTAGACCCCTTTACAAATAAAAAATGGCAGACATGTTACCATCATCACAGAGGGCTGTCAGAATGCAGCATTTCCAGGCCTTGCTGCGAGATATGCTGCATTCTGCTGTTTCCACCCACAGCGAAACAGGTGGGGGTACCAATCCTACCGCGTCTGCAAGAAGAGGGCGGGTTGAAGATGTGTTGATCACTTCGGATATGAGATCATTCTTGCAATCAACCCATCGACAGCCGCACTCCGGATCCAGCCTCAGGGAACGCCTAGATCAACAGGTTTCTGACTACATCGGGTTAACTGCCGATGTGGACGCTCTGAGAAGCGAGGAAGCCCTGAACTACTGGGTGTGCAGGCTCGACCTGTGGCCAGAGCTGGCACAATTTGCCATGGAATTCTTGGCTTGCCCCTATGTCCAGTGTCCTGTCCGAAAGGACGTTCAGCGCAGCAGGGGGGATTGTGACCGATAAGCGCACTTGCCTAGCTCACGACATTGTGGACTACCTAAAGTAGAATGAGGCATGGATATCGGAGGAATTCAACACCTGTGACGACCATGTGTAATTGAATTTCCTCATGCCAGCCCACACATCTGCCACCAGCCAGAACAAAGAATGGTCCTTGTCTTATGTATATACAGCGGCATAAAAGGCCTTTTCTGTCAGGTGAATGCCTAATTTTTGGGGCCTGTATTGGCCTACAGTAAAATAGTTACCCAGTGACCGTCTAATATACCTCCAGCCACATAATCACTTGTTCTTTTCTGTCCAGTAAATGCCTAATTTTTGGGGCATGTACTCCCGTGGCCTAAAATAAAATTTTCCTTAGCTCCAGCCTGGCATATTTTCGAGAGTTTCCCTTTAAGATGCATAAAAATGGTCCCTGTTAAAAATACATATTTTTTGTGGGAATTTTTGCCATTGATCCCAATCTGGTCTGTCACTGTCCATGATGTGGGACTTCTTGTGCACTTCTAGTGAGTATTAGGTGGCTGCAAATATGACCTGAAGGTTTTTCAGGTTCACCTGCCATTAAAGTCAATAGGGTCCGCCGCAAACGCGCGGTTCGCGAATATTTGATCGTGAATGCACGCTCGCGAATCGTCCCGGCAGATGTTCGGCCATCACTACTGAGATATTCCCCAAAAAAATGACCTGCATTAGCCAATAGAAGCCTGCAAGTCTTTCACTCATATCCCAACTGCCATACATGTCCCTTATCAGCCTCCACATACACACAGTTTTACTCCAGGTTTCCATAACAGCCCAGCCATTTTTCTTCACGGCTGTAGATCAGCTTTAGGCTAGGGCTACACGACGACAATAAGTCGAACAACACATAGGGCACAACTACACTGCTACATACATACATCTTGGTCACTGTTAAAGGGGCGGGCACTGTGGAGGTCACTGTTAAAGGGGTGGGCACTGTGGAGGTCACTGTGAAGGGGCAGGGTTCACTATTAAAAGGACAGCTGCTGTGGACCTCACTGTTAATTCAGCAGAGTACTGTGAGGTCACTGTTAAGGGAGCGGGGTACTGTGGAGGTCACTGTTAAGGGAGCGGGGTACTGTTGCAGTTACTGTTAAAGGGACGTGTGCTGTGAAGGTCTCTGTTAAGGGGGCAGGGAACAGTGGAGGTCAGATAAGGGGACGGTCCCCTATGGAGGTCAGTGTTAAAGGGCGGTGTGCTGTACAGGTCACTGTTAAGGGGGTGGGCCCCTAAGGAGGTCAATGTCAAGGGAGTGGGGTGCTGTGAAACTCACTGTTAAAGAGGTAGGCTGCTGTGAAGGTCAAAGTTAAGGGGATGCGCTGCTGTGGAGGTCCCATTTTAAGGAGGCGGGGCACTGTGGGGGGGGTCAGTGTTAAGGGATAAGGGGCTGTGGAGTTCACTGTTAAGATGGCTGGGTACTGTAGAGGTCAGGTCATTGTTATGGGGGGATACTGTCGATATCTTTTAACAACATTAAATAAAATAGATGAAATATACCTGCTGCTAGTATATTATAAAATATAATATATAGTATAATTAATAGTGATGAGCGAAGTTTTGAAAAACTTGTTTTGTTTAAATTCGCTGAACTTCGACAAGAAATTTGACTTGTTACAAATTAATTTGTCATGACTAGCTATAAATCAGATATATACGCACGTTACGGTGGCTATGGGAATGTACTGTATGGAGTGTGCTGCTGCATTGAGCCCGGTCCATACTTGGTGGGTTCTGGCTGTATCGTACAGCAGACACCTGGCCACAGGGACGGGGGAAGGACGAATCGGGTGATTACTAGGACAAGGGATCAAAAGATCCAGGACTCTAGCCCCCTAAGGGGGTTAAAAGCTGTCACTGTAAAAAAAAAAAAAAAAAATATATATATATATATATATATATATATAGTCTGAATTATTAAAATATAAATATTTCTGCCAGGCTGCTAGAACATTTAAAGTTGTACCTACTGTTGTATAAAAGCCCCTACTAAAAAAAAAAAATAATATGTTGATTTTACTAGTGCAGAGCATATTTCTACTCGCATGGCTGGAAGGGTTTAAAAAAAAAAAATTCCTGGACAAAACCCTTTAAACTTTACATTGATTATAATAGGAATCATTATCATAAACGTAGAGTGTTTTTCTAGTAAAGTACTGTCAGGCTGCTACAACATTTGTTTCTACTGTTGTGGAGAAGATACTGCTAAAATTGTTGATATAACCAGAAGAGATAAATTAAGTTTTACAACCTCTGCGTGCAGCTTTCCAATATTCATCTGGATGTTAGCATCCCCACTTTGCCTTGACTTACGTCACTTCTGGGTCACATGCTTCTAGTGGACAAATCACTAATGAGACCAATCATTAGCTCCAGCGGCACACATGGGCCCATCCATGGGGGTTTTCACAGCTGGGGGACAGTGTCAGACTGGGGTTCTTTGGGCCCACCAGAGGTAATTATTCTTGGGGCCCAACCCATATATCATCAATAAAGTCTCATAGGTTTTGATTCAAAGAAATAAACCCTAGTGGTATGTGATTGGCTTCAAAGGCAGCTCCAAATATATTTATTTCAACTGGGCCTTTGGGACCCACTGTGGTATCAGAGCCTGGGTCTACTGGAGGATCCCCTGGTACTTTGGGGGGCTCAGTCTGACTCTGGATTGGGACCGGAATTACAGTGCAGAGAACCTGGAAACCATGAAGCTTAAACCTACTAGCATGAAGCAAGTAATTATGTTTCTCTTAACATCTCTCACTGGCTGGGAAGGATAAAAAAAAATAAAAAAAATCATCAGACAACCCCTTTAGGTTTACAGTGTTTATAATGGGAATCATTAACATACAAGTCAGATTTTCCACCCTTGTGGTCTCTCCTCCTCATCTTATGTTTGTGGTATGTTTCCACTGGACTTGGAGGTCGAGTGAAGGGGTGGACATTAGGCGCAAATTTTGCAAACCAATAGGTTTTTATTGTTACTGTGACAACGCGTTTTGGGGTTCTGCAGACCCCTTTTCCAAGTCTAAAAAAAACATATACATACAGTTATAAAAAAAACACAATAATCAGAACATGATAAGTTCCGAAGCTCATGATAAGAGAAATAATAGTAGTATTAATAATGGTGATATGACCATCAGGAGGAGGGTCGTTCAAGCTTACATTCAAGCGTACATATATATAAGACATAAATGATGACTGGATGATAAGACGGTAATAAAATAAATATAAATATATATGTACGGTATGTATATAGATGACGCCAGTTTCAGTAAAGAGGGGTTTATAATACAATAATTAGTTAATTAATTAAATAGCTGCTGGTAAAAAACCTGGGATATAGGTATCTGTTTTGGGGTGCGTGTAAGATACTTATAGAGGAATTAGCAGTATAAATTCATATGCAATGAAAGTATTTATGCAGTAAAAAACATACAGTAAAATATATATATATTATTCCCCTTTCTGCAATAAAAGAGTGCTTAGTGGTAATTCATAAGACTGTACACTGGAGTGTCACTTGAACCCAGGTAAATGGATAAAAGCAGGGGAGCAGTGGTTAAAAGGTAAAACACTGACCCTGCATGAGAGCTGTATGTGAAGCTATTGTAAGTGAGGGAGAGAGAAGTTGGGGGACAAGCAGGAGGGACCATGCTGAGGAACATACCTGGTGGAGAAGCTGCTGGAGAAGAGTGCGCTGCTCCCAGCTTCTGGAACGTGCGGCGTCCAGATGCTGTGTGCTGGGAGCGCGCGCTGGGCCGGCAAAGAGGAGGCGAGGTGGGCGGGGCCAGAACGGCTGAGTGAGTCAGCGGTGGCGGGGCCGCCACGAAAGGGCGGAGCAAACTGCTGGTTCAGTGGTGGTGGAGGCATGTGGGTATGGGCGGGGCCTGATGACGCAAGGGAGGAGGCTGGAATATGAGGGGAGGGGCTAAGACAAAAGGCCGGACTAACAGGGGGGAAGTGGGAGTATGGCCTAATATCAGTAGGCGGGGCCTAATGACGCAATGGAGGAGGCTGGGAGTGACTGAGACGGGCGGTGAATGTGATGGGTGGACCTGGATGTCAGTGGGGAGCAAGAGTGATCGGCTGCTTAAGGGGATAAATGTCAGGAGCGATGGGCAAGGACTGGATGGAGGGAGGGAAGGTGGCAAGGGGGAGAATGGGGATGAAGGGGATGAATACCGATTGCTAAGATGAGGGAAGGGAATGCAAGAGGACAAAAACTGGAATGATAAAAAATGGGGGGGGCAAGGGTAAATTGGCGGGGATAGTGTCTGGAGTGATGCTGGGGGTGAGGGTATGAATTTCCAACGATGCAGGGGAAAATAGGGGGGGGAGGGGAAGGGCAGTTAGGCTGGGGATAGAGAGACACGGATGATGATCCAAAAAAGTAAGAGCAGAGAGCCAGTTGGGGGAATAGTCTAATTAAATTTAGAAGCACTTGTTTTCTAGGCTTTCATTAAGACCATAGGGTTCAAGTGTTTGGAGTTACTTTGGGTAAATCCAAAACATTTCTCTCCGTTGTAACATCCTAAATCTGTCGGAGCAGCTGTCCGAGATATGTTCAATGGGCGTGATGGTTAGCCTAGTGCGATCCTTGTCATGGATGGCCAAGAAATGTCTGGAGACACTATGTTTCAGGTAGCCCCGTTTGATGTTCCATCTGTGGTTGTTCAGGCGTTCTCTAAGCGTCTGGGTAGTTCGGCCTACATATTGTTGTCCACAGTCGCATTCTAGGAGATAAATGACGAAACTTGACGAGCAGTTCATTAGACTTTTAATGGAGAATTCTTCCCCTGTGATATTGCTCTTGAAGGCCGTTGTCCGGTTGTTGATATTATCGCAACACTTGCAAAGGTTGTGGCTGCATTTGAAACTCCCTTTGGGGTCAGGGAACCACTTGGATGCAGTCATTGTAGCACGTTTTGTTCTTTATAATTTGCTCGGGGCTAGTACATTCTTTAGTGTGCGGGCCCTCCTAAATGTAAAATGGGGCTGGGAGGAAATAGTTCCCTTGAGATAGGGATCGGCCTTCAGGATGTGCCAATATTTCGTTATAACGTTCCTTAGTGCCCCATGATTTGGATTGTAGGTAGCAATGAAGGACGATTTGAATTTTGTGAGGTTGACTGTTTGGTCTGTTTTCTTTTTGATTGTTAGACAGTCCTCTTGGCTCTGCTCATATGCTCGTCTAAAAGCCCCTTCAATTATTCCTCTTGGGTAGTTTTTGTTTTTAAACCTCAAGCGTAAGATCCAGCTTTGTGCAATATAGTCGTTAGTTGTTGAGCAATTCCTCCTTATCCGTTTGAATTGACTAAATCGAATGTTGTCTTTCCATTTTCTGTAGTGCGCACTTTCATCCAGGTAACTATTCCCGTCGACTTTTTTGAAAAAAGTTTTGGTCATAATTGTATTATGTTCAGAATGCAAGACTAGGTCCAGGTATTCAATTGAGATACTGGAACTTGTTGATGTAAAACTTAGGTTCCAAGTGTTGTTATTCAAATAGGACACAAATGCTTGGGCTTCTTCTTCACTCCCGTTCCAAATAAAGATTAAATCGTCAATGTACCTTTTGTAGAACACAATTGATTTCGTCCAGTTATGATTATTGTAAAGGAATGCTTCTTCAAATTGACCCATGTACAGATTGGCAAAACTTGGCGAGAATCGCGTTCCCATCGCGGTCCCTCTGCGCTGTTTGTAGATCTTGCCTTCAAACGCAAAGACATTGTGCGTCAAAATAAAGTGGATGGCGTCAAGGATAAACTGTTTATGTCGAGGGGTTAATTTGTCATCCGTTTGCAAAAAAAGGTCAGTTGCACGGATGCCCGCCTCGTGTGAAATATTAGAATAGAGGGCCGCCACGTCCAAAGTGAGCCACCTGTACGATGGATCCCACTCAAATTCTTTCAGAAGTGAGATCAACTGAGTAGAGTCTCTTAAGTGGGAGTTGAGGCTCGTAACGTGTTTTTGTAAAAAAAAGTCCACATAGTGTGACAGGTTACTGGTTAGCGAGTTAATTCCAGAGATTATGGGCCTTCCTGGAGGGTTCTTTTCATTTTTATGAACCTTCGGCAGGTGATAAAAGATTGCTGTGGTCGGATGGTCCATATTGATATATTCTTTTTATTTCTTGCTCAGGAGTTTGTTGTCTTCTGTTTCGTTTAGGAGAATCAGTAAGTTCCTCCTATCTTAATTCCATGGATTGGTTTGAAGGGACTCATAATAAGCAGAATCATCAAGGATCCTCTTAGCCTCCGTGATGTAGTCATCCCTCTTTTGAAGAACGATCCCTCCTCCTTTGTCCGCACTTCTAATCACTAGGGTGTCATTCTTAGTTAGTTCCAAAAGGGCTTCTTTCTCTTTCCCGGTAAGGTTGTTTTTATTCTTCAAGTTCTTATTGATGCTTCTTATCTCTTTGGAAACTAGGGAAAAAAAACGTGTTTATGTGGTTCCCTTTGTGATAAGTAGGATAAAACATAGATTTTGGCTTAAGATTAGTATGTGCCAATGGGGTGCCTCCGAGGTCCTCCGGTAGGGTTTTTTTGAAATGGAGAAATGCCTCTGTAGGGTGAGTTTGCGGATAAAGCTATTAAAATCAACAAATAGTTCAAATTTGTTGAATTTTTCTGCTGGACAAAATGATAGGCCCTTCTGGAGAATGGATGTTTGGGCTGGAGTGAGAGAAAACCCTGTGAGGTTAAAGATTTTTACTCCTGTATAATCCTGTTCCTCTTGTTTGTGGGTCCAAAGGTGTCTCCCGTGGTCTTCTTGGTGCTCCTGATGTTGTGTTTTTTTCTTCCGCCTCTTCGCCCTCTCCTGCATTTTTTCTTTTTGTCCCTCTTTGGAGTTGTACTACTACCGGCTTGAAGAAGTTGGTGATTATCGGCGTGGTCCCTGATGGTTGTTTTATGACATATGTTGCCTGCAGGGTCAGGGCCCCGGGAAGCAGTAAAAAAGAAATCAAATTTTCGATGGTGGTATCTGGAATCTTGGGTGAGAGTTCCAGGATACTCTCGTCATGAGTGGTGAGGAGGGAATCCTCAAGGATAGAGGACTCAGTCCTGGTTGGGTCTTGAGGTGGCGGAAGAGAAGAAAAGGAGGTGGGTGGTAGATTGAGAGGGCAACCCTGCGGGAGATCGAAGGGGACTTCGTATATTGGCTTGTGATGAGAGGGAATGGTTGGTGGGGTGAACCAAATGGGGGTTCCTGAGTAGTTGCCAAGTGGTTTGCATTGAGAGCGCGGTGGGGGAGTTGTTGTGTCGGTAGTGATAGCCGGCACAAGAGTGAAGGTGGATGTTTTGGTTTTGTTCGGCGCCTGCCTGGGGAGTGTTTTAGGGCAAGTGACCATATGGTCAATGGTAGGGTGTGGTATCAACGGCAATGTGTTGGTGGGAGGATTGGTAGGGTGCCGTTGGGGTCTGGGGATGTGTGGAGGGCGTTGGTTGAATGTGCGTGTATGATAGGTGGAGGGTGTGGTGTGGGTGCCGGAGGTGGGAGGCCCCTGATGGTAAGATTGGCGCTGCGGCCGATGTCTGGGGGGAACTTGTGTGTCACCAATCTTGTTTTTGTTGAGCCAGAATTTGATGTTATTATTCCTGAAGTCAGACCTGTCTCTAGTAAGTTTAGTAGACTTTTTTTTGAATGATATCACGTTCCAGGTGCAGCAGTCTACCTGTGATCAGCCTATTGTATTTAATATAGTTGGTGTGTTTATGATGTTCTTGCAGTTTCGTAGCCTGTAGCTGAATTTTCTCTTTCAGGGATTTGCATAAAGACTCTCGCTTGGCGCTGAGTTTGGTGATTAGACCCTGGCACATTCTAGCAAGTAGGTGTCCCATTCCCTAGTGAATAGGGCATCGTTTCTGAACGGACTATCAAATCTGAATCTGAGTCCACGTGGTATCAGGGATTCTTTTAGATAAATGTCCAGTAGAATCCAGTCAAGGTGATGTTGGATTTCTTCTTTTTGGTTGGATTCAAGTTTGAAAAACATGTCCGCCAGTACTTTGGAAATGATTTCTTGTTGATTGGAGGCGTCCATTGCTGGTCCTATCGGGATCGTGCTGGCTTTTTCATTTGAAGTCCAAATGTGGGTCAGTTTCTGACGTTCGTCTAGACGATGTTCGCAATAATCCATGACTAATGAATAGTCTGTGGTGGAATCACCGGATATGCCCTAGAGCCGCCGTATTTCAGAGTTGATTTAAAAACTCTTACCTGAGTAACTCAGGATGATACAGCAAAAGTTGGCCAAAGGAAGAAAAGGGCGCTCATCGGGTGAGTAAGTTCAAAAAACAAACCTCCAAATACAGGAAAAAGTGGTTACACCTGATGTTCAGTGCAACTGTAATGGAGGCGGATAGGGGTGATAGAGTTTGACTGGTTGGTGCTGCCGATTACGTCCGTGTTCACCTTTGGCGGGGGCCAAGCCGCCCTCTGGGTCAGTATATGTGGTATGTTTCCACTGTACTTGGAGGTCGAGTGGAGGGGTGGACATTAGGCGCAAAGACACAACCAGAATTTTGCAAACCAATAGGTTTTTATTGTTACTGTGACAACGCGTTTCGGGGTTCTGCAGAAACCTTTTTCAAGTCTAAAAAAACATATACATACAGTTATAAAAAACACAATAATCAGAACACACTGATAAGAGAAATAATAGAATAATAGTAGTATTAATAATGGTGATATGACCATCAGGAGGAGGGTCGTTCAAGCTTACATGCAAATAGACATGAGTGGATGGTTGGGTACATATATATAAGACATAAATGATGACTGGATGATAAGACGGTAATAAAATAAATATAAATATATATGTATGTATATAGATGACGCCAGTTTAAGTAAAAAGAGGGGTTTATAATACAATAATTATTTAATTAATTAACTAATTATTGTATTATAAACCCCTCTTTTTACTTAAACTGACGCTATCTATATACATACATATATATTTATATTTATTTCATTACCGTCTTATCATCCAGTCATCATTTATGTCTTATATATATGTACCCAACCATCCACTCATGTCTATTTGCATGTAAGCTTGAACGACCCTCCTCCTGATGGTCATATCACCATTATTAATACTACTATTATTTCTTGTGAAAGTCAGGGGTTTGAGCAGCCACAAACGTAAAAACAAAGGGACAAAACATTAGAGAGACATCTAATCACGAAAGAAAAAATACACAATAAAGTAAGGAATATACTCAAATTTGCAACATCGTTAGAAAGCACTTCCCAGTCCTAGCGTGTGACAAAAAATGGGCAGCAATGGCACAAAAGGGCATTAAATGTGCAGCCAAAAAGGCACCCACCATAGCCAGCTCCGTGAGTCCATCTCTTTTCAAAAATGATAAGTCCCGTACAACCCAGAGCACCTGGCTGTCTACAAAAGGGAATTACAAGTGTGGTCACTCTATTTGTACTTGCTGTAAATACATAAAAATCTGTCAAAGTTTTGAATCCACTGTTAATGGCCAGGTTTTTAAAATACATTCTTTCCTTAATTGCAATACCACCTATGCGATTTATTGCATAACATGCACAAAGTGCAGGTTGCAGTATGTAGGATGCACAACAAATGCAATAAAAATACGCATTAGAAAACATATATCAGACATACCGTACCATGCGAACCGCAATATATCTGCGGCAAGTCTCCACTTTGCTATGGTACATGGTGGTGATGTCTCCCATATGTCAGTACAAGGTATTGAAAAGGTTAAAAAACCAATAAGAGGTGGTGACAGAAAACTGAAACTTTTGAACAGAGAATCTTACTGGATTTTCCGATTGGAAAGCCGCCAGCCTCACGGTCTAAATAAAAGACTGGACCTTATTCTACAGTATTAACTATTTCTCTTTTCTTTCTCTTCCCCCTTTTCCTCTATTTCTTTAAATGTGTTGTTTTAATGAACTATATGAATTAAAAATTTTGGTATGTTTTTACCTATGTGCACACTTGTGGAGGGGAGGGGTCGACTCTGAGCCTTATTACCTCAGGTGGGGGAGCCTCCCCCTCCCCTCTATAAGAACAACTCACAGTGTATTTGAAATTGTCATAAGTAAGGGCTAAAATTGCATTGTGCCCGAAACATGTAGACTCTGCTTTCTGTACCTGGATTTTACTGATTATTGAATAAAAGCCTTTGGATTGCCACAAGTACAAGCTGGGCAAAACCTATTTTTTCTTTATACTATTATTTCTCTTATCATGAGCTTCGGAACTATTGCACCCACCAGTGTGTTCTGATTATTGTGTTTTTTATAACTGTATGTATATGTTATTTTAGACTTGAAAAAGGGGTCCGCAGAACCCTGAAACGCGTTGTCACAGTAACAATAAAAACCTACTGGTTTGCAAAATTCTGGTTGTGTCTTTGCGCCTAATGTCCACCCCTCCACTCAACCTCCAAGTCCAGTGGAAACATACCACATATACTGACCCAGACTGCGGCTTGGTCCCCACCAAAGGTGAACACGGACGTAATCGGCAGCACCAACCAGTCAAACTCTATCGCCCCTATCCGCCTCCGTTACAGTTGCACTGAACATCAGGTGCAACAATAAACAGGTGAGTATAACCACTTTTTCCTGTATTTGGAGGTTTGTTTTTTGAACTTACTCACCCTATGAGCGCCCTTTTCTTCCTTTGGCCAAATTTTGCTCATCTTATGTTTGTGATGCATGCTAAGAGAGGGAAGAGGATCTGTGGAGATAGTCAACTGAAAGGATGCAGGCAGCCCAGCCCTCACAGCACAGCAAAAGCTCTGCATCCTTTGAACACAGTTACGAAGATAAAATCAACGGTAACAGAAATTGTCTAGTTTATGTAGTTCAACTGCTTGTGGAGTGATTGAGAGTTTGTTTTTCTGTAATAACAGATACTCTTCATTAAATAGATTTATTTCCATGTTCATTTAAAGCATGAATTAAGTGTGTTCATCACAGAATATGTACAATTTTATTGTAAAAAAAAACCTCTGTTTTACTAAAATAAAAGAGAATCATTAAATTTTCAACTAAACTATCCCCTTTACAGTTATAAAAGAGGTCACAGTATACACAAGGTCAGTACACAAACATGTTTTTGTTCTACGTGTCAAAATATGTTGCCTGTTATCTATAAAATCAGTAATTATGTGCCTATACACTTGTGATTCATTGCAGTATGAAGTTAATAAGATTATAATTAGAAACAGAAATGAAGTGGTTATATCTAGATGAACTTTTCATTCCTGCTCTTCTTCCCTTTTGTAACACAGTTATATCATGTTCCAATTCTGATGTGCCTTGGATAATTACTCATGGATGTTTGACGCATTCACATTCAGTGATAACAGTTATAAATGCAGCTCATTAATATTGTTGAATACAGCAAAACATTAGAATTCATTTTGGATGCACTATAGCCTAATTGTTAGCAGCATATAGGCTTTTTGCCATTGCTTCACTTGAAATAAATAGTTGCCATCACAGCAGGACAAATATTGAGTATTTATTTGTAAGACACAATGAAGTACATTTTTTTCTCTTTAGTATTGAAAAAATAAATGTTTTTTTTCTTCTTCACTCTATTACACCTTAGTTTGAAATATAATAAACATTATGGGGGCCAGTGTACAGTCGTGGCCAAAAGTTTTGAGAATTACATAAATATTGGAAATTAGAAAAGTTCCTGCTTAAGTTTTTATAATAGAAATTTGCATATACTCCAGAATGTTATGAAGAGTGATCAGATGAATTGCATAGTCCTTCTTTGCCATGAAAATTAACTTAATCCCAAAAAAAACTTTCCACTGCATTTCATTGCTGTCATTAAAGGACCTGCTGAGATCATTTCAGTAAACGTCTTGTTAACTCAGGTGAGAATGTTGACGAGCACAAGGCTGGAGATCATTATGTCAGGCTGATTGGGTTAAAATGGCAGACTTGACATGTTAAAAGGAGGGTGATGCTTGAAATCATTGTTCTTCCATTGTTAACCATGGTGACCTGCAAAGAAACGCGTGCAGCCATCATTGCGTTGCATAAAAATGGCTTCACAGGCAAGGATATTGTGGCTACTAAGATTGCACCTCAATCAACAATTTATAGGATCATCAAGAACTTCAAGGAAAGAGGTTCAATTCTTGTTAAGAAGGCTTCAGGGCATCCAAGAAAGTCCAGCAAGCGCCAGGATCGTCTCCTAAAGAGGATTCAGCTGCGGGATCGGAGTTCCACCAGTGCAGAGCTTGCTCAGGAATGGCAGCAGGCAGGTGTGAGCGCATCTGCACGCACAGTGAGGCGAAGACTTTTGGAAGATGGCCTGGTGTCAAGAAGGGCAGCAAAGAAGCCACTTCTCTCCAAATAAAACATCAGGGACAGATTGATCTTCTGCAGAAAGTATGGTGAATGGACTGCTGAGGACTGGGGTAAAGTCATATTCTCCGATGAAGCCTCTTTCCGATTGTTTGGGGCATCTGGAAAAAGGCTTGTCCGGAGAAGAAAAGGTGAGCGCTACCATCAGTCCTGTGTCATGCCAACAGTAAAGCATCCTGAGACCATTCATGTGTGGGGTTGCTTTTCATCCAAGGGAGTGGGCTCTCTCACAATTTTGCCCAAAAACACAGCCATGAATAAAGAATGGTACCAAAACACCCTCCCACAGCAATTTCTTCCAACAATCTAACAACAGTTTGGGGAAGAACAATGCATTTTCCAGCACGATGGAGCACCGTGCCATAAGGCAAAAGTGATAACTAAATGGCTCGGGGACCAAAACGTTGACATTTTGGGTCCATGGCCTGGAAACTCCCCAGATCTTAAACCCATTGAGAACTTGTGGTCAATCCTCAAGAGGCGGGTGGACAAACAAAAACCCACTAATTCTGACGAACTCCAAGAAGTGATTTTGAAAGAATGGGTTGCTGTCAGTCAGGAATTGGCCCAGAAGTTGATTGAGAGCATGCCCAGTCGAATTGCAGAGGTCCTGAAAAAGAAGGGCCAACACTGCAAATACTGACTCTTTGCATAAATGTCATGTAATTGTCGATAAAAGCCTTTGAAACGTATGAAGTGCGTGTAATTATATTTCACTACATCACAGAAACAACTGAAACAAAGATCTAAAAGCAGTTTAGCAGCAAACTT
The DNA here is from genome assembly GCF_905171765.1 of Bufo bufo. Taxonomy (NCBI): domain Eukaryota; kingdom Metazoa; phylum Chordata; class Amphibia; order Anura; family Bufonidae; genus Bufo; species Bufo bufo. Next base: position 570,045,488 of record NC_053390.1, read on the forward strand.
TGTGAAAACTAATATTTGTGTCATTCTCAAAACTTTTGGCCACGACTGTATATGCCATTGCCAATAAAGCAATAAAAAGTAAAAAGTCTGGTATTGTGTTAGGCAGTATATTGCTCTCTCATTAACATCATAGGTTGTATATATATATACAGTTGCAAGAAAAAGTATGTGAACCCTTTGGAATTATATGGATTTCTGCACAACTTGGTCATAAAATGTGATCTGATCTTCATCTAAGTCACAACAATAGACAATCACAGTCTGCTTAAACTAATAACACACAAAGAATTAAATGTTACCATGTTTTTATTGAACACACCATGTAAACATTCACAGTACAGGTGGAAATAGTATGTGGACTCTTGGATTTAATAACTGGTTGAACCTCCTTTAGCAGCAATAACTTCAAACAAACGTTTCCTGTAGTTGCAGATCAGACGTGCACAACGGTCAGGAGTAATTCTTGACCATTCCTCTTTACAGAACTGTTTCAGTTCAGCAATATTCTTTGGATGTCTGGTGTGAAAAGCTTTCTTGAGGTCATGCCACAGCATCTCAATCGGGTTGAGATCAGGACTCTGACTGGGACACTCCAGAAGGCGTATTTTCTTCGGTTTAAGCCACTCTGTTGTTGATTTACTTCTATGCTTCGGGTCGTTGTCCTGTTGTAACATCCATCATCTGTTGAGCTTCAGCTGGTGGACAGATGGCCTTAAGTTCTCCTGCAAAATGTCTTGATAAACTTGGGAATTTATTTTTCTTTTGATGATAGCAATCCGTCCAGGCCCTGATGCAGAGAACCATGATGCCCCCACCACCATACTTCACAGTTGGGATGTTGGTGTGCTGTGCCTCTTTTTCTTCACACATAGTGTTGTGTGTTTTTTCCAAACAACTCAACTTTGGTTTCATCTGTCCACAAAATATTTTTCCAGTACTGCTGTGGAACATCCAGGTTTTTTGGACAGCAGTGGCTTCCTCTGTGGTATCCTCCCATGAAATCCATTCTTGTTTAGTGTTTTATGTAACGTAGATTCGCTAACAGGGATGTTAGCATATTTTAGAGACTTTTGTAAGTCTTTAGCTGACACTCTACGATTCTTCTTCACCTCATTGAGCAGTCTGCTCTTGCAGTCATCTTTACAGGAAGGCCACTCCTAGGGAGAGTAGCAGCAGTGCTGAACTTTCTACATTTATAGACAATTTGTCTTACCGTGGACTGATGAACAGCAAGGCTTTTGGAGATACTTTTATAACCCTTTCCAGCTTTATGCAAGTCAACAATTCTTAATCATAGGTCTTCTGAGAGCTCTTTTGTGCGAAGCAACATTCACATCAGGCAATGTTTCTTGTGAAAAGCAAACCCAGAACTGATGTGTGTTTTTATAGGGCAGGGCAGCTGTAACCAACACCTTCAATCTCATCTCATTGATTGGACTCCAGTTGGCTGACACCTCACTCCAATTAGCTCTTGGAGAGGTCATTAGTCTAGGGGTTCACATACTTTTTCCACCTGGACTGTGAATGTTTACATGTTGTGTTCAATAAAAACATGGTAATATTTAATTATTTGTGTGTTATTAGTTTAAGCCGACTGTGATTGTCTATTGTTGTGACTTAGATGAAGATCAGATCACATTTTATGACCAATTTGTGCAGAAATCCATATCATTCCAAAGAGTTAACATACTTTTTCTTGCAACTGTATATATATATATATATATATATATATATATATGGCAATGAAGTCCGCAGCACTCCTTGAAAGATAAAATGTGCTCTTTATTCACACATATCAAGTGACAACGTTTCGACTCTCTCACAGAACCTTTCTCAAGTCAGGTGAAACATAAAGTATAATAGTGCCAGTATATATACATGATAAGGTTGTTACCAATTAATTTATCAACCAATACAAAAAAAGTGCACTCCCCTTTGTGGACATGTTACAATTCATTGATTTACACCAAATCTCAATGTGAACTGGGACCGCCCGGCGTCCCAGACATATCCTATGGCATTATAACTGTGATTCCAATTTTTCATAATCATAGTGCATGTAATAAAGTGCATATAATAAAGTGCATGGTGCAATTAAAACCACTTAACGTACATCTATACCTTGCTGGGAGGTTGTAAAATGAACCCAGGGGATGGCGTCTTAACTCGTGTGAATGCACGCTGATTCTCCGCGTCTATTCCTCGCCAATGCGCATGTGTCAACCCTTACCCCTCTTGTTAGGCGGTATATAAGTGCTGTACGTCACGAGAAGGTGGAGTTCAAACGCCGCAACGTCTGGTATGCTGCGTCAGCACGCACCGCGTGCATCACGTGCCCGCGAACCTGCCGTCACAGCCACCAGCACCGCTTTGCTTGCCTTTTCCGCCATTTTACAACAGGGCAATCTTTTGGGCAATAAATTTATCTACCATCCTCCTTGTTCCTACTACTTTACACAAACCAAATCACCAACCCAGCAGGTCACATTCCTGATTATATATTAAAGTCATACAACAGTATATAAAATCACATTGTATCAAAATTGATCCGTGTAACTTTCCACTGGATCCACCCAATACAGCCTCCTAGATATACGAGGACCTAGGCAATAGAGGAGAGGGCTCTAGCCCACCATCCCTCCTGTTACCCTAAACTCAACATTAATCCTTTAGGTTTCAAAGTGTCTAAACAGAAAATCCATCTGAGCTCATTTTTCTTTAATACAGTTAACCTATCACCTACTCTTTCTAGCGGTTTTACATAATCCAAAATCATAAATCTCAACTCATTTTCCTTATGATTTTTTTCCACAAAATGTTTTGACACCGGCAGATCTTTCCTTTTGCTTCTGATGGATTGCCTATGGTTATTTAACCTGATTTTCAGGTCACATGTGGTTTCGCCCACATAAAGCATTTTGCAAGGACACCATAGCACGTAAATTACCCATGATGAATCACATGTGAGGTAATGTTTAATATTGAATGTTTCTCCTGTGTCCGGATGTGTGAATACTGATCCCTTACACATAAGTTTACAGTTCACACATCCCAGACATGGGAAACATCCTGTATGCCTCGTCTTCAAGAAAGTTTGTCTCAACTGGCCTTTTTCAGGCAGTCTTGAGTGCACCACTCTGTCCCTAATATTCCCTGCTCTTTTATATGCCATCATAGGAGGCTCTTTGAAAGCCGCAATGGTAGGGTGGCCACTACTAAGTAGCCCCCAATGGCACCTCACTATGCGTTCTATACTTGAGCTCAACTCATTATAGGATGATACAAAGGGTAACTTTTCATTGGTCTGTTTTTGTTTTGTAGTTAACAATTCATTTCTGGACATTTTTCTTACTTTATCAGCATGCCTTTTCACCAAATTTCTAGGGTAAACCCTATTTACAATTGACTGCTCCATATTTCTTAGTGCCTTATTGATATTGTCATCCTTATCCACTATTCTCCTCACTCTGAGCATTTGACTGAATGGCAAAGAATTTACCATCCTCCTTGGATGTCCACTTGCAAAATGCAATAATGTGTTCTTATCAGTAGATTTCATATTCAAATCCATATGTATTTGTTCATCCTCTGTGTATACCTAAGTATCTAAATACTGCACCCGGTCCACTGATGCCGTTAATGTAAATTGGATCTCCTTATCAAGGGAGTTCAAAAATACTTGAAAGTCCATCAGTGCCTCCATGGTGCCAGTCTAGATGAGGAAAATGTTGTCTATGTATCTCCACCACGTCAAAACCTGGTTGAAGTGGGGAGATACATAGAGAAGACGCTCCTCAAATGACCGTACAAATATATTTGCATAGGTGGGCGCGGTGTTGGACCCCATCGCCACGCCCACCATCTGCAAATAGAACTGCCCCTGGAACACAAAATAATTGTTCCTAAGCAACAGCTCCAATAGTGTCAGAATAAACTGGCGGGTTGGAGCAGGATAGTCAGAATCCTGCAGCATCTCACCAACCGCCAACAAGCCCTTTTCATGGTTAATCGAAGTATACAGTGATACAATATCGAAAGATGCCAGGATCGCCCCTTTCGGGATCCGTATCCCTCTTACTTTGCTAATGAAGTCTCCAGTATCTCTAATATATGATTTTGCGCCCATGGCATATTCTCTCAATATTTTATCAAGAAAGATATTAATATTTGAGAAAATAGAGTTCCTGCCTGAAATTATAGGCCGTCCCGGAGGGTCCGTCAGCCTCTTATGTATTTTGGGTAATACATATATAGTTGGTGTAACTGGAGACCTCACTATCAAAAACTCTTTGAGTTGTTTATTTATGATGCCCATTTCCTCTGCTGTACTTAATTGTACGTCCATTTTTCTAGCAATCTCAAACCTGGGGTCCTTACTCAATGGTTTGTACACACCAGGTTCTCCCAATTGTCTATAGATCTCTTTTATATACTGAGAGGTGTCCATAACCACGATTCCACCACCCTTATCCGCGGGTTTTATGGTGAGATCGGGGTTCCTGGACAAACTCTCCAAGGCAAACATTTCCTGTGCAGTAATATTTGGTTTTATTAATGCATCTGATCTAGTTTTTTGTCTCAATAATGCTATATCTCTTTTCACTGCTTCGATAAAACATTCTAGAGCATGTGAGTTCACAATAAGAAAAAAATCACTTTTTAAATGCAAACCAAATTGTTTCAATGTTAACCCAGTACCTGATGTAGGGCCCTCATTTGCAATCAAGGCCTCAGAGGAACTGGAGTCGAACCACATTCTCAGTTTAAGATTCCTGAAGGGGCGGTTCAAGTCCAGTTCCAACTGAAACCAATCAGGCTTAGCCTGTGGACAAAAGGACAGTCCCTTATTCAATACCTTCAGTTCATGCTCAGTTAGGATGTGGGAAGAAATGTTTACCACAAAATTCATATCTATTTCATCTTGGTGATGTTCATCTGTCTGGAGTTGTTGGTCCTCATTGATCTTTGCGCTCTGGTTTTTCCCAGATCTTCTGTGTCTTCGACCTCCCTATCTTGTGGGGCGTCTCCCATAGCATTGTGTACTCCTAAAAAAGTTCCAGGCTGGATATCATTAACATCATCCTTTATGTCTTTATTTTTCACCCATTTATTCATTTCTTTATTCCGTCTGGGTATCTTTTTTGGCATCATATTCCTCTCAATGTGCCAGGGTTGTTCCCAGGTGTAGATGTGTCCAGACCCATAATCATTTTGATCTCTATGCCATTTAGACCTTTTGATTTCCTCAAGGTCTTTGCACATTTTATCCAGAAATGCTTGTTGTTTAACCAGAAAGACTTCAACTTCATTGGTAGACAGGGTAGATTTGAGTTGGTGTTCGGTATCCTGCAGCTTGCTTTTAATACCACTATTTCCTTCTGCAAAAATTCAATGTTTAGTAACATGACATCCATCGCATACTTATTTGCAATAGCTTCAAACCGTGCGCTGTCTTCTGTCCTGAATCGAGGGATTACCACGGGCACCCTCCATTGCAAAGGGAGTGCTGCCAGACCTTTTCCATGTATATATATATATATATATATATATATATACACTCACCTAAAGAATTATTAGGAACACCTGTTCTATTTCTCATTAATGCAATTATCTAGTCAACCAATCACATGGCAGTTGCTTCAATGCATTTAGGGGTGTGGTCCTGGTCAAGACAATCTCCTGAACTCCAAACTGAATGTCAGAATGGGAAAGAAAGGTGATTTAAGCAATTTTGAGCGTGGCATGGTTGTTGGTGCCAGACGGGCCGGTCTGAGTATTTCACAATCTGCTCAGTTACTGGGATTTTCACGCACAAACATTTCTAGGGTTTACAAAGAATGGTGTGAAAAGGGAAAAACATCCAGTATGTGGCAGTCCTGTGGGTAAAAATGCCTTGTGGATGCTAGAGGTCAGAGGAGAATGGGCCGACTGATTCAAGCTGATAGAAGAGCAACGTTGACTGAAATAACCACTTGTTACAACCAAGGTATGCAGCAAAGCATTTGTGAAGCCACAACACGCACAACCTTGAGGCGGATGGGCTACAACAGCAGAAGACCCCGCCGGGTACCACTCATCTCCACTACAAATAGGAAAAAGAGGCTACAATTTGCACGAGCTCACCAAAATTGGACTGTTGAAGACTGGAAAAATGTTGCCTGGTCTGATGAGTCTCGATTTCAGTTGAGACATCAAATGGTAGAGTCCGAATTTGGCGTAAACAGAATGAGAACATGTATCCATCCTCTGATGGCTACTTCCAGCAGGATAATGCACCATGTCACAAAGCTTGAATCATTTCAAATTGGTTTCTTGAACATGACAATGAGTTCACTGTACTAAAATGGCAACCACAGTCATCAGATCTCAACCCAATAGAGCATCTTTGGGATGTGGTGGAACGGGAGCTTCGTGCCCTGGATGTGCATCCCTCAAATCTCCATCAACTGCAAGATGCTATCCTATCAATATGGGCCAACATTTCTAAAGAATGCTATCAGCACCTTGTTGAATCAATGCCACGTAGAATTAAGGCAGTTCTGAAGGCAAAAGGGGGTCCAACACCATATTAGTATGATGTTCCTAATAATTCTTTAGGTGAGTGTATATTGTGGCAATAATACATTTACTTTCTGTAATAGCAGCAAGCCATATAAATACATAGAAATACTCATATTGGCAGGCGGGGTAGTCAGGGCACACCTGCGGCAGAGAACTGCCACAAGTTAGTCCCAAGCACCACACCATCCAACAAGACTGAGACAACATGAGTCGGTGTATAAGAAAGAAGCAAAAGTAAAACTCCTAGGAGTGCATAATTAAACATCAAGGTATAGAAGAGGCTTCTAGAGGTAAGCGGAATAGGAGGACTTATATTAGAAAGCCAAGTAAACTGCCGTACATTTAAGCTAAGGTAAGTAACTCACCACTCTGAGGACCACACTGTGTATACAGCCGGCACTTAGTTACATGTGGGACGCGCCATCTTTAAATATTCCCTAGTGGCCTGTGATAGGTGAGTAGGGGGTCATATGGTCCAGGTGGTGGGTGGGCCCAGTCACCAGAACGAGGTCTGGGAACTGGAGCGTTGGTTAACACTGGTAAGTGTGCCGATACGTCACTTCCGGTTATCGGACCCGCAACCGGAAGTGGCATGCGTGTCACGTAACAGGAAGTGGCGTGCGTGTCAAGGGGATTGAACTGCCATGTGATCAAGTCACATGATCGCACTATCCCTGATGGGACTACAACAAGCGGAATTATGAGTACGGCAGTGCGCTAGCTATGGGGCGATACTGGGGCGCAAAAGCAATGCAAAGTCACTATATAACGCATGTGATCAATAGCTGTCTAGGTCAAAATTGTATATGTATCCATTGAAATACAGAAAATGACATAATGAGCTACTGTCAAAAGTATAACCCCAAATGACCAGGTTACATAGTTGCAATGGCATCAGAAAAGGATGGCCATGGAACTAGGCAGACTGGGCTGGATGGGGAAATCACCAAGGTGTCCACATTAAATAAAAGCGGAGAGAGATCACTGAACCAGAAATTTAGCAGAGTGAAATATATTCAGAGGGCGGATAAGGATATAATACCATAAGTTGGTAGGGAAAGGACCGGGTGGTCTTGACTACCCCCTTTTGATGCTCAGCGTGAGGTATCTTGGGACCGTAAAGTGTGCTTTGCGGAAGTCACCATCCGCTACTGAACAATTCTGGTCCTATAAAGAGAAATACATGGAACAAATATAAATTACATTGAAATTAACTATTTACATAATTAGCCTAAAGGTAATCCTTATTTAACCCGACCGGTTGTAGGGTACATAACCGACGAATCCAGGACATCTCTCTTTCCCGTAGCACCGCCTGGCGATCCCCCCCTCGTCTAAGAGGAGGAATCCAGTCAATTATCTGGAAACGTAATTGGCTGATGGCGTGTTTATGTTCTAAAAAGTGTTCAACAAGAGGGGCGTCTGTTTTTTTTGGTACGGATATTTGATTTATGTTGGCAGATACGTTCTTTGATTTTCTGTATGGTCTGACCAACATAACCGAGGCCGCAGGGACACTTAATCAGATATATGACGAAGTGGCCTTGGATCTTGAACGTTTTGCCTGTTGAGAGGTGGGTGAAGGTAGGACCTTTGGTAACACTACTGCACTGGGCCCATGAGAGGCACGGGTAGGTGCCATTGATGGGCGAACCTGTGATGGTGGTCTGGATTCCGGAGCCTTTGCTACTCCCAATATCAGATTTAACTAGTAAATCCCTATTGTTTTTGGCTCTTTTCTAGGACATGAGTGGCATGTCTCTAAAGACATTGGGGAAATTGCTGGTGAGGATGTGCCAGTGTTTTCTAATGATTCTTTTAATCTCCATGCTCTGATGTGAGAATGTGGTTACACATGGGATGCGTTTCAGGCTAGGCGGTTGCGAACGCGCCTTAGATGTCAGGAGGTTGTTTCTTGGGATCTCAGCTACTTTTTGAGTGTGTGAATTTAGGATGTGGGACGGGAAGCCCCTTGCCATAAATTTAGACGACATCTCATTGAGTCTTTGGTCCAATATGGATGGGTCGGATACAATCCGTTTGACCCTCATCAATTGGGATCGCGGTAGGGATCGAATTAAGCCTGGGGGATGGAAGCTATTGAACCTTAGTAAGCTGTTTCTATCAGTGGGTTTGGTGGATAAATCAGTAGTGATGGTTTTGTCCTTTATCTTCAGGCAGACATCTAGGAAAGAGATTTCGGACCGACTGGAGCTCAGAGAAAGAGAGATGGTGGAAATGCCGATGTTGATGTCCCGATGGATGTCCCGATGTCTTGTCAGCCTGATGAAGGGCGATTATGAAGCCTGAAACGTTGCAACTGACATACCACCTATTCCGGCTGAAATAACATGAAATAAAATCATTAATTTTCACTACTTAAAGAGTGCTGTCTAAATATTTGTGAGATTTATAGTTCTGGAGGTGGAGCTTTAGAACACAACCTGGACGTGCACCCACCCTTGCCATTCTATGAATAGAGTGCTGTGGCCCATATACCTGTAAATACATATTAGGTATCGCCACGTCCGTATCGACCGGCTCTATAAACATATCACATGACCTAACCCCTCAGATGAACACCGTAAAAAAATAAAATAAAAACTGTGCTAAATAAACAATTTTTTTGTCACCTTACATCACAAAAAGTACAACAGCAAGCGATCAAAAAGGCGTTTGCCCACCAAATAGTACCAATCTAACCGTCACCTCATCCCACAAAATATGAGCCCCTACCTGAGGCAATCGCCCAAAAAATAAAAAAAACTATGGCTCAGAATATGTAGACACTAAAACATATTTTTTTTTTTTAAAGTTGTTATAGTGTAAAACTTACATAAATAAAAAAAAGTATACATATTTGGTATCGCCGCGTTCGTATCGACTGACTCTATAAAAATACCACATGACCTAACCTCTCAGATGAACACCGTAAAAAATAAAAAATAAAAACTGTGCTAAATAAACCATTTTTTGTCACCTTACAACACAAAAAGTATTAAAGCAAGTGATCAAAAAGTCACACGCACCCCAAAATAGTGCCAATAAAACCGTCATCTCATCCCGCAAAAATCATACCCTACTCAAGGTAATCTCCCAAAAACTGAAAAAACTATGGCTCTCAGAATATGGAGACACTAAAACATGATTTTTTTTTGTTTCAAAAAATATATTATTGTGTAAAACTTACATAAATAAAAAAAAGTATACATATTAGGTATCGCCGCATCCGTATCGACCGGCTCTATAAAAATATCACATGAACTAACCCCTTTAGATGAACACCGTAAAAAATTTAAAATAAAAACTGTGCTAAATAAACCATTTTTTGTCACCTTACAACACAAAAAGTATAATAGCAAGTGATCAAAAAGTCACACGCACCCCAAAATAGTGCCAATAAAACCGTCATCTCATCCCGCAAAAATCATACCCTACCCAAGGTAATCTCCCAAAAACTGAAAAAACTATGGCTCTCAGAATATGGAGACACTAAAACATGATTTTTTTTTTGTTTCAAAAAATATACTATTGTGTAAAACTTACATAAATAAAAAAAAGTATACATATTAGGTATCGCCGCGTCCGTATCAACCTGCTCTATAAAAATATCTCATGACCTAACCCCTCAGATGAACACCGTAAAAAATTTAAAATAAAAACTGTGCTAAATAAACCATTTTTTGTCACCTTACATCACAAAAAGTGTAATAGCAAGCGATCAAAAAGTCACACGCACCCCAAAATAGTGCCAATAAAACCGTCATCTCATCCCGCAAAAATCATACCCTACCCAAGGTAATCGCCTAAAAACTAATAAAATTATGGCTCTCAGACTATGGAAACACTAAAACATGATTTTTTTTGCTTCAAAATTGAAATCATTGTGTAAAACTTACATAAATAAAAAAAAGTATTCATATTAGGTATCGCCGCGTCCGTATCGACCGTCTCTATAAAAATATCACATGACCTAACCCCTCAGATGAATGTTGTAAATAACAAAAAATAAAAACGGTGTCAAAACAGCTATTTCTTGTTATCTTGCCTCACAAAAAGTCTAATATAGAGCAACCAAAAATCATATGTACCCTAAACTAGTACCAACAATACTGCCACCCTATCCCGTAGTTTCTAAAATGGGGCCACTTTTTTTGAGTTTCTACTCTAGGGGTGCATCAGGGGGGCTTCAAATGGGACATGGTGTCAAAAAAAAAATAGTCCAGCAAAATCTGCCTTTCAAAAACCGTATGGTATTCCTTTCCTTCTGCACCCTGCCGTGTGCCCGTACAGCTGTTTACGACCACATATGGGGTGTTTCTGTAAACTACAGAATCAGGGCCATAAATATTGAGTTTGGTTTGGCTGTTAACCCTTGCTTTGTTACTGGTAAAAATGGATTAAAATGGAAAATTTGCCCAAAAATTTGAATTCTGAAATTTCATCTCCATTTGCCAATAACTCTTGTGGAACACCTAAAGGGTAAACGACATTTGTAAAATCTGTTTTGAATACCTTGAGGGGAGTAGTTTTTTAGATGGGGTCACTTTTATGGAGTTTCTACTCTAGGGTTGCATCAGGGGGGCTTCAAATGGGACATGGTGTAAAAAAAAAACAGTCCAGCAAAACCTGCCTTCCAAAAACCGTCTGGCATTCTTTTAATTCTGCGCCCTCCCGTGTGCCCGTACAGTGGTTTACGACCACATATGGGGTGTTTCTGTAAACTACAGAATCAGGGCCATAAATATTGAGTTTGGTTTGGCTGTTAACCCTTGCTTTGTAACCGGAAAAAAATTATTAAAATGGAAAATCTGCCAAAAAAGTGAAATTTTGAAATTGTATCTCTATTTTCCATTAATTCTTGTGGAACACCTAAAGGGTTAACGACGTTTGTAAAATCAGTTTTGAATACCTTGAGTAGTGTAGTTTCTTAGATGGAGTCAATTTTATGGAGTTTCTACTCTAGGGGTGCATCAGGGGGCTTCAAATGGGACATGGGTGTCAAAAAAAAACCAGTCCAGCAAAACCTGCCTTCCAAAAACCGTATGGCATTCCTTTCCTTCTGCGCCCTGCCGTGTACCCGTACAGCGGTGTATGACCACATATGGGGTGTTTCTGTAAACTACAGAATTAGGTCCATAAATATTGAGTTTGGTTTGGCTGTTAACCCTTGTTTTGTAACTGGAAAAAAAATATTAATATGTAAAATCTGCCAAAAAAGTGAAAATTTTAAATTGTATCTCTATTTTCCATTAATTCTTGTTGAACACCTAAAGGGTTAACAAAGTTTGTAAAATCAGTTTTGAATACCTTGAGGGGTGTAGTTTATAGAATGGGGTAATTTTTGGGTGGTTTCTATTATGTAAGCCTCGCAAAGTGACTTCAGACCTGAACTGGTCCCTAAAAATTGGGTTTTTGAAAATTTCTGAAAAATTTCAAGATTTGCTTCTAAACTTCTAAGCCTTGTAACATCCCCAAAAAATAAAATATCATTCCCAAAATGATCCAAACATGAAGTAGACATATGGGGAATGTAAAGTAATAACTATTTTTGGAGGTATTACTATGTATTATAGAAGTTGAGAAATTGAAACTTGGAAATTTGCAATTTTTTACAACTTTTTGGTAAATTTGGTATTTTTTTTATAAATAAAAATGAATTTTTTTTACTTCATTTTACCAGTGTCATGAAGTACAATATGTGACGAAAAAACTATCTCAGAATGGCCTGAATAAGTCAAAGCGTTTTAATGTTATCAGCACTTAAAGTGACACTGGTCAGATTTGCAAAAAAAAGTCCTTAAGGTGAAATAGGGCTGAGTCCTTAAGGGGTTAAACTGGTGCGCATGCTTCTTTTTTGCGCATGTGCTCTGTTCATCATATATTGTCTATATATATATATATATATATATATATATATATATATGAAGATGGAAAAATGAGCAGCACTCCGGTCTTGTGGTAGAAAATAGGTGATGTTTTATTCACACCCAAACGCAATGCAGCATTCCAGCCCTCTCAATGGAGCGTTTGTCAAGCTAGTGAATACAGTGCTCTCAATACATTATATAGGTGAAGCTCATTACAATAGCATAATTGCTCATTAAGAACATATTCAGTGAACAAGAGTACAAAACAGTGAAAATATGGTTCTTTCTTCATAGAATATTACAATGTGTCAATATATGTGGACCATCATAATGTCCACATATTATACATATATGCGAGTCAGTTATAAATCAGTGTTACTTCTTTTAGGGTACCCTCTCTCAATAAATTTACGGCCCATAGTGTTGAGCCTGTCCACCGTCTCCTGCTCCCCTTGTACTATTCTTCTGACACGAAGCAACTGGCTATAAGGTAATGATCTGACCATGCTTCTAGGGTGGCAGCTGTCATATCTCAGAAGTGTGTTCTTGTCCGTTTTTTTAGTGAATAGGTCAGTGTGCAAACAATCACCCTGCCTACTCACGGTCACATCGAGAAACTCAATTTTGGTCTCAGAGGAAACCAGTGTAAACTTGACCTCAGGGTCAATCTCATTGAGAAAATTGCCAAATTGGCCTAGTTCCTCAATAGAGCCCGTCCACAATAGGAAGATGTCGTCTATGTAACGCCACCACCCCAGAACTAAGGATCTGACTGCAGTCAACGTTTTCCATGCATTTACTGATCCTTTATACCTCGCGACAGTACGGTTACCATGGTCACATTGTGACAACATAGGTCTCTAACCTCCTGATCATGCATAGTAAGCTGTGCGCGCTTGCGCGGGATTTGGGGAGAAGCCGCGAACTTTGGAAGCATCCCAGCACTGACGTACTGTATTGTGCGCATGCACGGGATGCTGCGGGATCTGGGGAGAAGCCGCGAACATTGGAAGCATCCCAGCATTGACGCGCTGTGTTGTGCGCATGCGCGGGATGTTGCGGACTCTCGCGATCCGCCGATGTAAGCCGGGAATTGCGTAGTACACACCAGAAGACGCCAATATCGGATCGCACCATGGGATTTCGTAGCGTGGGTTTGTCCCTCTTTTAATTTATAATTAATTAACACTGTTTTGCACAGCTGTATTATATGTGGGGAGTAACACTAATTATGTATGTAACACTGATTTATAACTGACACACATATATGTATAATATGTGGACATTATGATGGTCCACATATATTGACACATTGTAATATTCTATGAGGAAAGAACCATATTTTCACTGTTTTGTACTCTTGTTCACTGAATATGTTCTTAATGAGCAATTATGCTATTGTAATGAGCTTCACCTATATAATGTATTGAGAGCACTGTATTCACTAGCTTGACAAAGGCTCCATTGAGAGGGCTGGAATGCTGCATTGCGTTCGGGTGTGAATAAAACATCACCTATTTTCTACCACAAGACCGGAGTGCTGCTCATTTTTCCATCTTCCTATATCTACACTGCTCCCTGTCCAGGAGTATTTTGGGATTTGCACCTGGCACATCAATAGAGTGCTGCTGACCATCTTTTTTTCCATATATATATATATATATATATATATATACACTGCTCAAAAAATAATGGGAAGACAAAAATAACACATCCTAAAACTGAATTAATTAAATATTCTTCTGAAATACTTTGTTCTTTACATAGTTGAATGTGCTGACAACAAAATCACACAAAAAAAAAAATGGAAATCAAATTTTTTAACCTATGGAGGTCTGGATTTGGTGTCACCCTCAAAATTAAAGTGGAAAAACACACTACAGGCTGATCCAACTTTGATGTAATGTCCTTAAAACAAGTCAAAATGAGGCTCAGTAGTGTGTGTGGCCTCCACGTGCCTGTATGACCTCCCTACAATGCCTGTTCATGCTCCTGATGAGGTGGCGGACGGTCTCCTGAGGGATCTCCTCCCAGACCTGGACTAAAGCATCTGCCAACTCCTGGACAGTCTGTGGTGCAACGTGACGTTGGTGGATAGAGCGAGACGTGATGTCCCAGATGTGCTCAATTGGATTCAGCTCTGGGGAACGAGCGGGCCAGTCCATAGCATCAATGCCTTCGTCTTGCAGGAACTGCTGACACACTCCAGCCACATGAGGTCTAGCATTGTCTTGCATTAGGAGGAACTCAGGGCCAACAGCACCAGCATATGGTCTCACAAGGGGTCTGAGGATCTCATCTTGGTACCTAATGGCAGTCAGGCTACCTCTGGCGAGCACATGGAGGGCTCTGCGGCCCTCCAAAGAAATGCCACCCCACACCATTACTGACCCAATGCCAAACCGGTCATGCTGGAGGATGTTGCAGGCAGCAGAACGTTCTCCACGGCGTCTCCAGACTCTGTCACGTCTGTCACATGTGCTCAGTGTGAACCTGCTTTCATCTGTGAAGAGCACAGGGCGCCAGTGGCGAATTTGCCAATCTTGGTGTTTTCTGGCAAATGCCAAACGTCCTGCACGGTGTTGGGCTGTAAGCACAACCCCCACCTGTGGACGTCGGGCCCTCATATCACCCTCATGGAGTCTGTTTCTGACCGTTTGAGCAGACACATGCACATTTGTGGCCTGCTGGAGGTCATTTTGCAGAGCTCTGGCAGTGCTCGTCCTGTTCCTCCTTGCACAAAGGCGGAGGTAGCGGTCCTGCTGCTGGGTTGTTGCCCTCCTACGGCTTCCTCCACGTCTCTTGATGTTCTGGCCTGTCTCCTGGTAGCGCCTCCATGCTCTGGACACTACGCTGACAGACACAGCAAACCTTCTTGCCACAGCTCGCATTGATGTGCTATCCTGGATAAGCTGCACTACCTGAGCCACTTGTGTGGGTTGTAGACTCCGTCTCATGCTACCACTAGAGTGAAAGCACTGGAAGCATTCAAAAGTGACCAAAACATCAGCCAGGAAGCATAGGAACTGAGAAGTGGTCAGGTCACCACCTGCAGAACCACTCCTTTATTTGGGGTGTCTTGCTAATTGCCTATAATTTCCACCTGTTGTTTATCCCATTTGCACAACAGCATGTGAAATTGATTGTCACTCAGTGTTGCTTCCTAAGTGGACAGTTTGATTTCACAGAAGTGTGATTGACTTGGAGTTACATTGTGTTGTTTTAGTGTTCCCTTTATTTTTTTGATCAGTGTATTGTTTGAATAAAATACAATCTTGCGGTGTTACGCTTCATTCTCCCAAAAACATTTTTTTACTTTATTTCATTTTATATGTAATAATTTTGCTTTATTTAGGATTTGGGCGGCCCTAGTGTGGTTCTTACTAAAGCTAAGTGGGGACCGCATTTGGGCTTCCTTTGTCAAAAGATCTTGTGCAGTTAACATTAGTGATGGACAAACATCGGCTGGGACAGTTCGCGAACTCGATCGTGCAAACGTGATCAAATGTTTGTAAGCCGCAAGTTCACGGCGGGCCCCATTCACTTTAATGGCAGGCGAACCTGAAAAACCTTCAGCTCATATTTGCAGCCACCAAACACTTAGTATAAGTGCACAAATTGTCCCACAACATGGACAGTGACATACTAGAGGGGGATCAATGACAAAAATATGTATCTTAATCAGGGGACATTTTCATGCATCTTAAAGGGAAATTCTCTGAAATGTACCCTGTTGGAGCCTAGAAATTTTTTATTTTAGGCCACAAGAGTACGGGTCTTAAAAATTAGGCATTCACCTGACATAAAAGAAATTCTGATTATGTGGCTCGAGGTAAATTATGCGGTCAATGGATACAAATTTTACTGTAGGCCACTGGACTACAGGCCCCAAACATTAGGCATTCACATGACAGAAAAGATCATGTGATTATGTGGCCGGAGGTATATTACACGGTCAATGGATATAAATTTTCAGTACAAATTTTCAGTACAAATTCAAGTCAAATACAAATGTTTTAAATAACTAAAAATATAAAATTGGATTAAAAACATGGCTAACAAAATCCCCCCTCTTGAAAAAAACCCTAATGATGATAGTTGAAATTCGATAACAAGTGGTGGTCACTGGTGTTGAATTCCTCCAAGGCAGCAACAATTATTCATTCAGCGTACATAAAAGAACAAGTAAGTATGTGGCTGGAGGTAGATTACACTGTCATAGGATATAAATTTTACAGCAGGCCAATGTACTAGGGGCCCCACATTTTATGCATTCAGCGGACATAAAAGAAGAAGTAAGTGGCTGATGTAGATCTCATATCCGAAGTGACCAACACATCTTTAAACCGCCCTTTTTTTGCATGTGCTGTTGGATTGGTACCCGCAACAGTGGAAATTCCTCTGCCAGCGCCCACAAAAGCAGAATGCAGCATTTCTCGAAGCAAGGCCTGAAGGTGCTGCATTCTGACAGCCCTCTGTGATGGTGGGGGTCTAAGTACGTTGCCACCCAGTACTGGTCCGTGGCCTTTAGGCTTTTTATACGGTGGTCCCTCTTC